>NC_137511.1:4677500-5152500 GCF_041902795.1 Electrophorus electricus | reverse complement strand
AGTTCATTGGGTTGATGTTTCTATCCCAGTGGCTGTGCTGGCTTCATTTGAAGATGTGTGTGTGTGTGTGTGTGTGAGAGAGAGAGAGAGAGAGAGAGAGAGAGAGAGAGAGAGAGAGAGAAGAAAAAAAGGCATTAGCTCTTCAATGTTGCACTGCTTTTCTCTATAATGATCATTAGCATACTTCAATTAACAATGTCTCTTGATACATCCAGAATACTATGCCTTTACCATTAATGACTGCATATAGTCTAGCATCATTCTACCATGCGCCCACATTTAATGCTTCATGATGTGTGATAGGTCCCTTTCTAGTACACTTTTGGGTGACTAATGTAAGGTTCTGTGTGTCAAGTCAGAAAGTTATTGCTACACTAATGAGCTGGCATAACCTTCATAATAAGCCTTCAGTACCTTACTTCACTTTCAGTATCACTGGCAATGCATACTAGGTCTGCGTTATAAATACTAAGATTCCTCACAACCAGTTTAAATAAACCAATGGGCATGAATATTATTTTATTCCGAGAGTGCTGACCCAGCAGAAAGAGTGAGCACAGAAGACCTGTATACAAAGAAATAACTACAAACCCTTTGTCTGTATGTGTTCTCAGAGAGTGGAGAGACCTACCAGAGACAGATCATGTCAATCTTCAGCATCGCCGTGGGAATCAGCTTGCTGGGTGTGGCCTGCATGGCTTTTTACTGCAGAAACAAGTAAGTTATTAGCAGATATTACTGCAAGGAACAAGAACTCACATTAAACTGTTTGATAACACAGTGACATAACAGCTTAGATCAAAGCAAGGTTTCACTGTCTTAAACTTAAATACATTTAGCCAGTTTTGCTTTAATGATTTTCGTGGGGGACTGATCTTATGCATGACTCACACCTGGAAAGATATTGATATGAAAAGGTGTGACTAATCATATGTAGGCTCAGATTGCACATGTTGTCTAATTAAGCAGAAAACAGTGGGATATTTCTGCTGGTGTGTGTGTGTGTGTGTGTCAGCAGCACACACAGATCTGCTGTGAGAGTAAACAATCAGCCTGACATTTGGATCCAAACAGCTCTGTGTATATGCGGTACATCACGCAAACATTGAAGAAGCTATTGCACTACGTCATTGATCTCTTGTCCCATCTCATTAGTATACTCAGGCCCCACGAGGACTTTGTTGGAGAAACACTGACAAAATATATAAAAACCAACAATAACACAACCTCGTTTAAAGGTGTCTAGGGACACTATTAAAACCGATTACCATCCTACAGGAGACAAAGGGAGAAGCACAGAGCCCAGCTGACAGACCTGCGCAGTCTGAGGGACTGCGGTGTCAATGCCTCTCGGCTCATGTCCAATTCCAGCCCCAGGACTGAATCTGGCCTCCGGCATCAAAAGGTGAAGCATGTGAAGCATCGCATCTGTCTGTCTGAAAATTGTCAGGAACAACATTTCCCGATTCGCTCAGAAAAGCGCGTAATGCCGGCGTTTCAGAGGAACGCCGACATCCTCTCATCCGCGCATACCAGCCATATGTTGATGGCGAGTAATCAAAACGCCCATGTGTGGCTGGCACAGACTTCTAGGTGTGTTTCCTCTGCATAACCGTCATGTGTAATGAACACAATTGGCCAGCAGGAATTGCAGGGAATGATACCCTCCATAGCATTACTGGTCTCCCACCTGTGCTGATGATCCCTCACACTGACAGAAATAGCAGTGTATGTATCTCAGAAAGTAAACACCACATCCATCTGATCAGCAGTCAAGCTAGCCTGACACCTTGCAGCTGAGAAGCCTACTACATAGAGGACGTGTGGAGGAACCGGTAGATCCATCACTTTCTTATGGATATAAGCCCAAGCAGCCAGTCCTCATTCAACCAAAACACAGCTCGCGTTCACCTGTGTCTGGTTGGGATTGCTGGGAGGAAAGCATTGAGACTAGTCTGTGTAGAGCCAGTTTGCAGTCTGGTAGCATTTTAATCAGTACTGGACTCGCACAAATCAACGAAGTTCCAAAACCTGCTTAAAAAGACGTCTGATGTACAATAGCAGTGCATGTTGAATGGTCTGAGAGCTGAGCTGCCAGGCTCGCGCAGTGTTAACTTTCATGTGGGTATGAATCGGCATGTTTCAGTAAGTTCTTGCAATTACAGAGGAGTGGGCCCTAGCCCACGGCCCTGCAGTCCAACTACCCAGCTGCGAGAGGGCCCCCCGTTTGAGAGGGTGGTCAGAAATGATCCAATTTTCTTGCTGCAGAGGAGAACATCACTAACAGGTCCCTGAGGAGGCCCCAGTGTTAGGAGGACACATTTTATCAGCCACCATGGTCCAAAGTTGTTTAAGTCAACCCAGTGGTTTTAATGATCTTCCAAAGCACAGGGGAGACAGGCGGATTTCACTAACTGGGATAATGGCATTATCTGGTGACTTAGAACTCAGGCGACTTTGAGGGGCATCTCGGGCTCATTTCCGAATGAATCCTGGCCTGTTGTAAGATAATAGTTTTAATTCTGTGAAAGAATGAAAGAATGAAAGAAATTCTTTGGGAATCCATTAATGTAATCTTGTCCGGGATTAGTTTGTGACTCCTGCAGCAGGACAGGGAGAGCAGGCTGAGAGTGTAATCAGAGTGTGCCTCTCTTAATCTGCTTTTGAAATGGAATGTCTAATTAAACTGGCCCTCTCTCGCTGAAGGGCCATATATCACTGAATGAACATTTACATTCTGTCTCACTGCTCAGTCTGTAATCCACTATTTCATCTTTGACACTAACAAGTCAAGAGCTTGTGTGTGTGTGTGTGTGTGTGAGAGAGAGAGAGAGAGAGAGAGAGAGAGAGAGAGAGTGAGTGAATGATAGAGAGAGAGAGCGAGAGCGAGAATTTGCAAGAGGAAAATAGTTGTAGTGGAAAGACAAGAATAAATATGGAATTGTGGTCATATAGAGCTGAAGACTGTTAGTCATGCAGCGTGACATAAACAAAAATCTGTCATTTCCTCACCACAGTGCTGCAGGGTCCAAGGAGCCTCCCCTACACCAGGCTGCAGTACAGTGCCCAGCAATTCCAAAGTCCCTGCACCTGATCCAATCAGCAATCTGTCCACAGGAAAACGGCGCAGGTAGTAGCTGGGCTTGTTTTTTTGTTTGTTTGTTTTTTGTTTTTGTTTTTTTTAATCAGATCAAAATATGGCACAATATGTTTGTTTGTTTATGTTGAGAAATAAGCAGCACTAAAAGAATCATTGTAATCGGTAATATGAGGTGCTGAATGACAGCCCAAAGCAAAAAAGATAGAGATTGTTCTTCTGCTGTTGCGGTTTTCAGTCTTCACGATATGTTACGAAGCTTATGAGTCAAAAGAATAATTGGTATTCTTGTACTTGACGGATTGCAAATTGTGTGTAATGACCATTTGCATCTTGTTTAAGAGTTTAGTCAAAAGTTTTCACAAATATGGTGCTATGCAAGCTACCATGGCACACAGATTTGAAGTTGCCATAATCACGTTTACAGTGCTTGCTGACTTCCACCAGGCTTAGCCACCGAAAGAGTTCACCTCCTCTCACTTCAATCCCACGCCGTCCATGAAAACCTCTCCTGAGCCCCTTCCTCCAAAGACCTTCACACTTAACCCCGAGCCTGCCTTTCCATGTGTAATTGACAGGAAGGACCATCTCCTTGGAGAGAAGTTTCCTGAGCAGTTGGACTGTGCCGGACTGTGTTGAAATTTTTAGTTGCTGATTACAGAGCCAATAAAATGCACTAAAACCTTTTTATAAGCACAACTGTTTTTAGTGATAGTTGTAAAGACCGTCTTGCCAAAGAGTTCTTAAAATGAATCATCCGCAGCATCTTTAAAAAGGTTTTCATCTCCTAAAATAAAAAAATTAGGATGGTTCATGTTGTGTCTGAGAACCCAGTCCTGCAGCTTGCAGCTCTTTCATCTTAGCAGGTCTGTCTGATTTATCACAGAAGCTGCTCGCTCTCAACAAGCCCTGCGCTAAAACAGAAGATAACCAATCATCGGTCTGCACCACGATGGACCCCTCCCATTTCAAGAGCAGGACATAATCTGATTGGAGGATCTAGGGATTCTGTTCACAGCTACAAACATCTCCAAGAGGTGGAGTCCACAGATGTTATGTCAGAATCTTCAAGAAGGTATGTACGGATTTGACCGTGTTGTTATGGTGAAAGTTATGTGATCAAGGAGAGGTGGTCTTGATGAATCCGAGGCTTCTGACTAGGCATCACTTCCGCAGGGGATTTTCCAATAATGTGCTCATTACCATGCCAACTTGATCCAGCTTCTCTGTGTCTCATAAATTCCTCTGATATCTAACTTTTTCTGTTTGACCTATTTCCATAATTTATGTTCTTAAACAGTGCGACTCAAGTTTGAGTTAGTTTTCTTCAAAGATTGGATGACACATCCATGAAGACACACACAAACACACAGAGAGAGAGAGAGAGAGAGAGAGAGAGAGAGAGAGAGAGAGAGAGAGCGCTAAGGAGATGAAATGGACTTTTATTCAGATGTGTCATAGCAAAAGAAATTTGTATTGTTCATTGATCTAAATATGTCCATGAAACCATGGGAAACAGACCCTCTTCCATCACTAATGGCCAAAAGTACTGCTGAAAAGATTATCTACTATTACTGTTACATGATTAGTTATGAACGGCTCAGCTTCTCATATTCCTTGTATGACCAGTTGTATTGAGGAAGAGGCAGGCAGGCTTGGACTGACCTATTTCTAGACATAACAGCCTTAAAACATCAACACCGCCCCCAAACCTCTCCCCTGTTGCCATGGAGACACCCTCCGGTCTCTAGGAACGTAGATTCAGAAAGACAGAGGAAGAGGAAGAAAGAGAGAGAGAGAGAGAGAGACAGGGAAGGATGGGGACAGAAAACTAGGAAGTAGGCATATGAGCATTCGCATGCCCCCTCTCTGTCAGTAAATTCCCCATAGAATGTTATATTTATTCATGTTTAGATGTACCAGATTAACCCCCAGCTAGAATGCACTTTTAATACCCGAGCATTGCGGGACTCAATTATTTAAGACCTGTTTTTAAAAGTCTTTGTTGTCAGACAATAAAAATAACTCAATGGATTATTGTTTAGAGCATCAACTCTGCCAAATATATCTCTTTTATGAGTTGATGTTTTCCTGACACTAAGGCTTCTCCTGCTTCGCTGGAAGCTGAAATTATTTTACACTCCTGCCATGCTGTGTGTAAATGGCCGTGATTGAGATGAGTGGGTGATGGTGCCAGCCAGCTGCACCTTTGTAGGCTTATAAACCACGACAGATAAAAAGCATGTGGCAATATCTGGGACTTCACCTGGCACAAAGTTTTGGTCGCATCCCAGGATCTGTGCCCATAATTCCGGTGTGCTGTCCCAGTTTAGAGCCTAGTGATACCTGGGCTCCTCTGGCTGTCGTTGGGAAAGGTGTACCGAGCTTGATAAGAAGTCTCAGCGTACAGATCAAAAAGCCATCATTCAAATGAAGCATTCAGAAGGTACCATTCGTCAGCTCTCAGGCATGGGTCAGGGACACCCATGCTTTGATACTAATGGCCTAAATCTTTGATAATGCTGGCGCAAGCAGAAGAGGGTTTGGAGTTCGTGGTAATACTGTAGAAAGCTGAGAGTCCATGTAGTGGATTATAAACAATTATATGGACATTTTACATTTCCACTACCTCAAAATGATTTCCCTACTGCAGAGATGAAATTGGGGACAGTATGCTCTCATAGCCTGAGTGGTTTCTCCCATGGGGTGAACTTATAAAAAAAGAAAGAAAGAAAAATAAATAAAACACCTTTCATATTTTCACAAAGTTACTAATTCTCATTCCTCGTCTTTTATGGGTTTCTTTTAGGTGCCAGCCCCAAACAGATGGTAATCAGTACAGCCACTCCTATTTGAATATGCAAACTGTGGCCTCTGCCCATTCCAGTGGAAGGCTGACCTACACCGATGTCCCTTGCACTCGTCTGGACCAGGGAACAGCCTTTCCTCCTCCCTCCCGACGTACCTGCTCTGTTCCCATCATCCCCTCTGTTCAGGCACCTGACCTAGGGGACAGGTCTGTGGATCAAGGGAGCACCACGCTGCTTTACAAGGGTGGAGCTTCTGCCAGCCATACCCTGATCAGACGTGAGACTGTGATGGAGTCGTTGGTCAGTTCCAGCCAATCACTGGCCAGCCCTGGTGTGGCACAGGGGTCAATTGCATTCACGTGCTCCGAGTCTGCTCTGGGGGGCGAAGCGAAACACAAAAGCCTTGTCACTTACACAACAGCCTTGAGACCAGGAACAGAGTCCAGCAGAGCAAAGACTGTCATCTCTACGACTGTACTGGGATCAGGGGAGCAGTCTGCGCAACAGTCCTCCAGCCTTTCTAGATCCATGGGAAGACTGGAGCGCCGGCACTCGCGGCCCGCTCATGGAGGGATTCCGAGAGAGGAACACGGTGCTCCTTTACAAACTCCATATATCAGGGGAGAGAAAGGCCACCTTTCTGCTGAGCTTAGAGGTGTGTCCTATCTTACACCCCCCAAGAGCTGACTGAATAAATTTATACAACTCAAGTGAAATCCGTTACAGTGGGATTGGACCCCCACCCCCATGTTGACCAATCACAAGACTTACTCTCTGAAGTGCATACGTGCTTTGTGGACTACAGAGGAGACTTGCAATTACTGAATTTAAAACACTGGGAAACTGAGAACACGATGTGAATAAATTATAAAGATTAATAACTATCGTTGGGATGTTGATTTAAAGAGCTATTGAAGAAGATAAAAGATTTATATGCCACTATTTAACAAAAGCTTCTACATAGAAACCAAATAGTGTGTCATCTCTATGTTGTTTCTCGATTGTAAAAAAAGAACATATAATAGATGTCATAACTACATGTATGTCATATATATGATATATATATATATGACATACAATGACAAAAATAAAGACGCAGAATAAGGTAAAAACAAGCTTTTCATTTCAAACAGCTCTGCCATCATATGATAACCCAGTCCAACTCTGTCTTCTGTCTGTTATGCTTGAGCACGTAAGGAGAGTTTGGTGGTTCATGAATAAAATCTGTCTGTCACCTTGTCATTTGATCAGAGAGCGTGTCTCTCCACATGCCAGCGGACATAACACCGCGACGGATGCCGCCTTTTGCCTTCCTGCCTTTTTAGGGGAGGCGTCTCAGACAGGTATCTGTGGCTATCACTGGCACAAATCTAGCAAACGTGCCGAACGCAAGACAAGTAGTCAGATTCCCCGGCACTGTCTCCATGGCAACAGAGACCCGTGAAGTCAGACAGTCCTCGAGCTCTTGCTGCCCTCCAACCACCATCGCCGACCGTCAGCGGATTTAATCATTTACTTGTTTATCATCCCCGAAAGTATCTCCCCTAATTAAAGCCAGACTCATTATTTTGCATCGGTTATTTTGAAACTGCAAAAAGAAAGGAGCAAAAGGTTCCTTAACTAACTGATTTTTCTTTTCAGGTGAGGACATTTTCGAATGGAATTAATCAGCGGGAAGATTAAAGCGTGGTGTCATTAATGTGTTCATTTGTGTTTAGCCTAAGACAAACGAAGGGAGCACGAGGGACCCGTTCCCCTAAAAACTGCAAGAATTATTGAGCTTATCCACTTGGGTGTGAACAGGAATGTTGAAACACAGGGCCCTGTAACCATAGATGTTCAGCCAGACAAAAATGCTGAGTTCTACCGCCTATGGCTGATCGGGAAGCTGTATGAATTAATTTTGAGAAAGATAATTACTTTTCTTGCTTTATTTGATTCAGTTTTGTACCATGGACTAATGCACAATGTTATAGTATCTTTGAAAAGCTACTATAACAAGTCTGTAGAACTAGTAACGAAATTCAAGGTCTAATAGTCCATAGCATTGACCATTTGTCTGCAATGCCACTAATGCTTGAATCTGCCCAGGTAACGAGTCCTGCTGAGCTTCTAATATTCTATTATTTGCTATTGTGTATGGAAGTGGGAATTATAAAAACACTGTAAAGACTTTTAATTTTCTCCTTCCCAATTTGTAAAGAGCACAGATATTTCTCACACCCGTGTTCCTCCAACGTGATGGTGTTATTTTATGGGGAAAGTGCGACGTTTTGCCAAACAAGCTCCAAACAGCACAAGAGTGGTTAGAGCAGTGCAGCGCAGCAGGTGCTCCTCCGCAGAGGCAGGTCGGAGGTGAGCCCACCCCTGCCTAAGAACAGAGAGGGCAGAGACATGGCGAGGCTAGGGTTACAGAAGTCTCGGGGGATCCGTCTCTGAGAAACGGCGTCGCATGTTCGACGCGCCGTGTTAACCGACCAACCCCGGCGTTTGTCATCTGCAAGCCCTCGTTGGACGCCACGGCGGTGGGTCGATGGCGCTTGGCGTAGGCCGCAGACGGGACCCCGAGTGCGGCGGAGCGGTCCGACAGCATCCGCGTGCCTCACCACCATCAGCTGCCTGCAGTGTCGCGGGGGGGGGTGTTCAGGTACTGTGGGGGTGTGTTTGCTAATTATACAAGACCAATTCATTAGTCTTCTACTAGACAGCAAACCACAGAGACATGACCATGGATCTTCTGAGTCATGTGATACTCAACAGAACACTACCCCCATATCACATAACATTATCCATCACCGCAGAAGTGCACACTCACATATGTATTTTAACTATATGACAGTGTGTTATTACACTGTTTGATTTATGTTATTAGCTTAAGTAAAGGCTGGACATTTGCTCATTGTAAAACATGACCATATACGAATAACTTTGTCTGGTATCAGGGCACATTTTTCATTATGAGGTAGTTCACATATGTCACCAAAACAGTCTGCCTTCATGAAAATGCTCTTAGAGATGTCTACAGCGACAGTGGATACAGGATGAAATTCCATAACCATACATTGTGGCAAACCTGTCATAGCTTTCTGCAACAGTTTATCAAATGTGAAGACCATTCATTTGAAAAGGCTTGAGAATATTTAACCTTTGAGCAACAGCTGCAGTATGAATTGGCAGATGTGTCTAACCATAGGTGATGCACAGTACGGGAGCAGACAGGCGCATTATCCTTCTTAAAACCTAGTCCCCCAAGGCTGATAATCAGATGAGCGAGAATGAGAAAAGTGAA
This sequence comes from Electrophorus electricus, assembly GCF_041902795.1. Taxonomy (NCBI): domain Eukaryota; kingdom Metazoa; phylum Chordata; class Actinopteri; order Gymnotiformes; family Gymnotidae; genus Electrophorus; species Electrophorus electricus. Next base: position 5,143,304 of record NC_137511.1, on the reverse strand, counting down.
AATGAGATAAGTGTTCTGGTCTCCGACTCCAAGACTCTTCCCTGCGCTGATCCTGATTTGTCTTTTGAACCCATGTACAGAAGCATTGATAAGTGCAATGAGATTAGGTTTATGAGCATAATTAGAAAGATGGTGTCTAATTTCACATGGAGACAGATAGGCTAGCTCCATGCTTGGCTGAAGAGCGGGGAAATGAAATGTGAACTCAAGAGTGTTGCCAATAAATTGGTAGAAGAAATGAACAATTATTTCTTAAATAATAGATGTTAGCAAATAATTTTTTTCTGAAGGTCTAGAAGGAAGAAAAAGCATGGGTGATATATGCTGATAAGATCTCATTTACACAGTTGAGACAGCAAGTTTCAGCATTTGGCATAAATGCCTATTCCAGCAAATACAAGTTTTTTGTGTTCTAGATATTTAAAATCATATACTATATATTTTATATTCTAGATATTTAAAGTTATATACTAGAAATATTTTTATATTTACATACTCAATTATACTCCAGTTTACTAGAAACACTGTACATCTGCATTCACTGGCCACTTGATGCATTTACCTAAATAACATTTCATAGGTGTACAATTACAGGTTGTAGGCCATCGGTTGCTGCGCGCGGCTTGTTGGCCACCTTCTGTCCAATTCAGTGCAGATCAGTTCCTGACCACAGGACCACTGCTAATCAGATTGACGTGGTTGGCTAATCATTTTCAGTGGCACAGATGTGGGAGCTGAGCTGGCGTGAGCATGTCGGTGTCACTGGCGGGCTGTGAGTGCCAATCAAAGTCTTGCAGCCGTCAGTAGTGCTGATGCAAACACCGATCATGCATGCCACCAGATGGGCTGTAGTCTGTAACTACACACTCAAAAGCTGTGTGGCAAGAAAAAAACCAAAACATCCTTCTAATGAAGTGAGTGGTGAGTGTGTAAACCATCAATATAATCCCTTGTGAATTTTCTTCTTTAATCATACACAAATCTGATTCTGAAATACAGGTCTAAACCATACTTAACATTTAATAACACTATAAACAAATGAGTCAATATGTACCATAGAAGCACAAATAAAAGCAAACGTGTCAACTCCTTTTATAGCATTGCTGAGTCATTGTTCATTCAGATAAAACTGCATCTGTCATAGCCATGCTTGTTTAAGGGCAAAAGCTTTGAAATATTTCCTCTATCTGTGTTGCCTTCAGCTGTACAGAGTAAGAAAGCAATGATATTAGTGATGGGAATCTATCATCCTTTGTTTGAAAGTACATTCAGCTTGACATCTGACATTTTAAATAATTCTACATTACGTCCATTCACTGGATCACTATATTATCGCGCCTGCCCATCGTAGTAATAGAATGAATAAATGTATTTATAGAATCACTTTGAACACTGATGTATCAGACGCAAGAACATCTATAGATGCATGTCCTGAAGTGTGCACTAAGAAGACACTTAATGGATGGAGAGGTAATACAATATCACCATTAGTAACCTCTGATACTGCGCAGTGGATTCCACCCTCACTAATGCCTTAATGCTGAGCAATATTAAGCCAGTGCCACAAATATAGCAACCAAGCTCGGTTTTTCCAGCACGCAAAAATTAGACATTTACTTATCTGTTGTGTGAATGAGATGGACTGTGGGAGATATGGGATGACTGTTATTGTCTTTTATGCTTTTTAGTGTGTATTTTGTGTCTGTTGTGTGTCTTGTGTGTTTTGGTGCTAGCCTTGTAATTGACCTGCAGGGATGGCTGATTGATTGATTGATTGATTGATTGATTGATTGATTGATTGATTGATTGATTGATTGATTGATTGATTGATTGATTGATTGATTGATTGAACTAGCGCTGAGAGAAATGTATGTGTTACTGGTTTGCTGGTTTGCCTGAAGCTTCTCTGTAGAGACATAGATGTTTTTTTACTATTTATTTGTTCATTATTTATGTTTTTCCTCCTTTTCTCCCAGATTCCATCACAGCCTAAGCCCAATGTATCTGCAGGTATCGTTGGCCTATCACACTTCAGTTGCTTCTTTATGTCTTGAGACAAAGAAAATGAGTTCAAACCGGACCTGTACAGTCACCACATTTCCAATTCTCGGAGTGATGACATCACTACAGTGCTCCAGTGAAGGAAAAGCTCTCAGGCAGTATTTTTGTATCACCCGTTCAGATGATGCCGAGAGTCCAGCGCAGCGCAAATCGTTTCTGTGCTCCTGCTTTTGCAGCTTTGACAAACATCCGTTTGTCAGCAGCGCCTGTGGCCGGGACCCTGCCAAGCTCACACTCTGCGCTGCATTCTGCACAGCCCTTTAAGACAGCCCCTGGCCCCGCCATGTGTCCACAAATTGCTCGCAGTATAGTCAGGGGGGCTGACCCCCTTGACGCTCCATTCCCATCCACCATCCACTCTGCCTGGCTGTATGCCAGATTTGCAGGCCCATGCTTTTGCACTTCAATCAGGAGCTTTCTCTCTCCTTCTCTTTCTTTCTTTCTTTCTTTCTTTCTTTCTTTCTTTCTTTCTTTCTTTCTTTCTCTCTCTCTCTCTCTCTCATACACACGCACGCGCGCGCGCGCACACACGCATAAACACGCACTCAGGCATATGCACACAACCACACACAGACTCATTCTGTTTAATTATACTAATTAGCTTCAGCACAATAAACAACAATAAAACATCCAGGCCCAGACCCACAACCATGCTTAGGCTACATTTCCCTTTAAACGAATCACACATCATATCTGCTTAAATTAGCAGAGGAATTGAGTGAATTCCCACAGAAAGTGTCACTTTCCTTCCTTCACCTCAGAGGCTCTGAGACAGTATTGTTATGAGGAAGATTTGTAATATCACCAGATCGGAACCATCTGGAAGGCAAAAAATATAGCAAGGCAGGAAAATGGCTCTCAGGCCCAGTTGTAAAAGCATCACATACACACGTCTAATCTTATTTTTTACTGCATCTTCTCCACCTTGAAAGGAATGTACCTTGGGTCCAGAAAAGGTCACCTAGCTTATTAGCCTTGACACACTTTAGGAATACGTGCTCTCTGATGGTCAACGGATCTGAATGAGCAGGGCATAGATAATTGCCGTCTGAACTTCTATCATTCTGTAGCTCAGGGCTTACTGAGGCCAGGTAAGAGTCATCAAGTCCTGGTCAACCAAAGCTGGTGTTGGCTCATCAGAGCTTGATTTATGGTTATTTATGAGTTTATGTAAACCTACCTATGCATAAACATTTCATAAAACAGTGATATCAGACATCTAATTGTTCCTGATCAATTTTAAGTATCATTATGTGGCCACTATAAAACATTATATTTTCAGGCACATTATTGCATCTGCCTTTATCACCTTTAGAGTCTGATCTGGTGGGTACAAATTCAGAAATTACGCTACAACTGGGATTCCTCAGTGATGTATACTTAGTCTTGTCCTGTTTATACTATTCAACAGTAAGGATGGCAGTGCAGTCAAATACAACAAACCTAATCAACTACTGCAATCTCTGCTTAAATAAGTCTAAATTATATTATTTTCTTCATGGAAATTATACAACACAAGGGTTTTATATTAAAAATAAAACATGGTGATTTTACAGTGTTTTTAAATCACAAATGTGTTTATTATTTATTTAAATGAATATACGTTTGCTTATATAATATAACTCTTTGACTGCTTCAGTGATAATGCTAGCAGAACTGTGCACATCAACTCAGGCATCATCTCCAATGCAACATTTATATATAGTGCATCGGCTATAGCTGTGGAGCAAACTTAAGTCAAGATCAAAGGCTTGCTGCTCTAAAAACACACTCCACTCTCACTCTCTGGACAAATAAGAGCAAAGTCTGAGTGCTGAATTCAGAGCACCAAAAAAGTGCCTGTCTGGGTTTGAGTGACAGAAGAGTTCCTGGGTGCTAGGCAGCTGACTTCTTGGCTGTTCTTGCCTGTCTCTAATGAGAGATGTTTCTCCTTTCTTAGTGCAAGGTGACCTGTGCATACATAGAGAGGCACTCTTGAAGAGGTCAGACTAAAGTTTCTGTTGGCAATGCTACATATTAAGGCGTGCACACACACACACACACACACAGAGAGAGAGAAAGAGAGAGAGAGAGAGAGAGAGAGAGAGAGAGAGAGAAAGAGAGAGAGAGAGAGAGAGAGAGAGAGAGAGAGAGTGCATATGTCAGTCAAAGTCAAGAACACTCATGTCTCTTTAGTGTGCAGTACTGCAGTGGGAAAACCACAGACCCTTTTGGAATACAGGACAGCTAAACTGCATTTCAGGGCAAGATACTGTTTCATCTAAACTGTTTCTAAACTTTTTTGTCACAGTTGTAGTTTTAGCCTGAGAAACATAACCAATCCCTAATTCAGTAAACACTGCCACTAAACACTGAGTGTCATGGCTTCTGACAGAGGAGACCAAATGATTTCGGAAGGCCGTCCACTTCTGCTATATGGAACAAAAGCAACCAATACAAGTTCATTTCATAAAACAGCTAGGGGCTAGATGCATAGATGCATCAGTGGTGTTCTTCTGTCTGTCTGTCTGTCTCTCTCTCTCTCTCTCTCTCTCTCTCTCTCTCTCTCTCTCTCTCCTCCTCCTCTCTCTCTCTCTCTCTCTCTCTCTCTCTCTCTCTCTCTCTCTCTCTCTCTCTCTCTCCCTCCCTCCCTCCCTCATTTTCTCCCATGGTCAAGAGATGTCTTTTGTCACCTGTGACAGAGCTTGTGACACATTACACATTTCCAGACTCTGGCCTCCAATAAGTGTGTTTGCGTGCGCGATGGCTCCATGCAGGCACAGCTGGCTCCGTTGACAGAGCGGGGGAGCCGTCACTGGCTGAGCGAGCGACCGTGAGAAGAGGAGACGTCCTCTGACTTGCCGAGAAGAGGGAGAACAGGGCACCATGGAGACAAAAAAAACCCCCCAAAAAAACCAACCCTGCAACATATTCAAAAGACCTAGCACACAGAGGAATGGCAGATGGTAGTTGAAAACAGAAATAGAGTCGGAGGTACCATGCCAATTCTGGCTGTGTACACGCATGCTCACCTCACAGCACCTTTTACACCCTCTTTCTTATGTCCAAGTCAAATTCACCTGCGCGTGGACGTGCTTGGATCACCTTTGTCTTCCTTTCGCTCCACGTCGCCTTCCTTTGCTGGATTTTCTCATTACCGTTCACAGGAAGGGACCAGCAAGTGAAGCCTAGAAAGGGCGGGCGGGCTGGAAGCCCACCCCCCCACCTACACACGATGTCCTGCATAAGCGCCCTGCAAATGTGTTGAGAATGAGCAGCATCTAGTGGTCGAAACAGATGAACAGATGACCATAGCCAAGATTAACTGTGACTCAACAGCAGTTCCTAGTGGAGTTAAGGAGCCATGGTAGAACCCAGAAGAGAACCACCCACACACTCACTCACACACACACACACACACACACACACACACACACGGAGTACATTCGTGAAGCTGCTCCTCTACAGTCTTCTCCTTGTAAATGAGCAAAACACTTTTTCTCTCAGCCCTTACTCTCTGTGAGGGGCCGTGTTAAAAGAGTGCTGGCAGATTTGAATTGCAGAGTCTGACCCTGTCTCAGTAAGCTCAGACAGATTAGGGAGCTTGAAAACACTGAGACTGGCGACCTGTGAAAATAATTTGTCTGGGATAAAGGGAACGGAAATAGTCATTGCTAAACGTTTCCTCATTACAGAGCACCCCTCTGCTTTATCCAGCATAAGCCGCACACCGCATCCAGTGGCTCTAATCATCAGTTCACCCTCACTAAAACAGGCCACGGGGACTCTCCATTCTGCCTTATTCAAAAGTGTCATTATTAGTTTGGGGGTGACGATTTCTACTCTGCTCATTTGCTCGACAATTATAGGTGAACCAGGACACAAGCAAACCATTTGGGTTATGTTTATATAATCCTTGCTCCCAAAAAAAGAGAATAAGTAGTTCACCATGACAACGATTGAAATCTAAACAGAATTTGGCTGATTAATTGGATGGTGGCTTTCTGTGCACTGGCCCTGCCGCTCCACCCCTGAGCCCAGTTAATAGTGCGCACAAAAAGCCCACTTTTTTTCTGCAGCCAAACCAATTAGCAGGACAGGGTGGCCAACAAAGCAGCATCTCATTCCCTTACTGAGGGAGCCAAGTATGTACACACAAACTGCCTGGCCAAAAAAAAGGTCACCACCTGGATTTAACTATGAAAATGGGTAAGAGCCTCCTGTTGGATAATTACTGCATGGGTGATTATGTTTCAGTTGGCGACAAGTTATTTAACCCTAACTGATGCAGTGAGTAGCTTCTCATTTGTTAAACAACCATGTCGAAACACACATCCTGTGGTTGTGAAAAAGATGTTAATCTCTTTCAGAAGGGTCAAATTATTGGCATGCATCAAGCAGAGAAAACATCTAAGGAGATTGATGAAACTACTAAAATCGGGTTAAGAACTGTCCAACGCGTTATTAAAAAGAGGAAGGACAGTGGGGAAACATCATCTTCGAGGAAGGAATGTGGTCGGAAAAAGATCTTGAATGATTGTGATCGGTGATCACTTAAACGTGGTGAAATCAAATGATGGAAAAACAACAGTAGAACTCAGGGATATGTTTAATAGTGAAAGTAAGAGCATTTCCACATGCACAATGTGAAGGGAACTCAAGGGATTGGGATTAAACAGATGTGTAGCTTTAAGAAAACCACTTGTCAGTGAGGCTAACCGGCAAAAACGGCTTCCATTTGCTAGGGAGCATAAAGATTGGACTCTGGAGCAATGGAAGAAGGTCATGTGGTCTGATGAGTCCAGATTTACCCTGTTCCAGAGTGATGGGCGCATCAGGGTAAGAAGAGAGGCGGCTGAAGTGATGCACTCATCATGCCTAGTGCCTACCGTACAAGCCTGTGGGGGCAGTGCTATGATCTGGGGTTGCTACAGTTGGTCAGGTCTAGGTTCAGCAATGTTATGTGCTCAAAGAATGAGCTCAGCTGACTACCTGAATATACTGAACGACCAGGTTATTCCATCAATTTTTTCTTCCCTGATAGTACAGGCATATTCCAAGATGACAATACCAGGATTCATCGGGCTCAAATCGTGAAAGAATGGTTTAGGTAGCATGAGACATAATTTTCACACATGGATTGGCTACCACAGAATCCAGACCTGAAGCCCATTGAGAATCTTTGGGATGTGCTGGAGAAGACTTTGCGCAGTGGTCCAAATCTCCCATCGTCAATACAAGATCTTGGGGGAAAAATTAATGCAACTCTGGACAGAAACAAATGTTGTGACATTGCAGAAGCTTGTGGAAACGACGCCACAGCAAACGTGTGCCGTGATCAAAGCTAAAGGTGGTCCAACGAAATATTAGAGTGTGTGACCTTTTTTTTGACCAGTCCTATCCATCACTTTGACACCAGTGCTATTACTGATGCTATGGGAACTCTCTACCACTGCACCATACTGCATGTAGCACGAGGCTGGTGAGATGGCACTGCCGTGCACTGACCACTGGAGATATGCAGATGATCTAACCGGGTTCAAGCTTTGACGCCTCAGGCCGTAGCCTATGTTACAAATGTCACTGTTGCCAGTACCAGCAAGCGAAGAGTTGAATCCCAGCCACTCTCCTGACAGTACCACGGGGCAGCAGGTGCTACGCTGACATTCAGACTAAAGAACCTAACAAATGTGGGTGGGGTGACCCAGCCCACTGGCACACGGACGTGCAAGCTCTAGAAGTAGGCATGCTCCTTGAGGGATGAGCTCGCACACCATGAGGGGAAGATAAATGACTTGCCCTGGTAACGCGATGCATACACTCTGCTTCAGCACTCCCTTTTTTTACACTGTCTTTTACACTTTCTTCTGTCTCCTCTGTCTTGATCGTTTTTGTCCATTGAAAGTAACTGTATTACACTAATCCTTTTTTAGTTTTTAGGTACAGTGTTAATTTGGGGGTTACTACTACTTAGTCAAACTTGAAGCTGGAGGTGTAACGTCTGATTTTTTGGGATTCTTGGCCATTTGTGTAAAGGCCCGAGTGCCGCAGGACGAGCAGCAGGACACACAGACACAGACAGACATTTATTAACAAACGAAGAAGACACGGCCACTCACATATTACGTAAGTGGTGAACATGGATGATGTGAATACGAACAAAAGCAACATGATCAATAACCAACAACACTGCACACACCAGCAGGGGTTTAAATACATACAGACAAATACTAAAGCATGTGCAGGTGTTTGCTAACAAGGAGGGCGGGGTTACAAACAAAACAAATACTAGTCTGCACGCGGCAGGCCAGACCACGTGACTAGTGGGAAGAGGAGCAATCCGTGACAAGTTGATGTGATTGTCAGTACATTTTATGTATTGCCCACGGTCAGTCATCATCTCTAACCTATAACCTTCAGACACCTTTTCATAATATTCTACTTTAATATATGTACCATAATTATAGATTTGAGCTGAATTTGAGTTAACTTTCCCCCTGAGTGGTATGAGCAGTGCTTAGAAAAATGGCAACCCTAAAAGCAGATACCATAACTGGTAAATATTTGATTAGTTTCTGCATGGCTCACCAAAAGAGTTTTATTAATATTAATGTCTTTATGCAAAAGCCAAGAATGTTTAAACTGTTCTTTAAGTCGAGGCTAGTTAAATTTATTTATATAGTGATTTTTACAACACTTTTTACAAAAGCAAAGCAGCTTTACACATGCTTGAGTCCAAGCCCCCAGTGAGCAAACCAAGGGTGACTGGCAAAGAAAAACTCCTTAGCAAGGAAGAAACCTTGAGAGAAACCAAGACTCCAAGAAAGCAAGAGACGGGTTAATGCTCAGTAACAACATGACATCAGGAGTAGGTGTACCTTGGCAGAAAGAGAGAATACATTATAAGGCATGTCCAAGTACAAAGGTGTGTAAATTAGGGAACTATAATGTGTAAAGATGGACTCCGGCACATCTAGCTATGGCAGCGCAGCTAAAAGGAGTGAGCCAGAAGGAAACACATGCCTGAGGGCTGCATGGAACATCCCCGCTCTCATTCAACAAACCTGAGTGACAAAAAAGAGGTGAAGTGACAGCACAACTCTGGATGCGCATGGACCCCCAGAACTATACCTTTACCTCATGTTTGTAGTATTTAATAAAATGCCTGATTATACAGATAGGTTTTCAGCCTAGTCTTAAATATTTAGACTGTGTCTGTGTCTCCAACATTTACAGGATGGTTATTCCATAGTGTGGGAGCTTTATAGGGTCTGCCCCCTGTAGTAGATTTGCTTATTCTTGGAAACCAGTAGTAAAGAGCCTGCACCTTTTTAATATAAGCAGACGTGGTGGGTCTCGCTAGGAGTTCGCTAAGGTACTCTACCTTTTATTCTAAGGTACTGTTGGGAAAGACCATTCAGTGTTTTGTTGGTCTTTAGACGTATTTTATAATCAATCCAAAATTTTACTGGCAGCCAATGTAATGTAGTAAAGATAGGAGTAATTTGATCAGATGTTCCAGTTCCAGTAAGTAAGTAATCTGGCTGCTGTGTTTTGTACTAGCTGGAGCTTGTTTAGGCACTTAGTGGTACAAGCCAGATAGTAAGGCATTACAGTACACCAAGATGAAACTGTACATTGTGTACATACATATATACATATACATATCCATATATACATTGTACATTGTGTATATAAACATATTATACATATATTGTACATACATTGTTAATATATTTTTGTATATATATAGATATATAGATATAGATATAGATATATAGATATATATATCTATATATCTATATATATATATAGATATAGATATAGATATAGATATAGATTTCCCTGTGTACACCTGTTTTTTCCCTCAGTTTGGACAAAGCACTCTTAACCATTTCACTGCGAGTTATACTGTGTATGACTATGTATGTGACAAATAAACCAAACTTGAAACAATCTTGAAGTGATAAATGCATGGCCTAGCTTTTCTGCATCATGTGAAGACAGTATGTTCTTAATTTTTGCAATGTTGCTGAGGTAGAAAAAGGCTGTCCTAGAAATAGTATTTACATGAGCTTCAAATGAGAAACTGGAGATCCATAATTACTCCAAGATCTTTAACTGTTAGAGAAGGTGTGAATGGGAGACCATCAAGGTTTATTATGTAATTAGAGAGCAAAGTCCTAGCTGCCTGTTAGCCTAATAGAAACACTTCTGTTTGGTCAGGATTAAGTGAGAGAAAGTTTCTCAACATCCAGTGTCTGACATCTTGTACACATTCCTCAGTAATACTAAACTGATATTTGTCCTTTGGTTTGGTTGAGACATATAACTGAGTATCATCTGCATGATATGATATGTATAATGTCACCTAGAGGTCGCATATATCAAGAAAAAAGCAGGGGCCATAGAACACATCCTTGTGGGACACCATAGCTAACCTTGGTGTTTGAAAAGTTTCCATTTATGTGGACAAACTGGTAACAATCAGTTAAATAAGACTTAAACCAGGAAAGGGCTGTTCTCCTAACACCAAACATTTTTGAGTCTGTCTAGTAAAATGTTGTGATCTATGGTGTCAAATGCTGCACTGAGTTCAAGCAGTACATGCAAAGAGATATAACCTTGGTAGGAAAACATCAACAGGTTGTTAGTACTTTAATCAGTGCTGTCTTTGTACTATGATGAGGCCTACACTCTGACTAAAAGACTTCATGTATCTTGTTCTGATTCAGGTATGAACTGCTGTGCTACAGCTTTTTCTAGGATATTGAAAATAAAGGTAAAGTTTGAGATCGGTCTGAAGTGTAGCAATTGACATGGAGTTTTGATAAGTGGTCTGATTACTGCTAATTTGAATGATTTGGATATGTAGCCAATGTTCAAGGAGGAGTTTACTAAAATTAGTAAAGGTTCAATCACTTCAGGTAGAATTTATTTAAGAAAGAGTGTGGGCAATGAATCTAGTAAGCAGGTGGAAGATTTTGAGAGAGATCAGAGGTGTTAGTTTGGTTTGCTTGTAATGATCTCTAAGTGACTGCCGGTGTCACCCTACTAGTCTAATTCCTAGTTAGATGTGCAACTGTACTAAATAAAAATCTAGGATATTAATTCTATTACAATGGAGAGATAAGCTGTTCAAGCTGAAATAAGGGCCTTTCTAAACTTGAGAGGGCTCTCCTTCCATGTGAGCTGAAAAACTACAAATTTAGTGTGATGGCATTTACGCTCTGTCTTTTAAGTGTTCGGTTTTAAACTGTGAATGTGATCATTATCCCATGGTACTATTTTTTTGTCCCTAATTTAAGTATTGTCATCCTAAAATTCCATTTCTTGTGATGGTAAAAGAATGTGATCCCACAATGCTGAAAGTTTTTCTCATTAACTACTGCCATGAAAAACTAATTCACAGGCATCAGTTTAATGCTCGAGCCATATTTTATTCCGATGCTCATTAAACATGCGCTTGTTCACAGTCTGGCGTGCTGCAAACAACAATAATGGATGTAGCCTGTAGTAGCACCTTTCTTCTCTCTCTTTTTTACATGTTGATGACATGGCACACACCCAATTTTACATGCATATAAATTCCTGTTCTAAGGGTGTCACAGTTTTGAAACTGTGCTCAGACTGTAGCTGCTGAGCACACTGTAGGCACTGATCATGATGTGGGTTTGTATGCAGATGTTCACATTTCACCTTGTATTCCAGCCAAGTGAGAACCCCCCCCCCCCCCCCCCCCCAAAAAAAGCACTTAACAACATCCATTTATTTTTATAAGAAGTCTAGAGCTGAACTTAAAGACAGCTTAATAAATCCATGTATGGTGCACAGGAGCACTCCGCTGGGCACACACGTGCCTCTTAAGTGAACAGTGTGGCCTTGGAGAGGTGTAACGAGCACTCTCAATCAACTCAATCACAGAGAGGCACTGAGGGACCCCCAGGGCACATTGTGCACCATTTGTATGCCAAATCGTATGTACCCCAGACAAACTTCATGGGAATTCCCCACAACTCTTGGTCTAATGGACCAAGCAGATCTGAAAATCACGACCAACTAAAGAAGTGAAGTTCCACCTGCTTCAAACCCAGGTTCTGCACTTAGTTTAAACCAATATGGAACAGCCAAGTGGTGAGAAACATATGAAGGTGCATTTGCTACTGTATGCATTCCCAGTGGCACCCACTGTGCAAGACAGCCTCGGGGAGCAGGTGTAATCAATTCAAACAAATCGACTTCGGCCTGGCCCGAAATATGTGCCGCCACCTGAGCCTGCTCTCACCCATTCTTGGTCTCGTTTTCAGTAGGAAAGCTGTACCATGACCCGGATAACCCACAATGTGCACGGTGCACAGCAGTGATAAATTCGCCCAAGCCCAGTGGGCATCTCAGAATGGCAAGCTGATCATAGCCCGTGGGTACCCAGAGACTCAGCAGTTCTTACACTCCAGAACTGATGTACAGTGTGTATGGATCACAGCATGAAATTCCTTCACATCTGGCACCACAGCAAGTAGCTCCTGAAAAGCTGATCTGCTCCTGAGGCCCCTGGCTGGATGGCTGGTGTATCCCACTTCTCAGAAGGTAAGAAAGATGCTTGTGATGATCGCTCTCCAGCAGAGAAAGTTGTTTCCATATCACCTGTGACTTTCAGAAACTTTTCAATGGGTGAATTTTCTTTAGCCAGGTTTCTTGTGCTACAGACCCATGGGAACTATGGTTACTGTCAATTTAAATCTGAAAATCTGATGCATAGGTAACATGCATTCTTCTCTGAAGATAGAGACACAACTCTCACAAGTGATGTTCGTATGCACCAGAGGTGGGCACGTGTTGGGAAGAATTAAGTAAAGCCCTAAAAAGTATAAGCAATATTGTCCCTGAAAACTGCATACTTTTCTGAAGAATGGAATTCATTTGGCACCTGAGGCTGAAAATAGCCTATTCTGGAGGCAACAGGCTCTCTACAAGAGATGCACTCTTCAGGCTGCTGCGTGTTCTGGTCTGGTCCCCGAGAATGAGATCAAGTGCTAGTTCCAGTGTGTGTATTCTGCTTGTGCACCCACTCGTCTCATCCATTCTAAAAAAGACAAGGGATGTTTTCTTGTGGTGTAGGGGGTTCTTGCTACTGCATTTATTTATCCCTACCCTGCTTACCTACAACCAATGAATAGATGCACAGAGAGAAGAAGAGAGAGAACCAGAGAGGGAAAGAGAGAGCAAACCTAAGGAAGAGATTTCCCCAAACCAAACCCTTCAGCTCCATACCAACTCTCTTCCAAAAAGCCTCTCCCCCCAAGATCTTCGGTCTTATCTTGACCAAGAACAAACGGTGCCACCTCTGACCAATCAAGAGTAAGCGCATACTGTTATTACCCCAACATAGGGCGACAGCTACAGAAATGTACACCTGATACGACATTGATTTACAATCCTGAATAACATTTAATCATTTGTGCTTAGATAACATGAAAGCGGCCATTGTGACATGACCTCCATATCTCTGTGAAACCATGGATGTGCACAGAAGTCAAAGCAAATGAGAACAAGTCTTTATCGACTAGGGTTTGGCCAACAATGGCTAGTGACTAGTGAGAATTTGCATCCTGACTCTGAAGTGCACCATCGCAGAGGTCGCTTCTTCTCGGGAAGGCTAGCCTCAAGGTTTTATTCTTGTTCAACAGTAAAAATTGGCCCAACCATTAAAGCCCAATCCCAACATACAAGCATGACTATCAGAGCTGGGGGTGAGCTGAATGCACAGTGACACATGCACACTTATAAAATGACCAGAACATACTAGCAAGCTCCCATAGATGAAGTTCTTTAAACTCCAGCTGCCTGAAGAGATAATATGCTTGAAATAATACAAGTAATAGCAATACTACAGAGCTGAGGGGGATGGGGAGGGGAGCATGTGCCAATGTCTGCTGCTATTGAGTAAAGTAACACTAATAGCCAAGTAATGGACTTTCAGAGCACAACAGCACAAATGGGCTTTCAGAGCACAACAGCGCACACAGTTATCGAGAACTAAAGAGAAGAAAAAGTGGGCTTTCATGTTCAATGGGTGGAGCCCGAGGGGCATCTATGTCAAACCTCTGGCCTATTACTTGCCATTATTCCATCCAGGCTTCAGTGGCTGTCACATTCAAGGGCATCCATTCGACAACATCAACTTCTGATGTAGCATCAAAGTGAATGGAAGAAGCATCATTTCTGCTCAAGTGTGGTGGCGGTGTTAGGAGGTGCCGGAGTAAAGGGAAACACTGCTGTACTGTGCAGTGGGAGAGACAAAATGAGATAATTCGTCTTGATCTCTGCTTAAATTCACCCACCATGAATTAACGCTGTTATTGTAAACACCGTAGGCTTCAAAAGCCTTGACAGGCCTTTGTTTTTGATTAATTACATTTGATAATGAGTCTCACTGTTAGACATGATTATTACATCAATGGGATAATTAGTGTTTACTTTGGAGTTGCATTATGAATTATGCAATGTAGCAAGCGAAAATAAGCCACTTTGACACCCGTGTCAGCAGAAATAAAAATATAGACACTAAAAAGGTCAGTATATTAAATTTATTTCCTGGGCGTTTCACATTCAAAAGCTCTCTCCCCCTCCCTCTAGACCCTCTGGCTGGTTGTGACAGGGATGAAGTACCACCACTGGAAGAACTGCCAAGAGAGGGCGAGTAATTACCGGGTCATGGTGTCTCTGTGCATAGAAAGGAGCATCGGAGGGAGAGGAGCAAGACAAGAGCGAGGGGAGAGGAGATGATGGAGGATAAGAGCGAGGCACAGAACCATGCAGAGGAGCACTGGCAGAAAAGGAGCACGTGGAGCTTCAGCTCCAGAATAAGCATGTTTAGGTTAAGCACATGTAATCCCGTAATTAGATACCAATTAATACAGGACAACGAAGACAACAATTAGCAGGCAGTTAGAGGTGATTAGGAGTGTATGGAGCATTAAAGCGTAATGAGACAACGGGGAATTGGCGTCGTCGAGGCTCAAGCACTACCTGGAGACCAGAAGAAGGGGGCAGGAGCCATCTGCTGTAGTGTTGGAGGAACATGAGAAGCAGAGATAAAGTTACATGGTAGGAAGGGGTGGTGGGGCTCAGATGGCATGCACATGCATGGACCCTGTGAGGCCTTGAAGCATCTTTGTGCTGTTACATTCTTAAGCTGCACATTTTTTTTTACATATGAAAACTTTCAGCCGTGCGACAACGCGCACAAGTGTGGACACATATGGACACATATTTCAGCACTTCGTTTCAGGAAAGGGTTTTATTTAGGACTGTCATACACAGACACAGGTGTCATACGCACCTGTCTGTAGTGTCACTGCAGGAGACAGAAAGAGAGGAGGAGTGATAGAAGAGGGGGAGAGACAGAGAGAGAGAAGGAGGGAGAGAGAGAGTGAGTGAGAGAGAGAGAGAGAGAGAGAGAGAGAGAGAGAGAGAGAGAGAGAGAGAGGAGCGTAGGTGAGTAGGGGTGAAATTAAAAACCTATAACACTAACAATGAAGCCAAACCAACATCACAGGAACAGAGAGAGAGCAGCAGCTAAAAAAGTCAAGAGACAAGAGAGTTCTGAAAAAGCGAGAGAGTGGAGGACTCGCGAGCACTGAAGAGCATGCTTGTGAGGAACAAAGAAAAGCAGGCAGCCTAACCCAGGCAAAAACCCAGGAACAAGAAAGGGCAATCACCGATAGTCATGTGGCACTTAAAAGACGCCTCTCTACCCTGTGTGACACTGAGCACGTCCTGGGCCTTTATGGTCATCTGAAGACCTTAGTCTTCCTCACCCTGAGAAGATTACTCAAAGAGAGACAGAGGACCAGGCTCTGGCATCCAGCACTGAGAAACCCCAGAAGAGGTGAGGCAGAGCTCCTCAGAACTTTCTCAGATCCGGCCAGCCACCAGGATGATGGAGCAGATCCTCCGAGATCTGTACATCGAGCCGGACCTGCTGAACGAGCTGAGCGAGGATCAGAAGCAGATCCTCTTCTGTAAGATCCGGGAGGAGCAGGTGCGCCGCTGGAACGTGCGTGAGTGCACAGAACCCGCTCCAGCCAGGAGAGCCAGGAGTGAGTGATACCTGTGCCTGTGCCACACACACTCTGTGTCACACAAGTCTCCACTGCATTATTCTGAAATGGCATGTGGATGTAATAATTTGATAGATCTATTATTACATTTATAAATTTTAATATGGCTACTGGTAAGTTATTATTTCTAACAGTGAGCTCATGTCTTAAAAGACATTTAAGCCTACAATGTTTGTCATATATTTCATAATATTACTGCATGATGAGGATTTTACTTTGCTGTGAGTAAAATAACAAAGTGGAACAGAACTTGTGTGTTGACAGAAATAATCCATGACCAACTCCATGATCCATGACCATGTGTCAGAATAATCTAAAGCTATCCTCAGGTCATCCTTCCACTGGCTCTGTGTGATATCTTCCTGGTGTGATGCCTCATACTTTTGATGTGCTGGCGTTTCAAAAGTCACCATATTCATGCTGCAGCCCACACTACCAGTTGAATAATCTCCTGTAACAGTGTGGTGTCGTTTCTCTGTTTATCGCCCATGGAGGGGATCTGCTTTCTGTGCCAGCTGTCATCAACGTGCCCGCGTCTGCTGTCTGTGGCCAGGTGGCCGCAGAGGTATCCAGTGGCTGCTGGGCTCGAACGGGGAGGTGTGGGTGTGGGTGATGGGGGAGGCTACGGGAGACAAGTCCTACGCCGAAATATCGGAGCAGCTGATGGAGGAGAGGGCCGTGAAGCAGGCCCAGCAGGAGGCACTGGAACTCCGGTGAGAGAGCCGGCCAACGAGGAAGGGAGGGATGGGGGAGGAGGAAACAGGTCAGAGAATGAGGAACGAGAAGGGAGGCGTGGAGATTAGGGTGAGGCAATCAGGAAACGCGAGTGGGAAAAGGCAGAGGGAGCGAGAGACAGAGACGAAAACAGGTGAGCAGCAATGAGCAGGACTGGGAGGGAGGGAGAGAGACACGGAGAAAGAGAGAAAGGCAGAGAGAGAAAGAGACGGAGAAAAGGATCTCGACGAAGATGGAAGGGCAGGGAGTGTGTCACTCATCGCCTGCTGTATCTTCTGAGGCGTGTGAAGGAAGCAGAAATTGAAAAGAAGTTTCGGGAGGCCGTGGCAAAGGAGAAAGCACGTTTTGCGGCAGAGAAATGGAGGGTGGATATGGATGACAGAAAGGCCGCCAAGCAGGAGGAGGAGGAGGAGCGCATTCGCAAGGCGCTGAAGGTGGGTCTGTGATAATGTGAGATCAAATATCTCATAAGCCATTGATACATATAACACATCAGTGACCAAATAAAGTCAGGTTCAGCATAACCACCTCCTCCAATGCTATTAGTTCAGTTGGACAGACACTGCCACAGAGATCAAGTAGTGTCAGAATCCTTAAATTCCTGCTTCACTCAAGCCTTTAATTACAACAGGCAACGGTGATAGAGTTTAATTAGCCATAATTACTATGCGTTTTAACCTCCTAAGGTTGAATTATTTAAGAGTTGACATGGCACTCTGCTGAATGTAGATAGTGATCTCTGAAAGACGAGGCCACCATTTGAGGGTGCGATCTTTGATGGGTGGGGTTAAAAGCACTATGTCAAGGATAATGACACAGTCCGCCATGTGAATCACCGTGACCCTGCCCTTAATGAAAGTGAAAACGAGAACATTAGTGGAATTTTTTTCAGCTCCGGAAAGCTGATCCCGGATCTCGGCAGGGGGATAAAAAAAGTGCTGAATGATCAACTAACCCCCCCTCCCTCCCCCGCCACTCTTTGTTACGCAGAAACGTGAGGAAGAAGAGAGGCAGAGAGGCGAGGAAGAAATCCGACAAACAGAGGAGAGGCGCGCGAAGGAGCTGTACATGTCTCTGAAGCAAGAAGAAAAGGGGCGAGAGAGGGACGACAGGGAATGGCAGGAGCAATGTGAGCGCGCAGAGGGAGTGGGAGAGGTCCAGGCAGGATGGGGCCGACCCTTTAAAGACGATCCGTTCCCATTCAAACTCCTGTGTCCCGCAGTGCGGCGCTCCAAAGCGGCTGACGAGGAGATGACGCGCAAGGCTCGTTGCGCCAGGGACGAATACAAGCGGCAGTCTCTGCGCGCTGTCCAGAAGGGCTCGAGCCAGAGTCGACGGCGCAGTGGCGTCCACGAACAGCCCCCCGCTCCCGGCGAGGCCAGCCAATCACCAGTGGCCGAGGGAAGCTCCGTTTCCTCTGCAACTGTACATTACTGCCGCAGGCACAACTACAGATGCAGTGGTCCAGCAACACAATCAGAGAGGTAGAGCCAAAATAGAAATACCTTCAACCTGCCTTTGTATTAGACCAAAAGGTCATGGTCCATCTGCCCATTCTCCTTGCCAGCTCGGTGTGTGCACGGCCAGCGTCCCGTGATTCCATCCTGCGATGGTTCAAGGAGGAGCAGATGCCCCGAAGAGCCTGTTACGAGAGGAACAGCAATGCCATCGCTCCCTGGTTCCACGGTAAGGAACGCTACTCAGAAACACTACGGCCTTTAACCGTGAATAAATGTCCCACATTCTCTTCAACAAGCTGAGAAGCAAAGTCATAGCAAGATAAAAATGGCAACAGGCGTCTCCCCAAGCTTCAAAATCGGGGCTGCAGGTTGTTAACGTAGGTAACAAAACATTACGGGTAAGTGTAACAGGATTCTAGTTTAGTGCTTTTGGTAGGAGAGAGTGGTATCGATTGGAGTGAAAAAGAGTGATAACGAGTCTTAGTAAAGGATAATGGAAACAGATGATGGAGAGCAGGGCAAGAAGGAGGGAGAGTGAGAAAGCGAAAAAGAGACAGAGATGGAAAAAGAGGACGAAAGCCAGACGACAAGACAGAAAAAGAGCGAGTGTGAGAGCGATAGAGAGAGAGAGCGTGAGAGAGAGCACACGCAAGAGTGAAGTGAAGATCAATAATTCACAACCCGGGCTCGGTTGATTGGGGTCAGTATGCGCCACACCTGATTGGGGTAGATGATAAGCTTAACGAACATCTAACCGATAATATTCCACTGTGGCAAGAGGAGACCGACGACGGGGTCACGGCGAGAGCCACGGCGAGCCCTCTGTGCTCCATCAAGCACGCACAGCTCATTCACTATCACACACGCTCACTCTGTCCCCTCTGCCCTCTCCCCATCTATCATCTGCCCCGGGCGGCTTGTCTTCCGCCTGGACGTGTCGTGCTCTTTCGTTCTCTCTTTCACGCCTGCCCCATCGTCCATCCCTCTCTGTCCCCGCGTGCTCCTCCAGGGATCATCTCCCGGCAGGAGGCAGAGGCCCTGCTGATAAACGCCTCCGAAGGCTGCTTCCTGGTCAGGGTGAGCGAGCGGATCTGGGGATACACCCTCTCCTATCGCTCAGCCTCAGGCTTCAAGCACTTCCTCATCGACGCCTCGGGCGACTACTACGGTTTCCTCGGTGCGGACCAGAACCGCCACGCCACTTTAGCCGACCTCATCGACTTCCACAAGGTCAGGCCTCACCGCCGGCCGACCCCTCGTTCCTTTTTTCTCCGTCCAACTCGATCTTTTCTCCAAGCCGGAAAGCAGCCTTGGCGCCTGCACGCGCACGCGCTCGAGCTCGCATGCGCACCCGGGCAGTTTCGTGAAAGCAGATGCGCGTAGGGGCAGGGAAACACTTGTGGGGTGACGATGCCGTCGCTCAAGGGCAAACGAGCGGGGCCGACATGGTGAGCGAACCCTTCTTTCCATCCGTGCCACTCACGGGGGGAATCGATTTCCGCTGCTAAAGGGCTGACTTGGCTGTCTCTGCCTGAGCTGTCACTGACGTGCCTGTCTGTTGGTGTGTCTTGTCCCCAGGAGGAGGTGATAACCACATCTGGAGGTGAACTGCTGCAGGAGTCCTGTAAGCTGAGGTGCTCCATTCAGGACTACGGGGGGCTTTTCCAGTGAGCCGCCCAACTGTCTCCCAGGCACCATCTAACCCTAACCCTCACACAGCAATAGTCACATCAGAGCACAGCCATTTCTTTCATGATCGTATCCCCATGGCCATGTGCCACACCTCGCGCTCACTTGAAGCATGCCTCTACCTTCTTCAGGGGTTGATAAAGGCATTTTTATTTTTTTTCCTGCTCTAATTGGCTTGGTTGCTGGCTGGGAGCAGAAAGCAAGTCTGCCTGCCTCGTGTGTTGATTGAACCCAGCTGGATTAGAGCAAAATGGTGCGCACTAGTCTGCTTCAATGACGCCCACTCCACTGAGCCCAAACCAGGAGCTACACAAAAGCTTTGCTCCGCCATTCAGTAGTGTTCCACCTGTCTGACCGCTCACGGCGGTAGTCCACCTGCCTCGCCACCCACTCTCCCACACACACACACACAAATAGGAGGCTCAGGTTGCTGGGAAGCGCATCACTGACCTTGCTAAGCTGTGTATTGTTCGAAGAGAAGTAGCTATTTCAGCCACTGGCATAGACAAAGCCTCATCTCACACACACACACACACACACACACACACACACACAGAGAGCGTGCTGAGGGGTTGGAAAGCACATGATGAAAAGGTGGGGAAAGGGGTCTGAGCAGTTTCACTTTACCGCCATAGTTCCAGTCAAGATAGCGGGAGTGCTTCCGATTGGTATCAGCCGTGGAGAGGATCCGTGTGCTTCCGATTGGTATCAGCCGTGGAGAGGATCCGTGTGCAGGAGTGTGGCGGGGGGCAGGGCTAGGTGGAAATGAAACGGAGAAGGAGATGCATATCTGTATTCACTACACACCAGGCAGTCGTTGACATTCAACCTGCTGTCGCAAAGCCGTCATCTAGATGGCAAAGGTTTTTACCCCAACAGTCCATGTGCCCCGGCCCCCAAAATCCAGCTATTTATTACACAGTTCTCTTCCAATGGCTATATTGATGATAATAATGTAAAAGTAATTTCTACATTGCCTTTCTCAAGCCTAAGGCCGTTTTACAGAAAGTACAGTCCACCAACGTTGTAGAATTCCACACACATAACAAAGAAAGGGATTCACGCGAGTTAAGAGAGCTGCAACAGCAAGCCTTGGTGTTAATAAAGCCCCTTCTCACACGTTGAAATTAATTAGCGGTAACTTATTCTGAGGGGCCTGTTCCCAGTGCCAGGGTGCACTCACCTGCATGAAATGTACTGCATAGATAACAGGCATTTCCACTGACCTGAGACCAGAGTGTAGGCTGGGGCCTACAGGCGTCAGTCGTAAGAGACAGGCGAAGGGCTAGGTCAAGCAGGACACACGCTGCCCTTCCTAAGAAGGGTAGACAAAGTCCTGCAGAAGCCTAATTACAAGATTTAATTATGTTCAATCTTGACAGATGCTCCATAAGTAAAGTATAGCGCACCCGTTCATACAATCCCCAGTACCATTTAATGAAAACAAATGTCAAAAGGCTTGCTATTAATTGGGGGAGAGGTCAGAGGAAGAAAATGCCCCCATCGCTCTCACCCACACATGGAGACTTCAGCTTCTTTCAGGCTTATAAATGCTCTGATTCTTATTTCAGTCATTGTCAAGGTGCACGAGTTGGACGTGAAACGGAACCAACCTCTCTTACGCAGCAGCCCACGAACAAACACATGGCTAAACTTTACTGGAAATCACCTGAACATGAGGCTTTCAGAGCAGTATTTTCTCCGGGCGAATGGAAGGTCTGTGGGTGAAAACCAAAACCTGCCTTTGAAAAGAAAGACATCCAGCTGTGGTGGGGGAGCATTGTGGTTCACGTCTGTCCTGCTGCTTCCTTGCCTGGCCAATTTGTTATCACCGAGTTCAGAGATTTCCAATGCACCAAGGAATACTTCAGAAGAATGAGGCAATTTTCGAATACTGAAGTGGAACCTAAAATATATCCAGCAAAAGGACAAACCCACAGAACACTCGAGGAGATTCTGCACAGAGTGGCTTGAAAAGAAGCAGCCGAGTTTTTGTAGGCAAATCCCCTATCCAAATATTTGCAACCAAACATTTGCCTGAAACCTTCACAGAAAAGCTGTGAACAATGTAGTACTTTCATAAGCCTGTGGAAGGCATGAAGGAAAATCTAAAGACATTCCTAGGCTGTGTGTTCTGTACTGAATCAATAGGTAACCTGATATACTGAAATAAAGCATTTTTATAACTACAAAATCAGCTTTGCGTTTCACATAGGAAATAAATGGTTAACTGGCAGGATTTTCATGCTTCTAAAATATGATTATAAATACATGCTCTCAAATAATAATACGGTCATGGAATATAATCTAAAATATAATAGATTACACCACTAATTAGCTAGATACAGATATAAAACACTGTTCTATAACAAACACACAAAAAAAGCCTACTGTTCTCTCACTGCATTAGTCATACTCTCAGCCCTACAGGCGCAGACTTACCCATTTAGAAAGCATTGTCTTTGGGGCATCAATTCCTAAACAGAAGCTCACAGAAGCTGGAGGTGTAGTTTAGAATAGTCAAATTTTTATGCTTTAGGTACATGTGTAAATGTTTGCATAAATACCATTGCCTTTAGAAATGTATATTACAAAAACAACCAGCTATCATCCACTCTGGTCATAGCCGTATCAGTGATAAAAGAGGCTTGGAAGGTTGATGCACTATAAAACACCAGTACAGGCAGTCGACTGAGCTCTGAATACAACTTGTACTTTACAATTTACAATGTCTCGAAAAGATGTACATAGTGTGACCAGATAGAAGCTGTTTTTGCTCGTTTGCAGTTCATTGGATTAGAAATGAATCAGCGAACACAGTACTAAAGTGTACAATATGATCTTTATTTCAAGGCATTTCTTTGTTATCCATATTGGGCAAACCATAAAAGAACCAGAGCCTTTTATGCACAATTCCTCCATCTCAGAGGAGCAAAAGTATTTTGACAATGAACTTCAGCAAAAATCACGTTTAGTGCTCAGTCGCCTGAAGTTGGTGCCGTAACAGTCACATTACCAGCAAATACAAGTGAGCCAGTTCACCCACGTCACCTGCACGCAATGCCAGCGTCTTCCACTGCTTTGGGTGATAGCAGTTCCGGCTTCTCATTCCACATCTCTGGCACAGGCATCTTTCCTATGGCCATTAAACGTCCACAGAACCTTCTGGAAAGGGCTTCTCTTTTCTTTCTCATGCTATTGCGTTCCAGTCTTTATGGTAGCCCCCAAAACATCAGTGGAATCCTGGATGGTATTCTTGAGCTGTGGTTTGCCAGGTTGCTTGCTAGGTTGTTTGCTATTGCTAAGCTTACCTGTGCCTTTCTGCTTCTTTAATCCATCAAATAGCTGATTTTAGCATACACGCTTTGGCCCTGTCTGATCGATTTATTGGACTCCCTGGCACTGACCTTTCTTTGGTCCTTATGCTGAGACACAGCAGCAGCAGACACAAAAGGAACATCTCGAATCTACTGCAGACTCTGCTCAACACAACTGAACAAGACGCAAATTAGCAGCCAGCTGAGCAGTTAACCTGAATCATCTGGAATAGCAGGACTCTAGAAAAAAAGCCATGATTTCTGTTCCAGCCAGTGTAGATGTAAATATTCAGCAGTTTATCTTCTACACGAAAAAAACGCGTACAAAAAATATTTGTATAATTTGTCATTTTATATTACATACGTTACTAGTTTAGCAATCGATATGTCCAAAGATAAAGGGGAAAAAGTACTTTCCAAAGTACTTATTTACTTTAAACCACTTTATACAATGTATACCCGGCCAGAAACCATCAAGCAACCTTTGTGACTCCTGCAAATCTGAGTCAACAGCCAACAGCTGCAAAAATCTGTTTTGGTATTTGTCCTAGTGACTAGTGATGATTAGTCATGCAAAAACTCTACTGTCTCCTGTGACAAACAAACAATTTCTCTTCAAGAGGCCATTACCAGCTGAAACGGTCTCGTGCCTACCAGTGCACATTATGTTTAGGAAGCTCAAAACACACAATAGAAAACAAAGAACATTTTTATTAAAACCAATATTATAAAGCACTTGCAAGGTATCAAACAGGCTGGTGGGAATAAGACAAGAAGCCTTTGCCCTCCACAGCTGGGACTGACCACAAACAGTTGCAGGCAGTGTGCGCTCATATGGAGGCGCTATTTTTAAACGACACACAAAACCCAGCTCCACATCTCACATGACAATGCAGATGCCCACAGCGCCACCTCGGCAGGCAGGGCAGCTGGTAGGAGGACTGAGTCAGTGACACTCATCTCACACACATCGTGAGCGTGTAGCAGCCCCGGAGCCGGTCCGTCCTGAGCCAGAGTTGAGCGGCACGGGCTCCAGCACAGAGTTCCATGCATGCTCAGTCATCCTTGGAAGTGCCCTTCAGGCTAGACTTTAGCTTTTTCTGCTCTTTCTGGCCCATGGCACGGTACACCTTCTTTCTCTCTTCTCTCTGCCGCTTCTGCTTCTCGGCCTCCTGCTTCTCCCTCTGCTTCAGGAAGTCCCTGTGCTTCGCGTGCTGCTCCGCTTGGGCCTTCTTGTTCTTGTGAGCGTAGATGGTGCTCAGAGCACTGAGCAATGCTGCCACCTGGTGGAGACCGAAAAGGTTACGTAAGAAAACGCGTTTCCTACAGAACATGGAACATAAACAATAAAAAGTAAAGAAACAAAATGTGTTTAAACATTTTAATTCTGTAATTTAAAAAAAATTAAAAATGTGGAAAAAAAAAAATTAAAAATTAAAAATCGCATGGATAGGCAAAAACCAAAACCTTTTACTTGAACTAAAACAGAGAAATAACAAGCTGATAAACTAAACCTTAAAGTTTTAACTCAAATCCCAGAACACATGCACCAAAGGCAATGTGCGACTGCTGAAGTCAATTAACACTCGGCAGGAAAAACACCGCTGCCCTGCCACTTTACACAGGAACTACAAATTTATTGAGAATGTAGCTACAAACGCTCTAGGTGTGCTGACATTTAAACACCTGTCAGAAACTTTCCCGCAGGATGTTGGGTAGGCATTGGTGCCGCTACAAAAAGAAACAATTAAACGAATTGCTAGCTGGAACTGAATAATATTTTGACATTTCACAATTTAAATGGCACTTAAACATTAGCGAGAAAAAAAGCAAAATACAAGGAAGGAAAAAGAAGACGAAAATGCTACACCTCCCGTCCCACTAGTGCGCGTGATCTTATGGAGGCTGGTTTAGAAACAGGCCTACAACCTGTCTGATCTGCACCGGGGATTAACGTTAGTCTAACCGGCATTAGAAAGTGTCTGAACTGCCAGGAGAGCTGTATGGAGCTGCAGGTGCTCACCTTCCTCTCGTGTGGCTCGCGCACCACGGCGGGTCTTCGGAGGTCGCGGGGCGCGGGACCTTTGGCGGCGCGCAGTTTGGGCTTGCTCTTGAAGGGCAGTGCCTTCTGGAGCTCTTTGGGAATGTGCAGTGGGTTGAAGTGGCGCTTCTGCCTCAGCACTGGCTAGAGGAGTCAGAGGACAACAAAAATAAGATGGTTTTTTTTAAGCTTTCGGCGGGCACGGTGATTGGATGTTTAATAGCTCAGTCCTTCACTCACACAGAAAATCAGCATGAAAGTGCATGGAAATCAGGGAGTTATTGTTTAGTCCGTCTTTGTAAGTATTTGCGTGCCATTTAGCTCCATCTGCAGGGGAGGATTCTGGGAGAGTTTCTGCCTGACCTTGTACAGAGAGTCCTGGTTGGGCTTGTTCTGGATTCCCAGGTCGTGTTTGATTTGCCCCAACGTTCGCATTCCTGTCCACATGTCCTTCTGCCCGGCAGGCATCAGCAGAGACGTCACTGGGTTATACAGCTGAGGGACCAAAACAGGGTACCAGGAACGCAGGAATACAATATCTACACACACACACACACACACACACACACACACACACACACACACACACACACACACACACACACACAGTCAAGAACAGACCTGCAGTAAATACATAAAGCTGCAAGTGTGTGCTGACTTGCAGTTTTCTACGCGCTCTGTTCGTGGCATGGTGGCATTGCAAGCGGTAATAATTTCCCATTACTTTATGCTGAATGGCTCTTCTGGGAGCCATTACTTCCACAAGCTTTTCCGGTGACTTTGGAAGACAAATACCAGTCCCTACAGCATGCCCCGAGACTTTCCTGACAGTTATATGCAGAACCAAGAACAAGAACCAAAAAAATAAACCCCACAACCCTACAGTGAAATATATCTGAGGCGAGAGAAAGCACACGACACCCCCGCACCCGACCAATGGAAAATAACCCAGAGTGATCCATTCCAGGGTAGTTCCCACTCACCGCTCATGAGGAGGCGGTCCTCGAAGGTAGCTCGGAAGGCTCCGGGTGGAGTGCGCAGGGCCTTCTTTATCTGCCCTTTGATCCCACTGACTGTACGGATGGAGGCGCCCTCGAACTTGGCGACTTCCAGCACCGTGTTAAACATTCCCTGAGGGACAGAGGAAAGGCGAGGGGAAACAGGGTCACCGTCGTGGGTCCACAATGACCTGACCCTTGTTTTCCCTTTTCTTTATCTATTTATATTTTGGGGAGCGCTTTTTTCCTCGTCCTCCCCGTTTCAGCTCGGCCAGCTCCAGTGATTCTCCGCGTCTCATCGCCGGCTCGACGCCGATCCGAGTTTGCGGAGGTGAAGGTGCGCACTAGCGCGATGTCCCCCACGCACAGAAGACGTGCCGCGCACCCGTCGCGGCATCAGCCGTAGCGAAAGACAAGGCCAAGCTGCAGCCACTCCTGCCCACGCCATCCCGACCGTCGGATTCAGCAGGCCTCGCCTGCCATCCCGAGCGTCGGACTGAGCAGCCCTCGCCTGCTAATGCCAGCACTGTTAATATCCCCCTCAGGGACACCAGTCACAGATGGTGGACGACACGGCATGTGCTCTCGGTTCTCCCAGCTGCAGGACCTGCCGCTGTGTCGCTAAGCAGCGCTTTTAGCAGGTGCGCCTGGAGATCATGGCTCCACTACTCCCAGACAGGACCCGCGCCCTCCAAAGCCAGAAAGACACTGATATTTTCAGCAGTTTCCTCATGAGCCGCATCGGCTCCCGGAGAAATCGCCCGGCTCCTCTGGCCCGCCTACCTGGATAAAGCAGGTGTTCTTGAAAATCTTATAGGGGTAGCCAATCAGCTTGAGTTTCTTCACAACAGTCATGGATTTGTCCAAATCCAGGACGACTCCAGTGGCTGCGATGCGGAACTTCGCCTGAGGGATGCGTAGAGAGATGGATTCCAAGGGGTAACACACAGCTGAAACGTCAGCGGTTATCAAACAAGAATACTGAACTGTCTGTGTGGCTGGTAGTGTAGCGTTATTTTGGTGACTTTCCCCAACTCAGTTTTAAAGCTCTTACCTGGGTACCTGCAACACTCTGGACAGCCAGGAAGCCCGTCCCCTGGGGGGTGATGGGTCCTGAGAGGAAGGAGATCAGAGGAAGGGAGATCAGAGGAGGACCGGAAACAGGATATGAAGGAATGACTGGCTAATCAGATATGATTTTTTTTGTTAGGCTGTTCACAATATATCATGTGGGCCACTGTAGTTTTCAGACATTAGTCTGAACAGATCGGGCCCCGAAACTGACCTGTGCACTGAACAGAGCTTCACAGAGCTATAATTCAGCAAGACGTGGTTGTGCCTGTGCTTTGAGACTAACCCCAGATGGAGGCGCCACAGTGCATGTGCTCAGGGGTGTATTTGAGCAGGCGGTGGCGGCCATTGTGGTCCTCGATGTGGTAAAGGGGGATGGTCTGGAAGCGCCTCCAGCCCAGTGAGAGGATGAGGGGGTCCCGGGTCTTCAGGATGCGGTTGTACCAGCGGTGCTTCTTCAGACGCATCTGTCGACACGAGGATAAAGCAGAAGGAAGCGGAAAGGAAGGAAGGGCAAAAAGAGAGAGCGTGAGAGCAACAGATAGCGGGAGAGTGTGTGAGTTTAGAACAGAGCACCATGTACTGCCTAATTTTGATTTCTTCGCAAAGCCTGTTTTGTTTCACAGGACGTTTTAGCTGTAAATATATCAAATTTGATGCTACCTTGACAGCTTGACAAAGCTCCTCTACAGCTGTTTAGGGCAAAAATAAACGGCTGCGTGACGACAGAAGGAATTAAAGTGTGGCACTCTTAGTTAAGTTCTTGAGCGTACCTGCAAATAGCCTATGTTGCCCTCACTGGCTCCCAAACCGCCAAGGATGATGGGATAGTGGGGGTCAAAGTTGGTGACGAACTCGCACGGAAGGCCGGGGATCTCCAGTCGCACGTACATGCCTGGCCTGAAGCCCTCGTACTGGACGCGACTCTCATCGTCCATGCCCTCGAATTCAGTCCTGTTCAGCTGCACAGACAGACAAAGGGAACTAACGGTCATCTGCATGGATTAACACTGGACTAGGAGACAAGCAGCATCTGTTGTTTACTGCGTAGTCTGATATGGTTGCTATAGAACCACTGAGGCATGCTATCTTAAGTCCTGCTGTGAGACTGGGCCAGTGTGTGTTGCGGGAGGTCAGAGAAAAGGTCAGACATTGTTTTTGCTGTGACCTCTAACCTCGGCCTGTTTCTGCATTTCCTCCTTGAGATCGTCAAAGTATGTGGCATCGCCATCGTCGTATTCCGCATCGAACCGCTCCTTCAGCCTCCTCTTCTTCTCCAGACGCTTGTTTTTCTGAGCTTCTTCATCGTAAAACTTCACCAAGGGAGCCTCTTCTTCCTCATTTTCTGCATCATCACCACTACCACCATCATCATCATCATCATCTTCCGCCTGCTCATGATAAATATACGCACACATTTACGGCTCATCTCAAAAGTCCACTCGGTAGCCAAAACGTGTGGAGTTTCAGCCACATCAGCTCACCTCATCTCCCTGCCTGGGCTTTGCCCTGTGAACCTCTCCGGTCTCCAGATCCTCAAAGTCTCCATAGAGTTCATCTGGAACGCCAAGAGGGCATTAGACTCAGCCGAAATAAGACAAGTAACTAAATAAAGGAATATTTGGTACCATCCTCCTTCAGCAGAGTGGTGGCATCTTTGTCTCCTTCCCACTTCCCAGTGACAAAGCAATCCCGAATGGAGGCCAGCATCTGAAAACACACAGCCAACATCACACACACGCCTACACGCGTTTGTCCCTAAAGAATAAAAAATATCCTAGATGATGTCCTCCACCGTTCCTCTCTAGCTCCACGTGAGCAGTCCCTGTAGAGGGCGCTGGTCCGGCACTGGTCCGACACCGGCCCGACACCGGCCCGACACTGGCGTTAAAGTAGGCGTACTGCTCACCTCCTCCTGGTCCCAGTCGTGGCTGGTGTCCGGCTGGAAGCGTGAGCAGTCCGTGGCGTCCGCTCTGACCTTCTTGCTCTTCTCCGGCCGGCTAACGCGAAACAGGCCGCCCAGCTCCTCGTCCTCCTCGTCTACGACCTCCTCCTCCTCCTCCTCCACCACCACTGAGGAAGAAAAGACGAGAGAGTGCGTGACTTCTCCTGGAGGCAACGTGGGCTCACGCGCACCCGTCTGGAAGGGCTTTGCTCCTCGGGGAAATGCCGCTCACCCGTGCCGTAGACGAGCTTGCGCAGGTTGGGGGCGGCACGCTGCCGTTTCAGGTGTGCCTCCGTGGCCTTCTGGGCCAAACTCTCCTTCCACCGCAACGCTCCTGAGGGAGCCCATAAGAGCCCAAATTAGAAAAGAGCACATATGGGGGAACACAACCCCACTACAAGCGCCAAGACAAGCACAGGCACCAACTTTATGAGGGCATGCATCAAACTGAGCAATAGCACTTGATAGGAAACAATATAAGTATTAGCATCATGCTACGTTTGGGACTCTTGAATCGCTTGCTGTCTGAAAATGAAAAGCGCTTGTCCAGGGAGATGAACTGACTCGACCACTTTCTCAGACAGAAGGAATTTAACACAACGCGCTGATAAAAAAGCAAACGAGAGGCGAGTGACGGAGCACCTGGAGTGTCCGTTCCCGGCTCCCCCTCCCCTGCGCCATCCATCTCCTCCTCCTTAGCAGCACAAGTCGTCTTTGTCTTTGCGGTCTCCTTCCCAGGTGGTTCGGAATTCACTTGCTCATCCATCTCCGAATCCCCTTCATTTTCCTCCTCCTCCTCCTCCTCCTCCTCCTCGTCGCTGTCGTCGTCTGTGTCCTCCTCGGAGCAGTGACCAGAGTCTGGAGGCACAGTGGCTCCTTTCTCGTGTTTCTCTTCCGCTTCCCCTTCCTCCATCTCCTCCTCTTCGTCGCCGTCTTTTTCCTCCTCATCCTCGGCCATCTCCTCTTCCTCGCTCCCCTCCTCCCTCTCACTCTTCTCCAGCTCATCATCGCTGTCTGCGAAGGCAGGCCTCTCAGTCACGGCCCTCCTTGCCCCTCCGCCCTCCACAAGCGGGGAGAGGGGAGGTGCCTCCTCCTTCGCAGCTCGGCACTCCTCCTTTCGCACCTCCTCCTTGTCCCGAATACTCTCATCATCTCCTTCCTCATCCTCTTCCACCTCTTGCCCTTCTTCACTCTCCTCCTCAACCTCTTCTCCCTCCTCGTCGGACAGCTCTTCATCACTGCCTTCGCTCCCATCTTCCTCATCTTCCTCCATGAACACAGCTTTCCTCCTTTCTCGCCGCGTCTCGGGGTCCCATACTCGGCTCTCCACGGGACCCTGCTCCCCACTGTGGGAGAGCACCACACAAGAAAGAAAAGATCATTAAATGGTAACCCATGGCCCAACACAAACGCCTGTGTCACTCGCACAGTCTACAACCTCACCTATTCTCCTGCACTTCCTCTGACGCCAGGGCAGCGGTTCCTGTGAACAGCGAGACCTTGCTGGCAGCCATCTTGGCATCCAGGGTGGTGTGTGTGCCCATGAGGGACTGCACCATCTCCGTGGTAGGACGCATCTCCTCCTGCCACAAAACGTCACACACACCCCTTAAAGTTAAGCGCTCACACCAGTTTTCGCAAGCTCCTCCAACCACCAACGCCGCCCGACTGATCTGTGGCAGTCACACCAGCAGACCCCAGCTCGTGGGATGTAAACCCAACCACAGGCACGCCCTGCCCAGAGAGAGTTGGAATTAGGGTGGGCTGACCTGTTGCTGTTTGACATGGCCTCCAGGCATGTCTATATACACTGCGTCCTTATCGTACACCAGGCCTCCGACGCCGGCCATGGGAGCGTAAAGCAGCCTCTCCTTCTCATTTAGAGCCCTCTTCTTCAGCAACTCCGGCAGCGGACATGGGTCGGGAAGGAAGCTGAGATCTTCCACAGAGAAGTCCCCTACACCTGCAGAGGGGACAGGTCATATATGACGCAGCCCTCTTCACAGACTAATAGTGCTCATGCGTTAGCAATCCATAAGCTTACCCGGAATGTGAATCTGGCCTTTGTTCTTCAAAAATGTCCCACGCAGGTAGCCATACAGGGAGACAGTTCTGTCACATTTAGGATCTAACCTAATAGCCTCTGGATCAGTCAGGTCTTCCATTCTGAGAACATAGTGGGGAAATCTTTAATCACTGTTTGAATGTTTAAAATGACAGGTGATATTACACATCAAAATGTGCTCGGCAGTAGACCTATTCTGAATGAAAAGGAAGATTGTTAAGGCACGCTGTGATAGCCATTACTGTCAGAAAATATAGACCACTGATGCCACTGAGGAGTGACAATAGGCGGTGGAGTTGATGTTACTGCGTCCCATCCAGCTGTCACTGAAGGGTGTATTTTCAAAAAGGTCTTCCAGGGTCCTTTTCAGATAAACACACAGTATTCCAAGATTGTGCACAAACAGATGCAGCTTTCTGACTGACACTGCCTTACATGTTTGAGCCAGAGTACTGCATACAGAACATCAACAAAGACACAGAAAACCTTGACATCTGAGTAAGGGTTGATAGGCCAACAGACAGCTGTTACTGTGTTAAGTGGTTAAGGCACTTGACTTGTAATCTGAAGGTTGCCAGTTCAAGCCCCACAACCACCAACAAGTTACCACTGTTGGGCCCCTGAGCAAGGACCTCAATTGTTCAACTTGTATTCACTCATAATTGTAAGTCGCTCTGGATAAAATGTCATTAAGTGCCATAAATTTAAATGCAAAGCACAACTGTCAAAGGCTGGGAAACAA
The DNA here is from genome assembly GCF_041902795.1 of Electrophorus electricus. Lineage (NCBI taxonomy): Eukaryota > Metazoa > Chordata > Actinopteri > Gymnotiformes > Gymnotidae > Electrophorus > Electrophorus electricus. Next base: position 5,111,078 of record NC_137511.1, on the reverse strand, counting down.
ATTATGCCATTTTTTACCTACTTGTGTCTGTAGCTTATATACTCTGCACAGAGAACATGCACCTTTGGTAGGTTGGGGTGTTACCTGAGAATGTCAGCGTGGCTGTATGGTGCATTACATAGTGGGAGTTGTTTTTTTCACAGCTAAAGTTCATAGAGGCCTCAGTGGGGGTAAATACAAGAATATCGAGATCTGGTAGGACGATTTGATGGAATGGAGGTGACTGACCCCTTCAAGAAACATGCTTGTTGGGTTTTTTAATATACTCACCGATCAGCTACGATATACGGGTGAGACGTTTGCCACATCAGGGGCCTGAACTTCATGACTGAAATAAATCGTCCTAGGTTCTTCACTTCCTGTGTCTGGTATTCACCATACACCATTCCAGACAAGTAAAACAATTTGGCTCCCTTTTAAGGTAAAACAAAGGCAAAGCAGGTTATTTACATGAGACTGCTGTGGTGGTTTAGGCCTAAAGGCTGTGCTTCCGACAGGGCTCTGGGAATACCTGATACACTTCAGTCCAGAAGCGATGTTTAAGGCGTTTTTTGGTCTTATTAAGCGACTTGTTGTTTTTAAAGGAGTCCAAATGTGTGAGCACGCCCATGACACGAGGGAAGCCATGGACCTGACAGATGTTGAGGAACTCGAAAGTCTCCATCTCGAAGCCAAAGCTTGCATCTATCAGCATCAGAACCTGGCGAATTGAAAATATATTGCGCAAGTCTTACAAAGCAGCTAATAATGCGCATATAAACCTGCTCACAGATCAAGGTGTGTGTTTGTTTGTTGGGGGGGGGGGGGTCTTCAGGGGGCAAAGTTTCACAGGGTACACTCACAAGATCAGCAACTTTCGCTAAATCTATCATGGTGTTGATGTCATTGTTGCACTCAATGAAGGTCAGACGCCTCTTCTTCCCTGCAGATAAACAAAAGGGCAGATTCATTTGCCATTCACCAGTGAGACTTAAATTACATGCATTATTCATGGATCATAAACAGATTATTGCTGAGTATCATCATTTATAATAATCCAATAACCCACCAGACACTATAGTCACAGGCCCACAGATGTCTGAAAGCTTTTGCCGTGTGTAGTTTTTGATCAGGCAGCGGATCAGGGTGCTCTTTCCCACTTTTGGGGGCCCCGTTACAACCACGACGATGGGCGGAGGCTCCAGAGGAGTGCGGTCTACCAAAGGGATGTGATGTTTCTTCGTTTTTATATCTTGGGTCCTGGGAGGGGGGAGACAACATGAAAACAGAATGGTTAAGATCTAAACAGCTGCATTCCAGTTCAGTTGTTAAACCCAAATAACTGATGCTTAACAAAAGCTGATGAGAAGCAGTAAGAAGTCCAATGCTAGCTGATCACTCTGATCTATTCTAGAGACCACCTCATCACCCCTGTCTCTTACATCAGTTCGTTTTAAATGGTTTCCTACTTCTGAACAACCTTTCCAGTTTCTCTAGCTGCTCTGAAAGCAAAAGCCTTGTAACACCCAGCTTTTCATTACAATGCAAACATCTGTGTTTATATAGTGTAGGCTGTAAGCAAGTGGCAGTTATTTGTTGTTTTGGCTGAGTTCTCTGGCAAACTGCATTTAAACTTAACAATGGAAATCAAGGAAGGACTATCAGTTTTCATTAAGCCTGCGTGTCCATATCAGTTGAACCATGCAGGAATGACGGACCTTTTTATAAACAGTCCTACCACTTCAGGAAAAAAAGTACTTGGTCTAGTTGCCCAGAACATTTCTTCAGCAGCCATGCATCACATCAGCAGTGCATGCACACAGCAGTTATCAAAGTTGATTCACGAGGAGCAAAGACATGGCAGAGGCAGGAAGGCAAGGCCATCCACGAGGCTGACGGAGCGGAATAAATCATTCAGAGCCCGAGCCAGTGCGAGCAACACAGCAGGCCACAGCAGGTTAATACAAGATGCAAACCACTGGTAAACCTTAAGAATGAAAGGGCTGCCATCAAGTACACAAAATAGTCCATAGAGGAAGTCTTATAGATAGATGAGATTCATTTTAAACTGTAAAGAAAAATGGAGGAGCATGATTCAAATCTCATCTGTAAAGTGGAACTTGTCTTTATTGATGACGTGACTGCTGATAGAAGCTGAGGGAGGATTTTTGAATTTACAGAACATATCAGCTCAGATCCATGCGAATTCCTCGCCTCTCCAACGGAGTGTGCTTCACCATGCTGCAGGATCATGACCTCAACCCACTACGAACGGCCAAGAGAGTGAACTGCTCATGACTGTCCATGTGATCACATAACCTGAACACCACTGAGCATGCAATTTTCTTACTCAAGATAAGCCTAAGGAAGGAAACCTGCAGAACGAGCAGGAACTGAAAAGGGTAGCATTTACAGGTCACAGACTTCAGACAGAATGTGTTAAACATGCCTTTTTTTCATTATTTTAATTTCTCCAACTACTTATGGACCCAGGATAAAGGGGAGAGTCGGTATAAGAAAAGCTGTGTATTCTTTATGGTTGACCATTATACTCAGATAACAAATGGGGAAAAAATCTGACATTCAACAATTTAGTATGGCAGCATATTCTGGACTTTTTGCAAATGCACATTTGAAAATTGTAAATTGTGCATTTGCATTGACATTGCCCATGAGATTGTGCATTATTTAATATATAATGCAAATGCACAATGCAAAAGTCCTTTTAAAGTGTAATATTCCTTGTCTGAACAGTAAAAACGGAACATCCTAATTGGGTTTCACTGGTGTCCTCTGGCTCTTCCAAAATGAAAATGCAGTTGCAACCCTGTTTGCAACTGCATTTCCACTGTCAATGAGGCACCCTCGTCAATTAAATGATGTGGGTGGGACACCATGAGGGACTTGTTCATTGTTTAAGAGGAAATGACCAAAAGAGTCTAAACTTTGACAGTACTAGACCTTTGGGAACATGGATAATATGGAGGCATCAACATTAGCAACTGTTGCTAGAGACATTTTAGCACGTGCCAACCAGGCCCAACTGAGACTCTTCTGTCGAAACAGATTTCCTTTTAAGCATCCTTTTAATGAGTAGGCGAGATTGTGGCTGTGATAAACGCAAATATTGCTGACAGCGTGTTTACAGACTTGCATGAAGTGACTGAGAGGCTTCTGGCAGTGAATCGTGAGACTATCACCAGACCTGGAGGGCCAATGATGAATATTAAGGATCATGCATGCATTAAAAAAAACAGCAAGAGTTGAAAAGAAGCTCATTAATGCAAGAATGATAGAGTATAATTGGTAGATGACCACTGTAAGGGTCCTGGTGGAAGTTAAGTGGGAGGAGATCTGGAGGGTGAGAGGATAGTGAAAGGAGAAGAAAGTTTAAAAAAAAAGAGAGAACTGAGTTGAGTATGATTCAGGCAAAGCTAAGGAAATTAACAGACATCCAGTGACAGCTTCCAATCTTTGTTTTTCCTCAGTGGATATTTCAACCACAGGTTTAGTTATGACCTAGAGAATAAAAATCTCTGAGTTCTGGCCTCTGTCTCAGTCCATGCAGCTATTGCTAGCTACCTTGCAATGCTAGTCTTATATTCTGAATGGCTGGTCAGTTGTCAAGTTTACGAGCAAATCTTTTGAAGAACGTGAACTGTATGAATTAAATAACTGGTACTAATAACCACCGGCTGTGCCAATTCTTTTACACATCACTTCCTCCTAAAACTACACCAAAACGACAACATTGTCCCTCAGCGTGTCCCACCCATATCTTTGGCTGACAGGAGTGCCTCGCTGACAGTAGAAATTCAATTGCACTTTTGCAGCTGCATTTTCATTTTGATTAAGATAAACTGAGGAATTGCAATTGCAAATGAGAGATTGTTACTCTATTTTTAATATTTTAGAGTCATACTATGAAAATTAAATGTCAAAAGGACTAGGACTATAGGGCATTGTACACAGAAATGCAAATGAACTTTTTGCTTTTGAATTTAAATTATCATCATAATTATCAGGCTCACTCACATTTTATTTATTTGATTTAATTACCATTGTGGAATGTGCATTTGGGAAAGGCCAAAATATGCCAACATACTTTACCTCCATTCATTTAATATGCAAATGTTGGGTGACAGGCCAAAACAAAACTCCTGTCACTTCCTAATAACTTATGGACTGCTTTGTGACTAGGTGGATCGCTTACAGTAATCCAAATAATCCAATTCCCTGGGATACAGCGGTCCGAAGGGCACACCGACCTGTGGAAGGTCCTGGTCATGCGAACAGCTGAATGCACGCCGAATGCTCGCGGGTTCCTCTTGCGCTCGTCCTTCTCCAGCTCAGTCCCCTGCTCACCCTGCTTCCGTCTCTTCTTCCTCTGGGCCTTGGGCCCACTCTGCTTCTGCTGGTGTCGCTTCTGCTCCCTGCCCTCCATCCTCACACCTCGGAGAGCTACTCTCACAACGGAAGAGGACTTTTCTCACAATCTTTAAAAAAAAAAAGGTTTGAAAACATATAAATTAAATTACTGTTTTAATTTTATGTTTTATAGCCAAATGAGTTTCTTTGTGTCAAAATTCTGAAAAAAAATATTTTTATGACAGCCATTAAATGTTTCCCCTTCTGTCATATCATTTGCCTGATCAATACAAAATCGTTACTGACTAATGGCAAAAGCATATAATGGAAATAACCGCAATGTTCTCTGGAGAATTAAAATGAGCTAGAACATAAGAGAGGTCCCCTGCTTCTGTCTTGCTACAAAAACTAAGGCAACCCAATTACTTACAGGTACTTAGTTAGGTTCAGATCTTACTGCTGCCTTTTTAAGACATTCTTGACATAAACGGTAGATATTCACTATCCAGATATCGAGCCATATAGTGAAATGTTTGGAAGCGAGCTAGCCGGACAGCCCAGAGCAGCCACACAGCCCAGTGTATGCAGGTATAGCTACGATCATGAGACGCCCAGGACCGCAGTTTCTAAATTAACATAAACGCACAAAGGGAAAAGGCTTACCTTATCGGTGGTGAGCCTTATAAATAAACTGTTGATGGAATACAATTTAGGTTTCAACACAACGCAACAGTGCGTGTTATCATAGTCCCAAAGCGTGATCTTCAGTAGGGTTTTTCACGTGTGCAACACTTCCGGCTACGCACGGAACTGCTCACATTGTTCATTTTTGTCGTGCAAACAAAGTTTGTTTAACCAAACGTTCCGGGCATTAATAGTTACGCTAACTGTAACTGTAATAGTTACGTTAAAAACGATACAGACAAATTCATCTGATTAATACTTTATTTGAAATAAATTAATTTACAAAATAAGATCATATTTAAATTTCCCATCCTGTACTTCTACAGTATAATTAAATAAATAAATAAATTATAAATAAAGGCTGAATAGTCTTAAATACTGATACAAGAATCAACAGAATCTTGCAGCATGAAGTAAATTATGAACGATTCTTCAAATTAAATAAATAGGCTAAAGGAAATAACTTGCAATATTGATTCTTGATATTGCTGTGCAACATGCACCATGCCTGTATCATAACATAACCAAATAAGTAAGATAAATAATATAAATTACTCAATGCAACATAATGGCGCTCAAAGGTTTGTGAGTAATTACAAACTATTAAAGGTCCATCTGTCCATTGATGTTCCACCAGCCTGGCTCTATCTCTCCAAGGACTTCCTTCAGGCACTGGGAAGACAGATTAGGCAGTGGGGCTGAAGACTCCTCTTGGGATGGTTCATCCCACAGACTACTATGCTGAGAATAGAACGTACACAGAGAGGAGTTCTCCATACCCATGTCCCAAAATGCAGAATCAGGAGAGCCAGGGGAGGTGGATGCTGAATTCAGGCAACTAACATACCTAACACTGCCATGAGGGTAAGGGGGTGGTGGGTACAGGAAAACTTGGCTGCCATTCCTACTGGTGTTTCCACTGCCCTGTAGCTGCGAACTCCACAGAGGCTCCGGCGATGGCTGGGCTTTGATTCTCACAGAGCCCCAGCCAACTGGAGTGGCATCCGAATCAGACGGAAGTGGGGAAGGGCTAGAGCTGGTGCCCATCAGTCTGTCTACTCGGGGCCTTGCAGATGGAGTGCTGCAGTAAACACTGAAGCTGAAACTTGGAGGAGACGCGTCAGTGAAGAAGCAATCTTGTTCAGCGACGTCTTTCATCTCAGGTTGGGTGATGTTAAATGGCCCACTCTCCTTCATAATGACCATGTCAGGGAGCAAGAAGGGACTGGCCAAAGAAGAAGCCCCTTCTGGTTGAGGTGAGGCTCGAATGGTCCTGTTCTTCAGGGTTCTTGCCCTCTTATTCTGGAACCACACCTATTTGGCACAAAAGACAAAAAAAAAAAGTTAAATTAAGTTGTAAAATAACATTACATGAAAAAACACAACCAATAAAGATGTCTAGGCATTTCAACATTTGTTTGGTCACATACCTGGATGCGTGACTCTGGGAGGCCAGTGGCTTGAGATAAACTTTCTCTGACATTAATACCAGGATATGGATCTACACTAAAAGCCACTCGGAGGAGTTCCAAGTGCTCCTTAGTGAAGCTCGTTCTCTTCCTCCGACCTGGAATTTTACTGGCCTGTGATACTCCATCTTGAGCTGTGGGGAAAGAAATAAAATTTTAATAGAATGTAAGAAATATAATTCTTTGTTGCAAGTATAAATACAGTGACAGACATGCAAAATGTAAAGGTATGTGTAAGTTGATTACTGCTAAACATTACCTCCATATCAATCTTATTTGCATGAATATATGTGTATGTATGTATGTATATAAAATGTATATGAATATGTACATATGTTGCATTTTAGGACACACACACACACACACACACACACACACACACACACACACACACACACACACACACACACACACACACACACATATATATATATATATATATATATATATATATATATATATATATATATATATATACTTACCACCAGTGCTGTTAGTCCACATTCTTGAATGAAAGTGACCTGAATATCAGATCAGCTTACAGGTATAAAGTGATTTTTGATTGGCCTTGATTAGCCAGGGAAGAGGAACTCTGCCCCTTGGGATTCTGTCTCAGGACTAAAAGCTGGCAGTATTTATTCTAGAATCCCTTAGTCCAAAGGTGGGTGGAGTTATCCACTTCTCAAGGTTTTAGTTCTGTAATCTCAAATGATGCACATCAGCTAAGCATTTTACACTACCACGCCCCAATTCACACCTAATTTATATTCATAACTGACATCAACAAACTCCTTTGTTCTGTACTTCAAACACACTGAGGACTCAACATGTTGAGACAATTATCAAAACAACTTGGAAACAGCAAGTTTTCATAATAAGGACTATAATATTTATCCTCAACATTTTAAAACATATATAAAAGCCAATTTTCTGTTTTATAAACAGTTAACTACAGCATGTTCCCCATTATTACATTAAAACTGGCAAATTGAAAAGTCAACAATTTTAATCACTGTGCATGAGCAGAAGCCTGTTTTCTAACAAAATTCTCACATAGACTGCTGTGTTATTAAACAGTTTCAAGAAAAAAATTATGAACCCTTTCTGGATTTCTGTATGAATGGTACCTGCAATGTGATATTATTAATATTTACGTTCTAATGTTGCATTGTTAGTTATGTCCTATAAAACTAAAAATACAACAGGAAATGTTATAGTACCACATATGTACAGTTTAATGTTTAAATAATCAAGGATATTGTTAGAAAAGGTATGTAAACATACATCCAGTAACTGGTGTTACCGCCTGTATAACTTTTAACAAAACAAAATTTATTTAAGTGCATGCTGATCAGTCATACAGCATGTACAGCATACAGGTCTGCTATCCCTCCTAAACCTTTTCTAATTGATATAGCATGTAGTTATATTGCTTCAGATCAAACAACAGTGTTTCAGTGGGTTGGGACTTAGTTAATTGAAAATACAGCATTTCTTGGTGATTTACACGTTTTACTTCTTGATTTACTCTTGTTCCTGCTAATTTCCTCCTATATTTTGGATAATTGTCATGTCGCATGACCCAATCTCCTTGAGTTTTAGATCACATACAAAGAGATGCCCTGACCAGTCTGCTGTGGAATGCACTGCATAGAATTCATTGCTCTTTCAGTGACTGCAAGCCATCCAGGCCCTATGGAAGAAAAATAGCACATACCACTTATGTTCAGTGGTATTATTAGAGTCAAGATTCAAGATTCACTTTATTGTCATTAAGTCATATGCAAAGGTGCATAGTACAATTACATGCCCTAAGCTCAACCAAGAATAAAATAAGATCCCTTATTATACATAAAATAAATTCTCTAATATAAAATAATGCTAATTACAACAATAACAATACCGATAACAGTAATAATTATTACATATATAAATATAAGATCTAAAGCAAATAGCAGCAGCATGATAATGCACACTATAATATTTCTGTCAAAACAGAATTTTGTTGTGATATGTTGTGAACAGCATCTACTGAATTGTAAGTGAAAACCTTATTTTAACAGATTTGGAACACCTTTTAAAGAGGTAGGATAATTTGAGAGGGTCACATTTTTTTATCAATCATCTTGGTTGTTTAAACAAAATAAATGTAACGAAGTCTTTATTATTATTGTAGGAATCATTCAGGCAGAAATACAAGTAACTCAAAAGTGAAGTATCTAAATATTTGTTATTGTAGATTATACAGTAACAATTGTAATAACAATAATCGGTATATATAGATTGACACAACCATTGGTTATTTGCAACATTTAGATTCAGATATTATTTACAAAGAAAACAGCCTAATTCATGATACATTTTATGTAGTTTTAATGTAAATGTACTCATTAAATACTTAGGATTAAAGATGTACAGAAAACATGTAAATATATAGGCCAATATGAGGATTTGTTTCTTCAAACAGAGATGACATAAATAAATTGTTATAAATGCCATCATCTTAACTTGTGCAAATAGCTTTGATTAATGAGGTCTCTTGATGGATGATTAATAGTCTATCACAGTCAGCTGAGAAGCTGTTAATGGCCATACAGTTAAACAACATTCATATGCAATGAGTTTGATATATCTACCCCCACATCAAATGTTAGGCTGAATTCTAGTCAAGATTGTTAGGACAATAGCAAAGTTAATTACAACCTCTTAAATAATGCATAGAAGATTTATTAATCATTTTGTGAAATTCAGTATTGTGACCTACTTTTGACAATTTCCTATATACCAGAGAACATAACACAATAGCAGTCTTGAAAAAGATCAGTCACTAGTAAAAAATAAAAAGGAAGAAAGAAACCCCCTACATTTACATTTAATCTACATTTATGTCGGTTTTACACTCTTACCCAAGAGATTTACAAAAATGATTGAGTTGTCTCAGAAAAGCATCCTTAACAAATAACCTTAACAAATAACCTTTGTTGGAATTTGTTGGGTAGATAAATGTCATGTTTTGAATGCAAACACACAAAGACACAGTAAATAAACAAACACATAAATAGGTCTAAATAAGGAGAAAATCACATAATCTAAATCTTTTACCATACTCTTTATGAAGACTTCTGGCAAAGAAGCTAAAAATAATTCATTATTATAGTTTTTGTTTAATAGAATACATTAGCTTGCATATTCAGAATATTTGTTGTAAATGTGTTAATTATCTATATAATGGTATTTGTGTATTTACTGTTTTCCATGTTTTTTTGTAGAGTCACTAAATCAGCTAGATGGTGGAACTCGGCTGATCACACATGAACATCTGCAAGCTTTGAGGGATTAATGTTGTGTCCTAAAGTGAAATAACGCTGCATGAGTTGGTGAATGGCCATATAAAATGGCGCTCTGGTCAAGAGACAGACATGGCGGCTCTAAACTCTGCCGTTCAGCGTTTTTGTCGGCTGCCTTATACTGTCGTTATAAGCGCCACAAGCCTGCTATTTATTTATTTATTTATTTATTTATTTATTTATTCATTCAATAAACTGCACAGAGTCCATTTAAAGGCCCTCCCCGCCCCGGGAATCCTTCACTACTCAACCGGAGTGCGTTTTTAGCTGCTTTACTTGGGTGCGGGTGGAAAGATAAAGAGTTTGTGGAAGAGGAGCTAATGAGGCTCTCAGGTGCGGCGCCATATTCATCCGCCCAGAGTTCCTGCTTCACTATTCACACGCACAGAGGGGACGGAGCGTTACCCGGATGGAGCTGTCATGGCCGCCGTCACTGCCTTGCCAGTCTAAACAGAAAAGAAAGGTAAATTTATCTCAACTGAGCACATTTGAAACGCTTGTGCGAAACTATGGGTTTTGCGATGTCTTGCGGTAGCGTACGACACTTGTTTAAAGGTATCCACGCTCTCGGCGGTTTGCGTGCTATTCTAGTCGTTTGGTGGGTCTTGCGTGGGTGGGGGCGACTCGCTGTATGTTTTGTTGATTTTAGCTAAATAACTGGGTTGTGGAAAAATCACTCCGTGCAACATGTCCGCAGGCCGTGCCAGGCGTTGTAGTCGCCGTGCATACGTGGACGAGAAGCTAGCCAAGCTGTTTGGACTATAGTCACGGCACTTCCTCTGTCCGCGATGTTTGTTCCTATGTCCGCGCTGCTCAAAGTTGATGATTGTCAAGTCAGATGGAGTCGGATAGCCAGTACTGTAGTGAAAGCAGATGCCTTAGGTGTTGCTTATTAGAAACCATGTCCATTAATCGTTTCCATAAATACAAGCTGCCTATGCTTCTCTTAGTAGAAAGGAGTCAGCAGCAAGCGCATCATGCCCACTATGGACGAAGAGTCGCCAAAACTTGATTTCCAGGGACATGCATGAGCTAACATTCGGTTAGGCATCGCGGGTTAGTTCAAATTTGCCTACATAGACTCATGTAGACCATGCACTTCCGAGGTTTGCTCTCAAATAATAGCAGATCCAAAGGTTATCGGCAGCAGGCGTTAGGAAAGTTTTCACATGAATAGTTTAGTCAGGTGGAATACCTTCTCAGATATATTATGCTCTTTGCTACTGATAATCTGTTTGGATGTCTTTAAAGGTTGATGAATTTGCATCAGCACCAAGTCTGCTTTTACTTGGTGTGTATGAAGGGGTGGGGTAAATTTATCAATATGTTCTGACATCTGTTTTGTGATGCATGTTCATTTATTTAGGTTAGAGATATATACATGCAGGGAAAATTTACTTTTGCATGTTGTCAGTTAAATAGGCTATGCAATAAATCATCTTTACTCCTTCCAAGGCAGTTAATTTTCACTTTGCATATATACCTGCTTAAAGTTGCTAAACATTTCAGTCGCTGTGTTAGAGTGACTGAGTTTTGTCCCCATGTCTGGGTGGTTTTTCTTTTAAATCTTTAGATCAATCATACTGTATGTACAAAGAGAACCAATTCTGTTCCCAAATATATTTTTATGTCTAAAATAGCATTGTTTTAAGATTAGGTATTGTTAGTAGTTTGTGACCTTGTTTCTGTACATTTTGCACAATGTTTAAGGCACTTTCTGTAAAATTTCATCTATAATCTGTAGTCATAATTGAAGACATGAACAATTTGCAGAGAGTTTTGTTTTAAAATGCCTTGTACTGAACCATGCCTATAATTATAATTTATGTATATAATGTTGTGCACTGTTTGTGAAAACACACTATAAAGTAAAAAATCGATATGTATTACTAAGGCCATTTGGAAATGTAAACTATTATTTTAATTAGGACAATAAAAAAATACCCCCACCCTCAAAAAAAAAAATAATGGCATTTATCACAGTATGAGCTCAACTGCAATCATCACAATATATCTGTATTCCTTTATTAGAAACACTTACACCAGCATCTGGCTACAATCTTATAGGTACATCATAGTTACAAAGTTTTATGTTGGTGGTGGACCATTCTTAACACATTGGCACTGATATGGCAGTCTGTGTTACACTGTATGAGTGTATCAGACATAGCAGTGTTTCTGGAGTTTTTAAACATGTTAGTGTCACTGTTTGAACAAAAGTGGTCTGTCACCTAAAAATATCCAACCAGCAGTAGTGCTGTGATTTAGAAATTGACTATTGATGAAGTTAGCCTAAAGGATGTCTCTGCAAAGAAACAAATATGCTATAGTTTCTGACTTTACACAAGGTGTTTCCACTAAATAAATATTTCTAATAAAGTAGGTGGTGTGTACATTCATATGGTAGTGGGGAATAGAAAAACATGAGCCTGTATGATTGTTTTGATTAACATGTTTATAAATCTGAATACAGTTACATTAATCGTGTATTACATTGGAATCCTGATTGTATAGACTTAAGTACACACACACACACACACACACACACATTTTCTCAGACCCAGGGCATGGGAAGCTAAATGTAAAAAAAAAAAAATGTTATTGCTTGGGGTTGGAGTGACTCACCAGGATAATGGAAAAAAAAACAGCATGAGCTATGGTGATGTAATTAGAATCATGTATCATTTGATATTAAAGTGTAATAAATTGAATGCATCTTTTTATTGGAATGCAGTATGCTTATATTGAAGTCAAACACGATTACAGTTTTTGGTTTTTAAATGTTTGGTTTTATTTTTATTTGGATGTTTTTTTTTTTAAATTTGCATGTTAAAAACAACAAAAAAAAAACAAAAAACAACATTCTATAGAACTGTTGGTCAGTTGGCAGTGTGTGGCTTTGTCTAAATTTTTCCCAGTTTTTATTTGTGTTATTACAGATAAGGCTTAATGGTCTTATAGGTTTCCTCTATTTTACAGGAACCTTTATAATAAAATATGGAGGCCAATCTAGATGACCCACCAGAAAGCCATGACCAGAACAAGGATGCTGAGAAAGATGTCTCCATGGTCCATACATGCCCTCTTTCAAAAGAGCTTGCAAATCAGACAACAGAGACAGCATATAATGACCATTGTGACCAAGATGACACACTGTCTGGGGAGTCAGGTACTGATAATTCTCACACAGAAAGCAAGTCATCTGAAAAATCACCATGTAAAATGCAACAGGGTGCTATTTTTTCTGGAAAAATACTGAGTTTTTGCTGTTCTGAATGCAAAGGTGATACCACTTACAGCCCCAATGACTTGCTAAAACATTTTCAAGGAGCTCACAAGGGAACACTTCCAACGTATCCTTGTGATCTTTGCACGTTTGTCACCAATGAGTTCTCGTCTCTCCAGCGACATCGCATTGGACATCGCGACACATTGGTCACGTGTGAGATCTGCAATGATGGAGTCCAATACTCCTTACTGTTCCTCACCAGGCATTTTATTATGTGCCACAGCTGTAATGGACTGTTTCGCTGTAAGAAGTGTGACTTTTCCACAAGAGATGCAGGTACATTTGTTCAGCACATTCATCACCACAATGAGGGCAGCCATAAATGCATAAAGTGTCCACCACTCAGTCCCACACACGGGAAAGTCCATTCTGGGACTTTTCCTTTCACTTGTCAATTTTGTGGCTATGGTGCTGCACGAAGGGAGTATCTAAATAAGCACCTGGCTGTTGCTCATGGAGATGAAATGGAAAGAACAAGCAGATGGAGGGCAATAGAGGACAACACTGGAGCTAATTCTCCTGGACTGAAACTGCTGCTTAAAAAGAGCCCTCCTGCTGGAGGATCCAGGGAATCACAGTGGATGACGAAGCTGAACTCTCTTCCTGGAGTAGGTCTGCTTGACCAAAATGGTAGTTTGTTTAATCCAGAAAAAACACTGGAGGAAACACAGCAGTATCTTGAACGAGCTGTTGGTGTGAAAAAAGAAAGTAACAAGTGGAGTAAAGGTTCACTCAAGAGTGAACCACAGTGTTCTTTGCCAGTTACACCAACACAGGCAAAGATACAAGAGAATGAACTCAGCCCAGGGTCTGGAATTCTACACCCAAGCAACAGCAATGGATTGACAGTTCTCATGGTCAAAAATAAAATCTCAATTCCCCCAAACTGTACCACCAAAGTAATGGGCTTTAAGATGGTAGATGGTAAAAAACATTTAGTTTTAAAAGTCATACCAACAAAACAGGATCACTCTACAAAAAATGAAATGTCAACCGCTGATGTCACAGGGGAGGATGAAAAAACATCTAGCTCTCCCTGCTCCACACTATCCCAGAAATCAAAGTCCCTCCTTAGTCTTGATTCTGGGATAAAGAAAGGTTTCACTGCCTCAATAAAAGTAGAGGGTCAGGATAATGATAATTTCACTAGAGACCAGTCACCTTTGTTAGATGAGCATGAAACAAACATGGACAGAGCTAATATAGACACAAACCAGGTTGGCGACGAAGCTCTTATGAAGTCTAGCACATTGGTTACCCCTCCATCAGCCTCACCACCTTGTGTAGACTTGGAGTCCAATATGACTGGAGAGTATATGTTTTCCAATAACAACAACACTCTATGTAGGATATCATCAAAACCAGATGAGGAGCTTTCTCCCTCTCCTCCAACTGCCACAAAGTCCAAATCAACTCATTCAGCTCCCAGAGACCCAGATGTAACTGAAACGGAGATCTCTCACACAGACGTTCCCATGGCAAAACCAGCTTTTTCAAAATCATTTGCTAAATCCACTACAGCAGTAGATTTGGATGTGGAAGATGCATCACCATCAGAATCAAAAGATGATGAGCCCACATCCCCTGAGGTAGTTTCTAACATAGCATCAGTTTCAATATCAGAATGCCATGCCCTGCCATCTGCATTGGCCTCTAATTGCATTGCAGATGAGGGCACAATCCCCACTGTCTCATCTGAGTTCCTTAGCCAGATGGATCATTCAGAGGATAATGAACGATGTAGTGTTAAGTCCATTGAATTTTGTAGCGCATATGAGAGAATTATAGAGCAGGCTTCACCTAGATCTCCTGTAAAAATCAGTGCACCTTCCATTTTAGTAGATGATGAGAAGCAGTCCCCTAGTGTTGATGTAAGTAAGACTTCATTGTCTAAGAATACTGAAATTATGACCCCTTTGTCTAACTTATCAGATGGAAAGAGTTCTCTGTCCAATTCAATCAAGGGCCCTATACTGCCCAGTGATACCCCTCCAAGCAAGGACCTGGCTTTGGATAATATAGCTGTGAATAATGAGTTCTGTAATATATCACCAAATGGAGAAGCTCTGTCAGATACAAGCTCGCATCATAAAATATGTTCAGGCGAGTCCCCTAATGCCAAAGATTGTAGCACAGAAGTTGAGACACTTTTGCAAAATTCCCCAAGTCAGGAGGTCTTTAGTTTTCACAATTATTCTAAAGAGTCTTTTGGCAGTTCCCCTGATTCACTGGAAGCTGATGAAGGCTCTCCAGAGGACTTGGAGGAAGATGAGTGTGAAGATTTTGGTGAGCTCAAGCTGGCTCCAGACTGGAGCTTAACGCTGCCTGCTTCGCCCCCACTTGTGGCTGCAGAGTCTGAAGAATATGTAGGAAGTGGAGGAGATGGTAGTGGAAGTGGTGATGATCTAGTTTTTGCAAGTGGAAAGAAAGCACTAGAAAGAGTGTCAGATAGTGATATAGAGGTTGATGAGTGCATAGCTACTGTGGATGATGCCCTGTCCATTCCAGTGTTGCAAGAAACTGAGAAAGGAGAAGCATGTTTGTCAGAGTCAGGGGGAAATGGAGAGCAAGGTTTGTCTCCTGTGGCTGAGAAGGGCACTGCAGCTTTGAGTAATGCAGCTGTTTTAGGCAAAATACTTGAAAAGCACTCGGATGCCATCATCAGCCAGCAGCTTGAGAAAGACAGACTGGTATCCACAGCTTCAATGCAGGACACTGTCAGACCTACTAAAACAACACTTAGGATCCTACAGACACCAGAGGGAAAGCAGCAGATGTTCCTTCAGACTACAGAGACTCCATATGCTATGCCAGTCCAAATAAAAAGTGCTCCAGGGTTCAAGCTAATTACAAAGTCCTGTGCTTCAAAAGTTAATGTGTCATATGTGAAGCCAGGAATTGAAAGACCCAGCAAAGGTACAGGGTTATCTCTTACACTAAATGGAGGCAGAATAGGAATGTCGACACAAGGTTCAAGTGGAGAAGGCAAAGGCCATTCATCTTTTCTGCAAGCAGTGAGCAGCAGTGGAGGCAGATACTTTGTCAATGCCTCTTCCCTGAAAGGGCCTCTTCTCTTATCAAGTGCTGTAAAGTCACCCACTGGAGAACAGACAAATGCACAACCAACATGCTATTTAGTTCAAAGACCACTTCCTGTTGCACCAGTAAGTAACGAATCAACTGGTTTGAACTCCAAGACTGTGCTCACCACCCGCCCACTATTGGCTATGCCTGTAAACTCGGCTGATAAGGCAGCTCCATTGCAAACAGGGCGGCAAGCATACTTGGTTAGATATATCTCTCCAGCTAAGTCAGGGATACTGTTAAATGGCTCAGATGAGAAGGGAGCAAGCCAGGGCAGCCAGCCAAATGAAGGAGGCAAAAGCAGGGTTTTCCTCAAGATTGTTAGAAGTCCCAATGGCACCCGGTTCCTCTCCACTGCTCCATATCCTTCAGCCAAAAAACCGATTTACGTAGCCGCAGGTTCTCTGCAGTCACCTTACTTTCTTATGTCTCCAAGTAGATCTTTCACCAGTCTGTCTGCAGGACTGAAAACCTCCAATACTCCTCATGACACCTCTCATAAAATCATCCCAACAAAGCTTAAGAATATTTTGCCTCAATCAAGCACTGACATTAAAAACAGGGGTAGTGATAGCTTAGTGATACAAAAGTCACTGCAGATCCCCATGCACACTCGTCCCAGAAGCCAACGGAAGAGAAGGAGAAGGTCTCTGTTTGAAGAATCTTTTGAGACCTCTCCAAAGACAAGGAGAAACTCAAGTAAGGCAGCTGCTGACAAAGAGGTTGCCTCACTGTGGGAGCCTGTGGCAAAGCATGTTGAGAAGACTCTTAGGCTCTCTCCCTTTAGTCCACTCCAGCAGATCAAGTGCCCCCGTCGAAACCAGCCAGTGGTGGTGCTGAACCATCCAGATGCTGACATTCCTCAAGTGGCAAACATAATGAAGTCGGTGAACAGGTACAAAAATGAAGTTGTCAAAGTTTCATTGTCTCAGAACACGGTCAAGGCCCTCTCTGAGTGGAGCCTTCTTGGTCCAGAGGGTATGTTGTCAAAGCAGAATAGTTCCTCTATCAGCGTGGATTCAAGAGTCCAGCCCTTGGGGTGCAATGTCAGAGAAAGATTCATCTTAAAACTGAAGTTAAAGAAGACAAGCAGGAACAAATATGAGGTAGTGAGGTTATCCTCCACCACAGGTTCAGAGCACATGCCTACGTTTAATTGTTGGTTTTGTGGCCGGGTATTTAACAATCAAGAGGAGTGGATTGGCCATGGACAACGGCATCTCATGGAGGCAACAAGAGACTGGAATAAGCTGTTTTAATGTACCCACATAACCCTTGGATTGGGTTAAAAGCCGTCCTCTAAAAGAGAAATGAGACCGATAAAGGATCATTTCTTTTTCTTTTTATGAATAGTCCAATTAGATACAATTAAGCTGTCTATTATTTTTCCATAGATATTCCTCCAGAAGAGTTTAACGGCTATAGTGTAATAGAGTTTGGTACCTGAAACCAATTTATATGTAAATAGTTTTAACCCATGTATATTTAAGTCTAAATCCTTGTGTATGTACAGAATGGAACTGTGAAAACTGGACACACTGTATGTTTATGGTGCACGCAAAAAGATCACTGGTATAAAAAGAAGGTGCTGTCTGTGATAGACCTATTTCAATGCAGTCATTTAACAAATTTCTCAGGTAATTTCATAATCTTTAAATGAACAGTCCAGTTTATAAAGAGGTCCTTTATATTAGCTCAGCAACTATGTTTGAAGATGTGTCATTTACAGTTTAATTTGTTTAAGTTGGCTGCAAACATCACCCCTTTCTAGAGGTCATATAACTTTTAATTTACCTTTCAGTTGTTCTAATTTTACCTTAATTGTAAACATGTCCCTTTTTAGTGTTGTATCCAGTAAATGTTCAGTGTGCAAGCATACCTGTAGGTATTTGGTATTGTATGAAGAATTGTACAAACTGATATAGAAACTGATATTGGGTTCCTGTGGAAACTATGTCTTTAGAGCAGTGAGTTCACCCATGCACTGTATTTTTAATTTAGGCATTTTTCATGTTGTTTTACTGGTGCATTTGTATTTCCTCTGAACATACCAGAATTGACCCAGTGTCATTTTAGTAGCAATAATAAATTTCACCTTAGTTTGAAACATTTCCATAAAGTTGTACAGACTGGATTCAGCATATTATCTGGTTTTAGCATTTGTACTTTTCTTCCACTGTTTTCCTTTGAGTGAAGGTGGGGAAGCTGCAAAGCAATTATGTGCATTATAGAAGAGGAAACGAAATGGAGCATGTTGAGATGCAAGCTACCAAACCTCAAAAGCCCAACCAAACACTAACTGTTGTTCTCATACTCTCTGATACTTGAGTGCCTAGATCTGCCTCAAAGTTTCTACCAAGCAGTTGTTCTCTGTGTTTAAAATCAGTGAGATTTTATATTGTTTTGAGTATTTTAAAGTACTTCATCCCGGAAATCGAAATGGAGGTATTAGGTAGTCTTTAAATCTGAGGTTGTTTATTGGCAGATGTCAATAATGCAGGGTATTTTCATGGATCACCACGTTTGATTTTTGTGTACTCCACTCCTAGACTCAAACCTGCGGAATAGTTAAATGTAAATGATTAATCTACACCTGGCTTAGTATCACCACTAGTGAGAATCTCCACTCTAAACTGTCAGCCTGTCTATGGGGTTAATGACTTATGCAAATCTTCCTTCCAGCCATTCACAGTACAATGGTCAACTTCTGAACAACAGGTTCAGCTTTACCTCACAGCTGCCAGCATTTATGATATCAAGTGCATTAAAAGCTAGCACTTTGAGAAGTTACACAAAACCATGATTTTGTTAGGATAAGTGTAATATTTCAATCTCATGACCACAATGGTGGATTCTGATTATTTTCTTAAGCTTGTTACACTTGCTTTATTTGTAACTTGGTGTATCAACTTCATTGATTTTTTTTAAAGCATACTGAGTCATAGACCATTCTTATCTGACTTATTGTACTTCACTGCACAAATCATGGAACGTCTGCCCTTCAGTTTTGTGACAGGACAATCACTGTTACAGATCAAAGCAGTGAACAAAGTCAATTTATCACTGCTTTTAAACCATAGTTGGTTAACTTTTGATTTTTTTATTTTTTATTTCTGTGCATAATTTAAAACCTTACTGTCTATTTTAATGCTCTCCTTTTGCTGACCTCAAGTGACCCTACCTAACACTACCAGTGTACTATGCCATCAGCAAGCAAAAAGCATGACCTTCACTTTCACATGCCAATATGACAGTAACCAAATAATTTTTATTCTGAGGCAAAAAATAAAAATTCACTGTTTGATGTTTAATGCTCATGTCACACAGATTGTTGGTTTATTAGGATGTGAGAATTTTATTTTTTTATGCCAAGTGCCTAAAATGTGATGCACCAGGTTGACACTATATTGTACTGTATTTACCTCTTTGCAGTTCCTCTTGAATAAATGTAAATACTTTGAAAGAGGTTGTCTCATCACATATTTGAGTTGACTTATTAATATGACTTCTTTTATTTTTTTAAAGCTAGTTTACCTTCTAACTGTGATCTTTAATTTGTGAAGCCCTGCAATAATGCTTTTTGGGCTTTAGGGGGCAACTGCGTATAAAGAGTTAGAAAAGGTGTACACAAATGTAATATTATTACACCATGAACCTCTACGCTGCATGGTGAAACACTGTGATTCAGTTTGAAGCCCCTATAATGCTTCCACTATTTTGTTTCATGTTTTTCTTGCTCAAATGAGCACGGTATTTAGCTTTAAGTAAAAGGGAACATGAGACCTTGAGAACTGAGAAACTAAGAATGTACACTAACTTTGCACCTAGCAGAGCCCAGAACTACAGTACTGTCCGAAAGAACTTTCTGTGACATGGGTGCCCAGCTTTTCCATGTATGACTAATTAAAATATTTCATATGTTAAGTATTAACACATGATCATTGAAGTATTACTGAAAAATGGTAAAGATATACAGTCTCCATTCTGCAGCAACTTTAAATATTCACATACATAGTACTTTATACTATGTATATGCTATTGAAATTCTGTATCTCTCACAACATGTTGTCTGGGCCATACTACTAGAAAGGACGGTCCAAGCTGAGTGTTATCCTCCATCACTCAGTGTAACTCTTAATTACAAGATGTCAGCAAAGAAAAGACTAACGGACAGCAGAAGAACTGACTGATTTATTAGGTGATTGATTTTATGCAGTCAGTGCCAAACCACTGAGAGCCAACGTGTGCCTACCACAAAGGGAAAGGAAATTGTACAGGCTTTTATGGAACTGAAATAGGTTGAGCTTGCAGTAGAGCTGGCTGTGGACTACTTCTGCCCTATCAGCTGATCAGCCTATGGTGTGCGAGAAGGGGTGAGGGAGCTTATTCAATCAGAAAGGATTATAGTGAACTTTATTTGTATGGCACAAGGTTCACAAAGTGCTTTACAGATTGCTGTAAAAATATAAAATAGGATTTTTAAAAATGAGACTAATGTGGGACTAATAAATTATTAATTGCATGCTGAACAGATAGGTCTTTGGAATGTCCCACTTATGACATTACCGACCTGTTTTATCTGAGAAATGGTGATTGTTGGCATTCACGCTTTTCTTTCTTTGCTCGCCAATAATGTCAAAATCAAACTTTATTTATATAGAGCTTTTTACAACTGTCCAAGTCCAAGCCCCCATGTGCCTATGCAAAGCATTCTCATAAATAGTCCTTTGAATCTTTAAATTAGTAATAGCTCATTTGGATGGGGTTACACCATTTCTGGAGGTGTGGTGGATTTAAAAAAAAAAACTGGAAACTGCCACAATATATTAAACTGAGTTCGTCTTTAACTTTCAGGAGGTTCAGTATCTAAGGTCTACATTTATTGCTTATTACAGGTATTATTTGTTTATGTATTTAAATGGACACTTTACAACACTGGTGGAGGAGTAATAACACTTGTGGTAAAACTGCTGTCTATGACCCATTAAGGCAGAGACTGTCTATTCCCAGCAATTTATGCCTGCAATTCACCCTGTGACACCAATGCCTAAATAAGCTGTTGACCGGTTCAGTGGGAAGCTGTTTGGTCAGAGAGGCTGCTGGCATGGACCAGCAGATGGCAGCCAGGAGCCTTAGCAGCCCCTGACGTGATACAAAGTGAAAGCTCTCATCTCCATGGAGCATTTCAGCGACAGCACCCAGTGCTGGCTCAGTGAAGGCGATCTACTTTTGCTTTACAAAAGGCACGTGAATTAATCATGTGGGTAAGTAGATTTCTGTGTTTTGGTTATCAGAGTGACAAGTGGAAAAAGCCCTCCTGTACCTGCCTTTTTCCCACTGATTTGCGCTAACTCTTTCCATCATAAGCTTATTTAAAAACTACTTTTTTTGCGACCCCGCAAGTGTTGGTGCATTGATTTATTATTTATTACTGATCTGAGAGCCTTCATCCATAGGGTTCCCTGAGCTAAAATAAATAAATAGATGGCGGGGGCTTGGAGTGGAATCCCAGCTCGTAAGAGCTGTTCTTCATCCGTTCTTCATCCTCTTGATTCCTGCTGTGCCAGGCCGGGTCCTCGACAACAGAATGCATAAGAGGGATCAGCTGCCGCATGGTGGGCACTGATTGTATAAACAAGCGCCCGAGAGCCGCGGTCCCCGTACACTGACGGCTGGGACTCTACCAGGCGCCACTAGCACACGGCTGAACACGACGCTCAGTCTCAGCTCGGCGCTACAGCCAAGGCTGCGACGGCCTTGATGCGACTGTCCAAAGGACAGCGCCGATCAAAGGAAAGCGCAGGTGAACAAGCGGTCTGATATGAAAAAAAAGGTGTTGTTTAAAGAAAGCCCATCACGTCAGGGGTTGAATCCCCGCATCCCGGGGAGTAAGTATAGTAGCAAGTATAGTCAGCTCCAGTCCAGTGCTACAGATGTACGAAGAGGAAAAAGGGAACAGAAAGAGATGAACGTGGTGATAAAATACATTTATTTAAAACGGCAAATGTATAAAAGAAACGATGACTGACTGGCTTTGGATTAGGTCACAGCACAAATCACATGTACTGTACAAAGATCAATGCAGTGCTATCAAAAAGAGGTGGGTATACATACAGCACGTCACATGAACCAAATAAGGGCAGACAGATTTCATTTCCTTTCCATAAACAAAAGTCAAGATGAAGATGAAATTCAGCTGTAGCCTTAAAAGGCAGGGCTCGGGCATTTTAAATGTGGGGCATGTGTGCATAAGACAACTCTGAGCCATTCCTGTTTTCTTTTTAGTGACACAGTGTGATATAAGATAAATAAGTCTTAACTGCATGCATTTATGTTTTGTTTTTGTATTTTTTAAATTTATTTTTAATTTTTTTGCGTGGCTTCACATGGAAAAAGAAAATGCAACATGATCCCTGAGCTCACAAAGAGACACAACAGGTCTAAAACAGAAACGAGGGATATTCCAAATCTGCAGCAGGAACCCAAGGCTGACATGTCACCATTGTCATCCATATCAATTATGTGGCACAGTCTCTTTAAAAAGAATGCTAAAACAGATGCTATCCCTCGGGATTAATGTGCTGTTTCTTGGGTGACAGATTGCAATTATACACCAGACATGAGCTCACGAATGTGTATCTATTGGCATATTCCCTCCAACCACGTGGCTGATCTTTTTTTCTTTTCTTTTCTTTTTTTTTTGTTCACTGCAGGTATCACACTTTAATTTCAGGCAACACATTAGGTCCCGAAGCATCCGGCATTATTCTGACAGCTCAGGAGAGTTGGGAGCTGACACGGGTAAATGCTACAGTAGAAAATGTCAGAAATGTTGGAAACTAAGTCATTGATAATGTAGTGCCTGTGGACAGCTGTTATGTTAAAAGTGGTTAGCAGAGACTACCAAACCTTTTTGGAGAGTAGATGTTCTAAAATAAGGATGTGAAAACATTACCTTTCAGCTTCTGCTTCTTAGTGACTGTTTACAGTTTGTTGAGCATTACTTCCCTCTACATATACACGTTTATTGTATAATCGCTTGAAGGATTCAGTGCAGCATGAAACTCTAGATCTAGATGCATAACTGACAGACTCAATAAGGCCATTGATTTGGGTTGATGTGCACCTTGCCCGAAACAGGAAAACACTAGATGTGCATATCATATGCAGCTCATAATGCATGCTGGTTGGGATAGCTGTGTTCATTATATATCACCATTGTAAAGACAGAAGACATTTGTTGTTTATCTGGCTTTTTTGGCTAACGATGAAAAAAGCAATTTAATGGTGATGTATCATCTTCATAGTCAAATATAGCCAGGGATCAAACTACAGTGCAGATTATTTATGGTAAGTTCTGGCAAATCTAAATCATGATGTGACCTATGACAGCTATGGGGATTTCATTTTTATCAGCTCTGCATTTTCTCAGTGAGGAATCACAGTTTCTTTTCATTTGTGAGAATACAAATTTTTTTTTTTTGTGCTGGTGTGATCGATGTGGGCACAAAAATAAATTCTTCAGAAATCATCAGTGGGGTATATACACAAGATCACGCATGTATGTTAACACATGCACATATGTAAGTATGTATATAAACACATGCACTCACACAAAACTCCACTCACACTGAATTAATTGCACATTATGTAACCATAGCCAAGAACATCTACATGTACAAAAATCATCTGGCTTTCAATATTAATTAAAAAAAAAAAATTCAGATAAGGTTCACACAATTTTTATCTGTGTGCATCTTGGGATAATTTAAAATGGCAGTATAAGAAGAAATGAGCTTAACAGAAAGACTACATTTAGGTAGAGTGCAAGTAAGGGTGTACTAAGCAAATTATAGTGAAATGAGCTTTATAATACTATGAAGTTCTATTTAGTGGGAAAGTGAAGATTTGGAGAGAGCACAGATGAGAGTCACAGCCGAACGACTACACAGTAGTTTAGTTCAGAGGTCAGAGATCAGAGGGCCTTCAGGTACCATCCCTGGGACTACACAGTAGTTTAGCTTGGGGAAGAAGCAGGTTGCTCACTCACAGGGCTACACAGTGGTTTCATTCTTCCATGGCCCAGTTCGAATGTTACCTGTCGCGTCAGGGCTGAGGGCATAGTCCTCATGCACACTGCCGCTGCGGCTGAGGGTCCCTCTACGGCTGAGGTTGCCTTTCCTGCAGAGTGTGGACTGTGAGCTAGGCAGGGCACCCCGCGGAGGGGGAATGTCCAAGTGCAGCAGCGCATCCTCCTCCTTCTTGGACGTTTTGGCGGGGCTCTCCACCTGGCAAGCGCTGGTAAAGGGATCCGTTGTGGTGCAGCAGAAGCTAGAGAAAGGGTCTGCCTTGGTGCACAACATGTGCCTGTGGCAGGTGTGCACATCGCGGCAAGCGGGCTGGCCGTCCAGGTTCACGCTGTGGCAGGAGATGGAGTCGTGCAAGCTGTGCGAGGCCAGGGGGCTGGGACTGGGGCCGTGCAGCTGGTTGTCTGGGTGGAGGCTGTGGCATGACAGTTGGCTGTCCCGGTGCGAGGCCTGGCAGGCGAGGGGGTTCTCCAAGGGCACACTGTGAGGGCTGTCCAGGTGTGAGCTGTGCACACTGCCATCCACGCTGGTCGAGGCCACGTGGTAGGTATAGTCCCTGAGGCAGGGGCGCGGCCGGTTGAAGGAGCGCGACTTAGTTCTGTTCTTCAGGCAGCTCTGCAGAGGCAGTGTGGGGCGGGGCAGCTCATCGGGGAGGGACTGTGGGCAGGAGGGGCAGCCCAGCATGGGGGAAGAGCTGCGCAGGGCGGCACAGCAGGTGTTGGTGTGGTTCTGCGCGGAGGGCAAGCAACCCAGCTTACAGTGGGGCACGGGGGCATGGAGGTGGGAGGATAGCAGGGGTTGGCAGGGTGGCTTTGCCTGACAATGGATCTGAGTCCTGCTGTGGGAGGGGGAGCGGCTCTGGATATCGGCAGGTGGAGCAGCACCGCCTGCTGCCTCTCCGTTCACGTCCAATTTAGGTTTGGCCGGACAGCAGGCCCACCAGCGGTGCCATACGTCGTCCCGTTTGGCACAGTGCTGGATGAGCAGGAAGAGCCCCAGCGTGACGGAGAACGCCCCGTACAGGCAGCTGAAAATCATATCCAAGAAGTGGCCCAGTGACACAGCCAGTGCCCCGAAGGCCCATGTGGCAAGGAAGAGGAAGAGAGTGAAAGTGGTGGCCCGCAGCTGGGCCTTGAACGAGTGCTCGTTGGCCAGCATGGAAGCAGCGAGGGCCGGGCAGCAGACGTGCTCGCTGGGCTCGCGGGACTCACGGCTCGCCGCGCTGCAGGGGCCTGTCTCGGCCACGGCCAGCCGCCGCTGCTCCTCCGTCATGGCCTTCAGCTCATACTTGCGCTCTGGATGCTGCTTCAGCTGCACAAACGTGCACAGCAGATAGACGCACAGGACCAGGACTAAGAAGGCAACGGGGCCATAGAAGCCTCCCAGACTGGGCTCCCATGCCATCCAGCAACTGTGGCAGAGAGAGAGAGAGAGAGAGAGTGAACATCTCAGTCAACAGTGTCATTACTGCTCTACTTCAATAAATCACAGGCCACATGGTAATTTGTATTATTAATTTAGAGTTGTCTTTTGGAATCAATGATGCTTGCGTGAACTCATTTGCTGCCTCACTACGAACTCCAAGTAACCCATTATCACTGATGAATGCAAGACAAGCGAACATGGCTGCTGATTTCAAAGAACACTAAAACCGCAGGTTTTGGGTGGCGCATTATCTGCAAGCAGCAGTTCCCACTATTTTAGCATGCCAGTCATGTTAGTTATTTTGACCAAAACACTCAAATGACCAATGGAGACAGAGAGGCAGAAACTGAGGGCATGAGAAAGCCTAAGGTTGCGATCTGTTGGCAGTGCTTACTAAGGGGCATCATCTCTGCTGCCATAGTTCTCCAAGCTAATAGCAGCTGTGACACCCACTATGATGAGGGGGACCCCAACACTGACCAGATAAAATCTGAAAAACAGGACACAAAGCATAGGATCTGAGACCATATGTTAACAATACAGACATTTCCCAGATATGGGTGGACAGGGGCAGGAAGTTGTTGTTTTTTTTCTTATCATCACTAAAATTGATTTGTCACTGAAAACTGGCCTGCTACAATGAGTGACAGCCCACAGAACCCAGCATCACTATGACACCTACTGCTGTTGCCCTGGTAACTGCCTGTCACACCAGCTTTGTCTTCTTTTGTTCCTTTAATATCTTCCAGTACTCTGTTTAAAGTCACCCTTTCTCCATTATTATTCATTCATCAGGGCAACCACTTTTACTGGCTAAATGATCAGCCCTGAGAAATTATACAGTGCAACTGAAACTTAGAAATATTTCACAGTGATTATTTGTAATGTGGTATAGCAACCTTTCTTTTTTATTCAACAGACTACATTATTACTATTAATGGTGAATAGGTCAGCTGTCACTCATGAGGCACCACCGTGAGTTCTACATTTACCTGAATATGGTAGCTTTGGAGTGGGGCCGTGTGGGAGGATCCCTGACCTGAGGCGGGGGTGGAGCCTTGGAGACTTCCTTATAAATATTCCTGGCAGTGAACATCAGCCAAAGCAGGGTGGAAAGAGATGAGTAGTGCAAGACGATGCCAACCTGAAAGCAGAACACGTAATCGGTGAACTGCACCACGGGCCAGTCTGTGAGCGTCAGGCAGCTTAGCTGAGAGGGCAGTGCACTGCAGTGGCTGGGTAGCCTTCCTCAGACTGCCGGGCCGCGCAGGAGAGGTCCTCTAAAGGCGCAGCACTGCAGACCGCTCAGGTGGCCGTGCACACACAAGCTCGGGTATGTCACATGCTTTAATAGGGCCACTGAGGCCTGATTTAAAAACAGTTTTAAACAAAAAGGTCAAAATGAGCTGAGGGACTTGCTGTTGTTAACGAGACAAATGTACATAATTAGCGCACAGCTAACAAACACGACTGATTCGATTAGTTGGATTCACTGCACTGCGTGGCCAACAGCCCATGTTAAAGTACACACACTTGCAATGCAGAAACGGCATCCCTAATGCATGAGCCTAATCTCAGCACAAGCAGCTCAGCCAGTTTGGGGCTCTTTGTTTGATAAACAGCTCCTAAGTCAATACCAGAGTCAAAGAGGCTATATGTTAGCGACTCCAATCTTGAGACACGGCACGGTAAGTGCACTTCAGGGGGGAAGCGTAGAGCCGGATACCCTGGGCGGGGACTCACCACTTGACAGACAACGGGGTACTCGATCTGGTTGATGCCTCCCGCAAACACCCCGAACGTCATGGCTGTGTGGAAGAGGAAGTTCAGGAGCACGTGCCATCCTTTCTTGCTGATTCGGATTACGCTTCACCCGGAGACAGACATGGAAGAGTAAACAAAACGTTTTACTGCCACCTTCCAGCTTTCCAGGAACAATGCCATGACCAAAGCGGGTTCATAGCCCTGGAGGAAAAGAGTCTCTCAGACGGGGCCGCTGGGCTCTGGCATGGCAGACGTGGCCCTGCTCTTTTCAGTGTGGAAGTAGGACCCCTCTCCATGCAGCACATGTTGCTCACTGGGCTCAGCTGTGACAGCCAAGGCAATGAAACTATAAGCATTAGCACTCTGACTCAAGAGGATGCTGCACCGTGACAGTGTGATTGGAAAACAATGTCCCCACTGAGGCTGTCATCAGTAGGGGCCTATGAGGGAAAGGCTGTGCTCATGTCAAGCAGACGTTAAGAAAATGTGCAGCCATTTGAAAAACAAAGACTAGAGTCTAAACAAAAGAAAGAAAAACTTGAAATGACCATGGGGGGGGGGGGGGGGGGTAGTTAATCTCAATTTTTTTAAAGTATAGTTTAGGGCTGACCTTACAATTAAAGGGTTATGAGATACATCAACGTACAGCAATGCATACCTGTGGTGTATAATGTATGTCAAAATTGATATCAGCAGGCAGAGCAACATAACGGCTGTGCACGCATACACAACCGGGTGCAGGTAGTCCCCTGGATATGGAGGGAAGGATAGGGCCCTCCTTAAATCCTGCAAAACAACACAAAAGTGGTGGAGGAATCTTAAGTCTTTTAAAAATAGAAAACTATATATATTTACAGAAAAGAAGTATGTCGCACTGTGATAGATCTGTAGTGACAGAGAGAAAGCAGGTGGTAGAGTGAGAGATGTTCAGAGAGAGAGCGAGAGAGGGAAGGAGAAACAGAGCAGTAGAGAGAGTGTTTTTTGTCCGCACAAGACAAAGACTTTACCCCCACGCATATCATCCTCTCCCTTGTGTGTCTGTTTTATCGCCCAGCCTGAAGAACCAGCTTCATTGTGTAACTAGGAAACTCAAAGCCCTCTCACATCCTGCATCTCTCTCTACATCTCACCCTCTCTTTTTTCTCTCACTCCATATACACTCTCCAAACAGCACAACAACAGTGTTGTGAAATCTTGACAGTCTCTTCGGAGTGTCTCAGTAATAAACCTCCAGCCCACAGGCCACACCTCTTACCCTTGCACGGTGGATTCTGTGCACATGGTGACTCATCCACATGCAAAGGAGAGGCACCCAGAAAGCAGGGCTACCGGACAGGGATTACCCATGTCAAAATTACTGGAGCAGTTTTTGAGAAGGAACTACATTACTGGGCCTTAATTACACTTTTAACTACCCGAATGTCCAAATAAATCACAGGGACTCAACGGGACGGGAGGCATGTACCTCTGGAGGGTGGGTTGTTTGTGGGGAATCACAGCTCACCTCAGCTGAAAGGTGCAGTGGTCGGTGTATAAGCCTTTTCAAGGACTAGGATGGATTAGGATGTTCTGGCATGAATGATGTGCAGGGATTGTCAAGAGAAGGCAAGCTGAGTGCAAACAGCAAGGTAGCTTACAGCAAACCCACAGACTGGAGTTAACAGCAGAACTAGTCACATGCTTTAAACCTCAGAGGAGGTCAGAGCAACGTGCCGCCTTATTATGTCCACCATCTACCAAAGCTGCAATACCTTATTAACAGGTTCTCACCACTTTATTTAGTTAGAATATTATTTGCTCATAACACATTGGGAAAAAATATATATGGGGTACATGAGCAGACATAAACTAAGAGGACATAAACTAATGAACGATTAGCCCATGACTGAGTTGCTCAGGTATGATCCTCGTAGCTGAACACAGTAATGACTCATGTGTTCATTAATGGGGAAAGTACTGTAGGTATATAATATGCATGAAATACAGTTTTCTTTCCCATCATGATTATAGCAAATGTGTGTGTGTGTGTGTGTGTGTGTGTGTGTGTGTGTGTGTGTGTGTGTGTGTGTGAAGAGTGGCAGAGAATTGCTGTGTAGAGTTAAAATATCAAAGCATGGGAAATGAGGTTGTGAAAGAAAGGCCTTTGAAGAACTGCTCATCATAACTGCAACACTAAAAAATACTTCAACTACTTATAGTGGGACATGTCCTAAATATTATTTGAAGTTCTATCTACTGGTCTAGTATTGTAGTTTTTTGCAGTGGTGTGAAAAGAATCATCATGCTCAACTCAGCAATATTTTACTCATTAGATAATTCATTTTGATTATATACTAAAAATAGAATGGCAGGGTAATTTGCTGCAGGAAATATTTATTTGGAGACAATATTTATGTGAAAAAAAAACCCAATCTAAAAAAAGATTTCACGGTTTACATGTTTGAGCCTTGAAACCAAATATGAATGCGGTCTGCCATTATCTGGTATAGATTTTAATTGCAGTTACAAGTTTATAAGCAATCTCAAACACATTTATGTTGACTTTGAGATTTTGTCTTTTTTATAACAATGCTGATTCATAATGCATGTGACCAGTCACTGGGGAAAGTCACTGGGTCAAGTCCATGCAAGTGAGGCAAAATTGAAACTTTGTTTCAGCTGGGAACTTGGTCATGAAGGAAAACAGTCAGGTCTGCTGCTCTTAGTCCAATACCAGTCCAGACCATAAAAAAAGGCCTCAAAACAGGATTTTTACTATGTGACTGCAATATTCTTTATATCACTGTGTGTATAAATTTAAAGTGAATAAGTCATTGGTCTAGGTGATTTCAAAAAACAAAGATATGCTACCTTCCAAAGATTGCTAAGAATTGTTTCTACAAAAAGCAATTTGATTTCTTTCTTCACTGCCACTGTTTCACAGCACATGCAGGTTCATTTCTCCATTTTCAGAGGCATTAGAAATCTATCAAACCTCATTGATTCAGGTCTTGATAAGATTTGCATTTTTAGATCCCACTCTGAAAGATCTACTCACCTGGAGTCAACGTGGACACTGACCGGTGTCGACATACAGTGCGGACATTCCACATTACGGAATGACCCACTATTTGTAACTGGAGTAACTGATTTGTTTAACTATATACGTGCAAATCTTCTGGCGAAGTATCAACATAAACCCGCAGTTGTGCAGAATACAGATTTATATCATTTAATGTAGTGCTGGGTAGAGTAAAGCTTAGGGAAATGAATTAGGCCAGCGTAAAAGCCCTTGCGAAATCAGGTCAAAGTATTGCCTGCTCAGTGCCGAGTGCTCAAAGATGCATTAGCACTGGGGGAGAGACAGCCGTACTGGCTCTGCGGTGGAAATCGGCCTGCCTGGCTGCTCAGATGTGCTTCCTCTGGCTCAGTCTGCACTCCCAGCCAATCAGCACACAAGCAGCAGAAAAGTTCAATGCACAAAGGGTGAAGGCAGAGATGATGCTGTGTGGGGCTCAGGCCACGGACACACATGGAGAAAGAAGGTCAGCACTCAGGAAAGTCAGTTAGCATTCTGGGCAGTAACCCTCTTTCTGTTCCAGGAGTCTACTTCTCCAAGTAAAACTGCAGAGCAGCTAGAGCTACAGATGAGTATGGGACAGGTAAACGAGCCGAAATGCAGCTGATCTGTTTTTAGGTCACTGATAAGGTTGCAGTAGGCACTAAAATCAACTGCATAGGGGAAAAAAAAACAAAAAAAAAACTAAGAAGTTGCTGGATTGACCTCTCCCCATACAGCAAATTCTGAAACTTTTAACCCATAAAATATTTTAATATTAGATTAGAAGCCTCATTTGAATTGTTCTTAAGTAAGATGACATAATGTCTATAGAAGAATATGATGAATAGATGTAAGTCTAAAAGAATAATTTACGATGAAGCTGAAAGCATCATATAAATCGCATAAGGTAAGTAAAATAAGAAGCTCTTCTAGCCAATACAGTCACCCTCTGATGAAGTGTAATATGGCAAGCAATGCATGGTGAATCTGAACCAAATATTGATTTAGAACATATCTAATGCTGTGAACGTAACTTGGCTTTATCATATTTGCAGCAGATCCAAAATGAGAGGATGCCAAACGCAGGGACATGAATCACATCCAGTCTCATCAACCACCTTAGCTTAATCTGGTAATATAGTGGTGAGCTTCCATGTGTAATAACACGCACCAACTCTCACGCGTATTAGGCAGCAAATGTTCTTATCATGCCCTTCCGTGAGCGTCAGTGAGAATGCTGAATTCAGAGATGAATCTTGGTCAATTAGTGTGCTCCAGTGAGCGAAGGTCATTTGCAAACAGAAAATGATGACCTATATTTGTTTCAAGCAATACTGATAAAGATAGAAACACACGTGTAAACATTTTCCCTCTCTCACACACATGCACACATCCATAAAGGGACTGGTTATTACAATCAGGTTCTTGTCTTTTATGCACTTTTAAGGTTCATCCTATATAACAACCAACCTCTGATTTTTACCACAAATGCTTCCTTATCATCATCTTGCACCAAAAATTGCTAATGAAGCTTACCGTTTGGCATACAATTGTTGATTGCAGTGCACAGTCACATTTGCATTTGCCCAAATACATACATGGATAGTGATTCGTAAAATCCTTTAATATATGCATACTGTAAAATATGCATATTCTTTCAGAGCTGAAAGATGCTGATTATGAACCTTCATGGTCAGAATCTGTAATAATTATTCTTGAACCTACAGTGTTTAATACAAAGCACAGAGAAATGCACTGGTGTATATGATTAAAATAAATATCTCCATTATATGCTGAAGGTGCTAAATATTGTATAATGAAAAGCAATTTAGTTACAGAATATGAGTAGTTAAATAATGATTATCGTTATGTAGACTTTGTGGTGGTTTTCTAATATTATTCATGCTGATACTCTAAAACACTCCTTCCACTAGGTACAGTACTGTAATCACAATGCTCCACATCTCTCATAGGAACTGTGTATGCTTACTACAGCTACTTAAATAATACTACTTGAAACTGCTTAAATGGATAGCTACTTAAATTTTAAAGATTTCCCATAACTTACATTGATAGGGTCAGTGGTTAAGGTGCTTGACTTGTAATTGGAAGGTTGCAAGTTCAAGACCCACTACTGTCTCTCTTGGGCCTCCAAGCAAGGCTCTTAACCCTCAATTATTCAAGTTGCATTCATTCATACTTGTAAGTAGCTTTGGATATAAGTCAGTTAAATAATTTTCAGTTTCTTAAAAGTAACCAATGGTAAGAATTTTATTATTGAACAACTACTGTGCTCTCTGTCAATCCAAAATGTTAATAAATGCTCAAACATGAATATTTAAGAAAGTAAACGTGAGGTTTTGGCTTTCTTAGGAGAATATCTATGTGTGCAGAATTATTGGGCAACTATTAGTGTGCAGAATTATTATCCAACTATATGAAAAACAGAAATTTTCCAGTCAAACACTTGTTTTCATCTGTTAAAGTGAGAATAATAAACAAACTACTCAATATTTACAAATAAACATTTCTGACATTAAAAAAATAAATAAAATCAGTGACCAAAATAGCCTCCCTTCTTTTCATAAGTCTTCCATTCATGGAGTCTGTCACTTTCTTAATCTGTTAAGGATCAACTTTTTGTGCAGCAGCAAACACAGCCTGCCCACTGTTCAGAGCTGTACGGTTTCCTTAACTGTAAATCTCCTGTTTAAGGGTCCACAAGTTCTCAGTAGGGTTTAGGTCAGGTGAGGAAGGGGGCCATGTCATTATTCTTTCATCTTTAAGGCCTTTAAAGTACTTCAATGCATAAGATGGAGCATCGTCCTGCATGAAAATCACGGTCTTCTTGAACGATGCAGACTTTTTCCTGTACCTCTGCTTGAAGAAAGTGTCTTCTAAAAACTAGCAGTAGGTTTGGGAGTTGATTTTGAGTCCATCTTCAACCCCAAAAGGTCCAACTAGCTCATCTTTAATAATACCAGTCCATAGCAGTACCCCACCTCCACCTTGCTGGCATCTCAGTCGAAGTGGAGCTCTGTGCCTGTTACTGATTCAGCCACAGGCCCATCCATCTGGTCCGTCGAGAGTCACTCTGGTCTCATCAGTCCATAAAGCTATTGAAAAACTCTGTCTTCAGATATTTCTTGGCCCATTCTTGACATTTTATCTTATGTGTCTTGTTCAGTGATGGCTGGGTTTCAGCCTCCCTTACCTTGGCCATGTCTTTGAGTACTGAACACCTTGCGCACTCCAGGTAGGTGGCAGCTCTGGAATATGACAGCAGTGGAGGATAATTGGTTCCCTGGTCACGTTTGATTCTTCTCAAATCTTTGGTAGTTAATTAGCATCTTCTTTTTTTTCTTGTGACCCTCTTGACTATTTGCAACAAAACGTTTGATGGTTCTGTGATCACACCCCAATGTCTTAGCAATTTTAAGAGTGCTGCATCCTTCTGAAAGACTTTTTAAAATCTTTGACTTTTCAGAGTTAGTTAAATCTCTTTTTTTGGCCCATTTTGCCTGAGGAAAAGAAGCTGCCTAATAATTATGCACAGCTTGATATAGGGTGTTGATCTCCTTAGGCCACACCCTCCCTCATTACACAAACACACATCACACGATATACTTAAATCCAATAGGAATTCAAGTTCATACAGCTTGGAGTTGGAAAACATGCATAAAAATGATATGATCAAAATGCTCTCTTGCCTAATAATTGCGCACACAGTGTATTGCGGTCCGCCAAACGGATAGTCAGTTATATTCTCATCTCTGTCCATGGTGCTTAAACATGCACGGCCTTAATGGCCCTCTCCATGGTGCTGACGGGGCTCTGTATCAGTAGCTGTAATCTCGTGTCTTCGTCGTGCCCGACTGAAGAACAGGAGCGAGCGGTTAGGCAGAATGCCGAACCACAGGAAACTGCTCGAGCAGGGGCTACGGCATACTGCAAGTAATGGCAAGTTGCACATGAGGCACGATGATGGCCACATCAAGAGCGATGAGCCCGCGGACCAAGGCACAGGCGTCGGTGACTAAAGCGAAAATACTGAAGGTGTAGCAGGTCCGTGATAACAGTTGATATAAACTTAATTTGCCGGAAAGAAAACAGGCTGAAGCTAACCGCAAAAGTAGTGGACCGT
Organism: Electrophorus electricus; assembly: GCF_041902795.1. Classification (NCBI taxonomy): domain Eukaryota; kingdom Metazoa; phylum Chordata; class Actinopteri; order Gymnotiformes; family Gymnotidae; genus Electrophorus; species Electrophorus electricus. Next base: position 5,076,398 of record NC_137511.1, on the reverse strand, counting down.
TTAACTTTTCGAAATTCCCAAAGCTTTTTAAAACCCTTTACTCTACACTATCAGAATAATTCATAAGCACCAGACTATAAATAATGATTAATGAGGCCACCGAAGGTCATTACCTTATTTTTCTAATTCCCGCGTAAACTCCCCGTGTCTGACTCACGTTTCACACTAGGAAACAGCTGAAAGGATAATCAAGGCCACGCACACGCACATTATCTGACAGCGACTATTGATATTCAGCGCACGCTTTCTCTTGCTTCCAGAGTCACCGGTGCGGTTGCCCTCCACGTAAAACGCTTCTCTGTTTCATGGATTCCCATCTTCAAGATGGGATGAAAAACACAAAACCCTTCCCGTGGACTGCTTATTATGTCGTGAACTGAATTACTTCAACAATACATCAGTGGAATATTGAATAAGCGTCCCGCGCCGCAACAAATGGATTCCCCTCCGACGCTCGGGAATACAGCGATAGCCCATGGTGGAACGCCATGGTGAGAGATCAACTTGTGTTTCATTTTTTCTATAGCCAAAGATCAATGTCGGTGTCTAGTGTAAAAAATTATTTTACTGAAAATTCACAAATCGATATTTAATTAAGAGTAGTCTCGCGTTCAAAGTTTTAACTGCTAAATACTAGGACGTTCATTTGTTTCCTCTGCACTTTTAATTTTATTGCAATGAAATAGCAAAAGCTACAAAACTTTCTCGATTAAAAGGCTCACCACCTTTCACGTTAGAATCAGGAACAACAAGGCATCGCCGTTCACTCACCATCAGTCCTGCAAAGTTCGGTCCAGTTTTAGTGCAATGTTGTCAGCGACGTACCACAGGCATTTAGGAAGCATCCGTATGACCAATGGCCCTCGTGCACACGTGGAGCAATAGCATTCCAGCAGGCTTTGCAGGAGTCATTCCCTAGTGCAAAGCGCGCGCGAGGGCGCTACGATGGGCTGCGCACTACACCCAGGGCCCGGTGCATCTGTGCATGTATAGAAAGAAAATAGAATCCATTCAAGTGAACGGTTCGAGGAAGGTTTCTAAGCCAATCAACAATCAGTGAAGATAGTCATTTTAGTTACAGTCTAAAAGAGCGGATTCACGCGATGGCCGTAACATAGTCTAAAAACTGGTAACCCTGTAGGAGCAATTTTAAAGGAAGAGTAGGTATAGGGGGAAAGACAGAAGTGACGTTCTCATGACGCAAAGAGGCGTAAAATCGGTGGATTAAACGTATGGTGCCGAAAATTAAAATACTATAAAATCATTTACAGCGCCTTCATTTTTAGTTGTTGTAGCGGTGAGTCTGTCGAAACGAAGGCAACACCCCAAAGCTTACACTACATAGGCTACACAACAACCGCTTGCGCTGCCAACTGAAAAGTGTTTTTATTTAGCTTTCTAAAATGCCAGTGCTTCCTCATATGATGGACATCCGTGTGCCAGCAAGGACCGCAAAACGTTCATTCTACGTAATCTTACCTAATTTGTCGAAAGCAACTGGTGTGGAAAGGTTTCTTTACGCTCCATCATCGATGATATTTGATGAGAATAGACACAAGTAAAATAACTCCGTCCCTCTGGAAGACGAAAAAGAAGGCTCATGACATTTATCATTAGGGACGCGCTCCAGGTCGTTTGGTAGACAAACCACAAAACATCCAGGGCCAAATTCCTGGGAGATATGCTGTCTCCTTCAGAAGGCGATTGATAAGTTTCCACTTCAGCGTGGGCTCTACCAAACGGCGAGAGAGTGTGTGCGAACTGAGAGCAGTTCGACGTGTCTGAAGGGCTGTGGAGCGCACTGGGTAAAGGCTCCCTACTGCAGAGGTGGAAATGGTTCTTACCGTCTGTGCTCCAGGGCATATCATCGCTGCAGCGCTGATTTAAAGAGACAGCCGAATCAGGAGTTTTCTCTCCACACTACTATTGTTTAAAGGCTGTGGTTAAAATAGGTCTTATTTCACAGCCTCCCCCAGATTCACTCTTCGATGTGTGTGTGTGTGTGTGTGTGTGTGTGTGTGTGTGTGTGTGTGTGTGTGTGTGAGAGAGAGAGAGAGAGAGAGAGAGAGTGAGTGAGTGTATGTGAGCGAATCAGAACAAATTGCTTACAAATTTCAATAGAAATGTAGGGTACGAATCACAAAAATTCTGTAAACATACCAACCACAGGAGACAAAGTAGTTTACATTCTCACAGCATGCTCACACAGAGGGTGATATCACTTAATTATCCAACAAGGAGGTCATATATTTGTATTAAAAGCATTAGGCGCCTCCACTTCTTCAATAAACCATGCAGGTGCCCAAGGAATTAAAAGGATAAAATCGCCATATGCCTGCAGAATAATCGGCATTTCCCATTTCCCATGATCTCTTAATATTAGTGCTTAACTAATAATAGAGGGCTATGGACTGGGCATGCTAGCCTCCTGGCCTCATACATGCTGTATGAAAGCATGCAAGTACATGGTCTTTTCTTGTACCTGCTTTTTTCTCCACTGTGGCAAGTTTGAAAACATTTTGTGGTGCAGTGTGTGTTGCATGAATACTCACTTATTTACTTACATGTTTTATCAGGTGTAATACAGCTGTGGTTTTAGTCCACATTTTTGGAGGCACTTTTACTATTTATTTATTTGTTTGTCTGTTTATTTATTTGATATGACTCTTTATATTGAGTGAAAGTACAATTCCATTCAGTATGGATATATTAGCATGCAAATTGAAATTTTAAAAATGTGATTGCCCTGGAGAATGGGGAAAGGTCCCTGATCCAGTTGTTGTAAGCTAGTCAAGCATAATTAAACCCTGCAACTTGGTTTCCATGCCAACTGATCTACCACTTCCTTGTTTCAAAGTGAGGCTAGATGAGAGGATTCCTTGAAAATTAAATCAAAAATGCATTTCATTACATTAGGTAAAGATTAAATTAACTGATCACTCAGTTTCTAAGGGGCAACTTACAACAAATTGCTTACATTTGGTAAAATTATCACTTATTGGATACATGCCAAGAGGGATACAGTACAGGCAAATATTGGATTAAAAGACTACAGCCAGGACACAGAGCCGAGCATCGCAAAACAGATCATACCCTTACTAAGAAACTGACCAAAGGCATGAATTGACAGCTCCTGAAGAGATGTTGCAACAAGATTCCTTCATGCCAATCTGGCATTCTAGGTGGAAAATAGGTGTTGTTAGTACTTTATACTTTGCTGATGTCATTGCCAATAAAGCAGATAAATACTGGTTACTAAATAAAAGGGTTCCCACGCTTTTTATTTGAACAATTTACTCAATAAAGACATACCATTGTAAATGCCACTGATAAATAGTCATTTATTTATAATATTAATTTAAAAGTTTACAAAATCACATTTTAGGTGCTTTTCATTCAGAAACAGGTAATTCCAAAGAACTCACACAATCTTTTTATCGAACAGTATGTTTATCACACTTTTAGTAACACTCCGCAAATGCTAGGGTGACTGTGTGACTGTTTCAGATTTTCCTGACTAGAGCATCCTGATTTCAGGTGTTCCATATCTGGCAATAATGTAGGCATATGACATAAGCAATGTGAGAGATGATTTATCAAACTACCTCAATAATTGCTTGAACTGAACAAAGACAAATCTTACAATGCACAATTGAAAGAATTAGAAATGAAAACAGTGAATGATTCTGAGAAAAGGAACATTTAAGTGACAATTTTCTTCTAGTGTGCCTAGCTGCAGGTTTACTGAACACCTGCATCAGTCTCAGGATATGGCTTATCTTGAAAATTACACAGCAAAATCTCCAGTGTTACCAACTACTGTGCTCAGTTAAGTCCAACTGGACACAGTCAAAAATTAATAGGAGTTAATACAGCACTGGGAGATTTTGTTGTGTATTCTTGGCTGGTATGGAGCCTCACAAACAAAGCTTCTGAGGAAGTAACTTACAGCCTAAAGGCTTAACAAGGCTTAGCAGGGGCCTAATTGACCCAGGAAAGCAGGAAAAAGTTGGAATCTTGGGTCTGCTTCTCTGTGCAGCATCTGCAAAAGCAGATATCCACCACAGAATGCAAGCTAAGCATGTCAGCGGCTACGTTACCTCCTGGAGCTGAATGGGTAAGTGCTGGTCTGGTGCTGTTCTAGAGCACCGCGGAGCGCTCAGACTGCCGGGCATGCCCATTATTATTCAGATGTGCTAATCATAGCAGCTCTCTGGCTCAGTTTGACATAATGTGGGGTGCAAGCTCTAAAAGGCTGATGACACTAAATAGCTTCAGAAAGGCCTATGAAAGGGATCAAAATAATTGGATCAGGATAAAAATGTGTGTGTCTCTCACTGCTGTGCAGGGGCTACCCTCTAATGGATGTGCTAGGTTAGAGCCAAAAGACTAAGGCCGCCTCAGCTTGCTGGACTACATACTCCACTGAGTATCCACTGAGCCTCATGAGGACTGAAGTGTCAGTGGCAATAAAGCAGGCCATCAAATGTGACAAATTGTCATCATCGCTAATCAGAGAGGTAGCCACAGCAAAATGTGTGTGTTTTTTGTTTAAAGGGTGTAGAGAGCTTAGCAATAGCTAACTGACTAGTCAAAATAGAGGATGACCGAATCATGATTCCAGCCAGGAAAACAAATGATAAACACTATCAATAACACTATCCAGGGTGTAGTCATACACATGCCGTGGGCGATCATAAAAATAGCACAACAGCATGACCTCTGTTGCTTTACAACAGGATACTGGTAATTGCCAAGAACAAAATGGCCAGATTCCAAAAAGAAAGAGAAAAGAAATGAATAGGTTGATCGTGGACTCGTAAGGTCAGAAATGGCATTATTATCAACAGACAAAAGACAAAATGAGAGAAATGTGGAAGAAAACATAGTGCTCATGATCCCAAGCATCCCATCTCATCTCATCTATGAGCCATGGTGCCATTGTCTGGAACACGGAGGTGGTGTCTGACAGTCAGAAACCTACAGAAGCAGCTTAATCAACTAAACGGTTTACTTCCTAAAGACAAACTAAAGGCAAAATAATCCGGAAATAAGCAGGAATGGAAAATGGCTGCATTACAGAGCTGGCAGAGCTTCACCAGGGATGGGACCTAGCATCTGCTGATGTCTCTGGGCTGCAGATTTTAGGCAGCCATCAACTGCAAAGCATTTGCATCCAAGTAGCAAACATGACACTTCTATTTAATATTAACTCCAGTCATTCCTTATAATTTTATATATATCATATATAAAAATGGCTTTTTTACTGTTATGTAAAACGGTAACTTGCACTTTGATTCCATGGATTGATTTCAAATTTAACATGCTGTCTAAAGTCTCTGTAAAGTTACATGTATGTATAAGCATGGTCTGCCTTATGAGCATTACAGGCTTATTAAATCAGTTTATAAAATGCTAAATTAATTTTATCTAGCCATGAATGGGTGCACCTGCACTGTTTATCTGGAGCATATGCATGTTTTGGACAGGTTGCTGTAACAGGGTTATGGATTAGGAAAAAATGTTCAGTGCTGAAGTGCTTGCCAGAGCTGCTAACGCAGTTGGCAGCCAGTGACAGCAGGGATCAGCTCATGGTGCCATTGGACAATGAAACTATATTTGGCAAAAAGTTTGCTGAAGCAGCATAACAGGTTGCCTGTGATTGCTGGCTCCAGCACTGTGGGACTACATGAAGATTTGCCATGGAAATTTGGTTCAGTGACTCTCTGGGATAAATAGTGCTTTCAGACTTAATGGAGGTGTGATGCCGGTCATCCAGCTCAAAGGGCACAAAAGACGATTCTAAACAATAAAGGGAAAAGCACACACGCCAAACCAGCAAACCTACCAGCAAGGGAGCATATGCTGTCACAGTGGCAGAGCGAAACAGTGATGTCACACGGAGGAGCAGGATGATGTCACTTAGGGGAGTGAGTCATAGCTATGATCATGCTCTCTCTGCTGAGTCGTTGTGGCACCCAGGTTTTGCCTGCCAGTTCTATAGCTCTGTTACCATAGTAACAAGCCACCTCACCACCACAAGTTCAAACAACAGGTCAACACGAGTTTCAGCTGGTACAGAGGTTACGACATGCGTAAAGGAGCGACATCAAATGCAGGAGATCAGACAGATCTTTGGAAGGAATTTTCTGTGTATGGAAGGCTCATATCTGGATTATGGGCATTAACTGTGTATGAGTAACATGGAGATGCAGCAACACACCAACACAAGCACATTCACCATTACACAAATACCATTAATATTACAGTTCACTAACAACTAACAAAATCAGAAAAAAACATGTTTCTAGTTAATGTCTAGCCCTAAATGCACAAATGGATAAATTGGTAATCTCTGATTAGCTCTAACGCAGTTGACCATATCTATAACGAGGATCACAACAAAACATCCATTGAAAGCCAGCAGCAGTCTTGTTTAAATGTAGACCTAACCCTTTTTCCCTATTTCACCCAGACTGTAGTTTTGCACACCACCTTGCTTAAAGCTTTTTTCTTCAGAAATACAGATAATGGTTTCGCTTTTCAATATTAGTCTCCATGGCAAATCACAAGATGAGTCCATTTCAAACAGGCCCTTTACAATGGGAACAGATTTGTACATTTTGTAAGTAAATATGTGCTTTCAAGCTTATTACATTTTTAAATTGTACATATTACATATACAATTCTAATATATATATATATATATAAAATTAAACAATGAATAATAAGGGTTCCTGAAATTCATCTTAAGTGTATTATGAGTGCAGCTTCATATTAAAATGAATAAACAAAGGAAAAAATGAAAAATGAAGAGTGTAGTTGTGGCAGTTTAGTGTGGCACATTCAACATAGCAGCATGTGGACTGTGTAAATATTCACTCTCAGAATTCATTCTCAAAATTTGGTCTTGGTCAGAAAGAGAGTGAGAGAGAGAAAGATTGTGTGTGTGAGAGAGAGAGAGAGAGAGAGAGAGAGAAAGGTGTGTGTGTGTGCGAGAGAGAGAGAGAGAGAGAGAAAGATTGTGTGTGTATGAGAGAGAGTGAGAGAGAGAGAAAGATTGTGTATGTGTGTGAGAGAGAGAGAGAGAGAGAGAGAGAAAGATGTGTGTGTGAGAGAGAGAGAGTGAGAGAGAAAGATGTGTGTGTGAGAGAGAGAGAGTGTGAGAGAGAGAAAGATTGTGTATGTGTGTGAGAGAGAGAGAGAGAGAGAGAGAGAGAGAGAGAGAGGGAGAGAGAGAAAGAAAGGTGTGTGTGTGTGTGAGAGAGAGAGAGAGAGAGAGAGAAAGAGATATGTGTGAGTGTGTGTGTGTGTGTGTGAGAGAGAGAGAGAGAGAGAGAGAGAGAGAGAGAGAGAGAGAGAGAGAGAGAGAAAGATGTGTGTGTGTGTGTGTGTGAGAGAGAGCAACAGAAGCCATACACCTCAATGCATGTATTGGTATTGGCAGCTAAATGCACTGATAGCTATGCATGGTTTCATCTAATCGTGTAGTGGGACTGATGGTGAGTGAGAGAAACGGCAGCAGAGGAAATCATAAAACTGACAAGAATGAAGAGTAACGGAGAAATGCCACCACTAATATAAGCGACGCGCCTGCACTGTCCTCGCTACCCTAACACGCACGCTGACGTCCGCCCTGATCTCAAATAGAATTTCTTTCTCTCTGTGTGTGTTATAACCTTTAGCTGTGGTCAGTTCAGTAACTGCTGCTAACTCAGATTAGAAGTATTCGTGAATGAGACAAACGTGTAGACTGTGGTGTGCTTAGAAAATCCTCTGTGAGAGAGGTGAACATTGCACTGGTCATTAACGTCTTTTAGAACGCTGTCTACACTTCACCAACCAACAGTATCAAATTCAATCTATCGATTTGCACTGAAGCTTGTTAACCAATTAACCTGAGTTACTGTGGGGTGGGCGTTAGCTGCACCAGTGATGCCGCTCCCGTCCTTCAAACCGCAATATCACTGAGGGTAAAACGGGCAAGCCATTGGACAGATATTAACCAAACATAAAACATAATTGCTTTCATCATGAGCAATATATTTAGGAACTGCTGGTATTTGCATAGTGTAGTCCCAACATGTGTTTGTATTAGTGAGGAGTCTATTTAGTTATGTGTGGGAGAGCATAACAGCTTGCTTTATTAGTTCCTGTATATTTATGAGCTTTGAGTTATTTGTTGTTTTTTTAATGGTAGCGCTAGACAGACAATAGTTGCATAATTATTGAGCAGCTGTTGCTGTTGCTAGCAGATTCTTGTCCTCCAGCAGCGCTGGACTAAGATCTTTTGAAGCCCTAGACTATGGAAAACTTGGGGCCCCCTTACAATGAAGACTTTATATAGACATTATAAAAACAATTACAGCATAATGGATGAAGCAATAAAATAGGAAGCCTACGGTGATGCAACAGGAAAACAAATAAACAAACAAAATTAATAGGTACACAGGCTGAACAGGACCAGAAGCTTGCAAATGGTTGCTCAAAATGACAGTTGCAGGACCTCTTCTGAAATGCATGGTTAATTTAGGAGTTTTATATATTATCTCATAAGGGCTTGTTTCTCTTACTATAGCTTTCCTTTGTGCACCTCGCTCTTAAATTTCCTATCATCATTTAATACATATTGATACCTTTTCTGATGAAAAGCTAAACAAAAAACCTAATATTAAACAAACATAAAATTTTATCACACGTTACCTCATGAGATGGCATGATTATGGTTGAAGTAAATGCCAAAGAGTGATTCTGTATGATTTTTTATTCAAGGCCCCTTATGCTCTTGAGGTCTTAGGCTTTTACAGTTAATATGGCCATATTTGCCAGTTTGGGATCCAGTGACAAGTTCATAATAATGCCACAGGACATGTATATTTAGCTGGCAATTTCATAGTGTATGTGTTTTCAGATGGTAGTTTGATATGCAGTTTATATTGCAATTTTAAAAAATCTGTATATAAATGCATTTGTTCATGAAGATACCAGTGAGAATCACTATATGTAAAGATGGTTTCAGGAATGCAGCATATTCTGTTATCATAGTAAGATTTTATCAGTTAAAACTGCATGCTTGACTGATTATCAAAATTAAGTCTGTAATGATTTACATTTTCCCCCTTGTTTTATAGCTCTTTATTTTATAAACTGTAATGCAGGGCTCAGATTAGCAGTGCTGGAATGATGGCTGAACCAGAATGAATTTACACTTCCACATAAGCAAACAGTGAGCTTGTGCATGTGTGAGCACCAGAATACACATATGCATATGCTCATGCTCACACTCACTCTCACACACACACACTCACTCACTCACTCTCTTTCTCTCTCTCTCTCTCTCTCTCTCTCTCTCTCTCTCTCTCTCTCTCTCTCTCTCTCTCTCTCTCACACACACACAAACTGAGAACTCTGGATAGATTTCCTGTCCGTCTTCTGATGGGGATCTTGTTGGTCAAGAGCAATCACTAGAACCCAAACGGGAATGCAAGCAGTTCAGAGGCTGTGTTGGGAGCCTGCAGCTCAGATCTGCTAATTAAATTAGTCTCAACCTCGGAGCATGCACCGAGGCAGAGATGGAGCATTAGTTATTATATCTCGATGTTTCCCTCCACCTCCGTCTCAGCTCTTTTAATTGGAAAAGGGAGAAAGTGGGGGGGAGAACTGGGAGAACATTATGATTTGTAGCACAGCTCTCGAGCTCGTAGCAGGAGGGACCGGCACTACCATATACAGTGGGTGCAATCACCACAAACATCCTCTTCAGCTGGGAAATGGCCCAGCTCCCCCTCCGTTAGGTCACACAGCGAAGCATGGAGGGCACGCTGCATTACCAACCTCACACCGCATTCACGGCATCCTACTGAGCCAGCTGCAGGGCTGCACTGAATGCTGCAAGCACACGCTGATGGTCAGCTGCAAACAGCGAGCTGGACATCCCTGTTCACTGTATGCTGCGCATGAAAACTGCCATGACAAGTTCCCTCCGCGGGCCCAGCACGCAGTTAAAGGGAACCCACGGTCAACATCGATCAACAGTCGTGCCAAAGAGATTGGCGAGCACATGTTCCCCCACAACCCTCGGGCTGCATCCACCGGCCCTCCCTGCATTTGATGCTCTTGCTATTGGGGAAAAAAAGAAAAGAATAACGCAACCCTGCAAGCTGTCACAAATTAACATCCGCATTAGCAAGATGTTGCCTGTGCTTCTCCAAAAATAACAATGGCGAGTCATTTGTTGACGGTGTAAGCTTATGGCTGCGCTCACACAGGAGATAAATGTTGCCGAAATCCGATCTCTTCCTCCATATGTAACAAAGTAGTCATTTGGACGGTAGAGTGACCTGCAAAAGCCACACTGAACCTGTCATTTCTAATTCCAATGTGGGCCACTTTCTTCTTATACGCCGCAATGCGACTTAGTCTGAATAGCCAGATCGGAATTCAGGAGACTTTTACGTCGGTCCAACTGGACATACTCTCACGCTGACGGGGAGGAAAGATAACAACGAGGGAGGATTTCCAGACAGGAAATTTCCAGGCAGGGTAGCCAGACAACAAACCTGTCGCACTCCATTTTTATCCCTGTTGTCTATAGCAGCAGGCATCCAATCGTAACTATAGGGACAAGCTTATGGCGTTACAAGGAATTACTGGTGCAAGGAGATTAGCAAATTAATTAACCTCTTTTTGTTCATTTGTTGGTGTTCATTATTTGTGGAATATTTAATTTGTTTCCTAATTTTTTAATTTGTTTCCTAATTTCTGGCCTCCACTGCAGATTAATATGAGCATTAACTTTAGGCTAGTGGCTATTACTGTTGACTCCATTTTGATTGTTTACCTCTAGATGAGAGGGCTCTGTGAAGCTCTGTTCAGTGCACAGGTCAGTTTCGGGGCCCGATCTGTTTAGACTAATGGGTAATTACACGGGTCACATTAAAGAAAAACAAACATTTTAAACTGCCTTAAAAAAGGTCAGATTTGTGTGTGTGTGTGTGTGTGTGTGTGTGTGTGTGTGTGTGTGTGTGTGTGTGTGTGAGTGTGAGAGAGAGAGGGTGGGGGGAGGAGAGAAAGAGAAACAGTATGAAAGATACACTAAAGAGAAAAGCCTCACCATCCTTCTTCTTACTGAGGTGAGAGTGGACCCTGTGTTCTCCTATCAAGCATAATAAGAATCATTCACAGCTCACTTTAACTCAGCTCAGTTCAAAGGCATTTTTGCTGACACTTTCTTTATACATGAGGACATGTTCGGGCACTATAATCTATTCCCTGAGGATGTAGCTCAGTATGGAAAGTGTCTGGCCCCTAAACTGTGTTGACTGCTTAGAGAGAAAAAAACAGAACATCTGTGTGATGAACAGTATTGCATCACCACAGGAAAAATGTTCAGAATGCCAATGAGACAATTACTATCTTTATAAAGAAAGACCTGATTCTTTCATGCTCAGTTCCAGATTAATAAACATGTGAAGCACACTAAGCATTGTGTACATCCGATAGAGGACAAATCTATGCTGTGCTCTATATATCTGAGGGGACCTATTCGGGCTAGCATGACCTCATCTCTAGCCTCTTCTTCATAGTCTCACTTTTTTTGGTCCTCTCTCTTCGGAGCAGTTCAACTTCATTTCCTTGGATGGTGTTTGGGATTTTCTGGTCTGAGATTATCCGGTCTAGAGTGTTTCAGCCTTAATGGAACACTACTGTAGAAATAAGGCCCTCTGTGTTTGTGGTACCTGTGGAGATTGAGGTCTCTAGTTTTTCATATACTCACTTCCCTGCTGTGGGGTCAGGAGGATGAGGGTTAATTGGGGGGAATGAGCATTTGTGTGTGTACATGCAGTTGGACAGCTGGGCATGGAGACAAGATGCCCTAGATTATAGATTGCCAAAGGATGCCACTCTCAGTGTGAGAACATTGTGTTTTGAGCTCTCAGAACTTCCTTCATCCCACATCCATCCCTCCTTTTCATTTGACTGTTTCACTCTCTTCACCGTGTTCGTCTTTACCTTCTCTCTCACTTTCATCCTGGCAGTGATGAGGATGCATTGCATTAGAGGCAACATGACAAGGTTAGAAGATGTGTTTTGTGCTTAGAACTCTGTTGAGAGACATTTACTGTTGAGGTCTTATATACTGGAGAAAAGCCCCTTCTAATGCATTGTTGCTACGTCTCTGTGCTCCCACGCTGAAAGAAAAATAGCTATTCTTTTGGTTTTGAGAATCTGCTCCCACGAAAGGCAGGAGATGAATAATCATGAGGGCCCTTAGGGATAGATCTCTGCCTCTCTTCTTTTCTCACACCTAAAAATAAAGGGCAAATAAAACAAGATAAAACAAATACAAATTTTTTTGAAAAGATACCAATTGTGTGAGGTCTGCATCCTCCATCCTGTGTGAACCTCGTTAACACGGTGTGAACGTACTGCTGTGCTCATCCCCACATGCATATTCTTCAACGTGTAGCTGAGCATCAGAGAGGCTGCAGTCAGGCAGGGCAAATTGTCACGCTCCAATCGGATCTGAACACACTACTGAGAATCACAGAGAATCAGCAATGCCTTTTTTGCTACATCACTTGCATTACTCAGAGAAGACAATGTGCAATGTTAATCAGGGCCAAAAGACAGAGCAAAAAGAGACACCAAGTTTGAGCGTAGGGTCTTGTAACTGTGTGTAAAGCGTGTGTCAGTGGCTGCCATGAGACTATGCGAAGCAGTGAAGAAGTGCACTGAGAGTGTTTGCATTTTCTGCAAGAGCATGATTTGATCTGTTGAGGAAGTGCATAAATGTACACTGCTGGTGCTGTGTGTGGAAAGAGCAATGGGCTGTTCATCCCCCATCAATCCACTTACAGACATCAGCTATTAGAGTGCAGGTTTGTAGCAGAAAAATCGATAATACATCACTCTGTATGTATAAACACTGCAAGAGAGTGACCCCATCAATATTTCAGCTCTCTGTTGTACTGTTCAAATATCATACTCAACAGCACGCCCACATGCTCACACGCACATGCTCGCTCACTCACTCACCTAAACACAAACAGCAACCCCCCCAACCCCCCCCCCCCCCCCCACATGCTCTTAACGCTTACGGCGCTGGACAGTGCGCCTAACGCACATTCGTCTCTCTGCAGCTGTTAGACGGATGAAAGGAGAATGTGAAAGGAGTTGCGCTCGAGGCGGTTTCGTTTACATTCAGCAGCCTCTGCGCGCCGCATCTTTAACTCTCCTTGCGTGAGATGAAACGGGGAGACGCATTCATAGCGTTTGAGTCGCACGCCCCACACGACCGGGTGCTCATCGACTCTCCGGTTTTTTACCCGATGCTCCCCTCCTTTGACTCTCAGCATGGAAAATTTGGAGGTTTCATCTGATCAGAAAATATAGTGACTTAGTGAATTAATGCGCTCCTGTCTCCGTTGCACTGCAGCAAGTAAACAAAGAAACACTGCGTGATCTTTTGCTTATTGCTTCTGTTTTATGAGTCACACGGGTTTGCAATGTATCCCACAGTAATAATGAAATAAATGAAAAGTATCATCAATTTATTGCCATTATGTTGTTCAGACCTCACCGCTCATGCTGTGGGATTAGTCATTGACGTGGATGTGCAATTAGCAGTCAGAGTTAGTACACGCGGACTATGCACCTTGTGTGTCTGCAGGCACTTTTCCCATGAGTGGCAGATCATGGGTGGGGCACTTCTGATGAGGTGAGCAGATTATTGCCGTGGCAACCTTACCTCTTCTATATTCCCAAAGTCTTGATGAGCCAGTACCACCTAACGAACAATCTAGAGCGTTCAGCCTAACGGAACGTCGTTACAACCATAGTCTCCCCTTTTACAATTCAGGAACTGGCACAGCTGGTTTTTCATGCCGAAGACAACGGGTTAGGTCCAGGTTACAGTTTAGACCTGAGTGGAGAGTCACGGCTAACATAGCTGCGAGTGTAACTCACGAGCGCCACTATGTGGCCCAATTGTTTTATTATGGGGTTGAGTTGCCTAATGAGTTTACTTTGAAGGAGCGATCTGATACAAATGCATACAAATTTTCAGTTTTTAGTAAAAAAGATTTTATTTCCCTGCAACACCAACTTTACATGCATAGAGGGTCAGAGGATGTATTACACTTATTGAGAACAGCCAAAATATTAAATATTAAACGTGCAAAAAGTATGATTTGGTTAAATTTGAATCGTTGTTATTCAGTATGATTTAATCAGTATGACGATATAACTTATCATTTGCATTCATTTAAAGCTGATTAACATAGTGTTCTGGTTTTGTTTATAATGTGACCTGGACTTTGCTTTGCCTTATCATATCTGCAAGAACTCAGATTGTGATTTCTATAATATCAGGCCATGCTTATGAGTTTCAGAGGATTTCACCCACTGCACATTTAAATTTGGAATCCACTGGAACTACAGGTACTGCTGTCTGACACACCAGGCAGGTCAGTGTGAAGGAAGCAAGGCTACACAAACCAGCACTAGATTTGAAACAAATGAGCTGCCAGTCATGGTATGCAGATATAAAGCAGTCATATACCATTGACCATTTAAAACTTTTCCTACTTCAAGACTTCCAAAATCACCTCTCTTTACAACCGGATGAAATATGTTCAAGGGGAACTACCGACAGGCGAGGTATAATGAGGCACTAGCTCTTGGTCCTAGGATTTGGTACTGTACATGTCCTAAGCCAAAAGCAGGACTGCTACTGTGGAAATATGACAAGCACACAATAAAAGAAAGTATGATAACTGGTTTAAATAAGAATTAACCAGTTAGTTCTGTCGGGAAGGGGACTGTATCATTAATGAACATGAAAAAATAATCAATCTGTTGTAGAAACTGAAGTCGAAGAGAGGCCTTGAAGTATTAAGATTCTGCGTAATATAATATCACCTGAATAAGTCACTGATTTAAAAAAAAACAATGTTTCAGATTAAGGTTATTATTCAAAAGGACATGAAACAATACCATTGCAAATACAGCTGCTGATCTACAATTCAGTTTCTTATGAAACTGCATAATTCAAGTTAATTGTAGGTTGAGAATATGTACCCTTTCATATAAGTTGCTGTGCGAATTGATGCATCAAAATGTCCCATGCATGAAAAACAGAGTGTAGCTGACATCTTTTTTGCAGTACATAGCCTTCATGCGTGATTACTGAAATATTTAGCCTGCAAATGTCTTGAGTCCGTTATGATCATTTAGTATCGCAGTGATACTAAATGAGATAAAAGAAATAGTTGCTAATAAATAACGCCTTTGTAATTCAAAGTTCAGTGCAGTAGGAAGACATTGTTTCTTTACATCTTAGATTAAATACAGTAATATCCATATATAAGAAATGTGACAGGTAACGAAAGGGTTTCAATACAGAGGTTCATGAAATTAAGAAAACAAAATGAAGAATCCAGCACAACCCTCTAGAGAATATACACAGTGCTGGAGAGATAGTACGTATAGCTACATATGTACAAAAATAAGAACCATCATAAGATATGCACACATTGTATTTTGAGAAAATGTATTCTGTTCCATTTCATATTCAATATTACAGTATGAATGCAGAATAATGCTAATTGCCATAACACTGTTCATCTTTTATCTATAAATATGTTTCAATTTACCTGCCATATAATGTCTAATTATCATTAAATAAGATATTGCAATATGTTTCAGGTGAAAAAAAGTGGCCTGTGTTTTATAAAGAGCCAAACAATGGTGTAATTCAGCGTTTGTCAGTCTCCAGGACCTAACAGAAGGGCTACATTTTTCTCTAACATGGCTCCTAATATATAGCAGGTGTTCAGCATGCGTAATGGTTTGGTTCAGGTGTGCTGGGCACTGGGAAAGAACTGTGCACCGTCGCGTAAGCCATGAGGACTGAGTTGAGACACACTGGTGAAAGCATATCAACAATATACAGTACGGCAGTTATAGATTCATTATCATGCATAATTAAACAGTATAGTTTCAGAAAGACATTTTCCAGCTTTTAAATTAGTACTCAGAGCAAGTACAAAATCACTTTAAATTGGCAGCATCTTAAAACCACAAAACATGAGATTATGCTGCTTCACTGCGCAAATTTCAATGAAAATCTTTTATATAATGCAATCTGTTTAGCATGTGCTAACATGCACATATATGTTTGCATTTATTGCATTGCATTTGTTTAGACTTTAAGGGGAACTTTTTCAAACTACATCTTATAAATTATATTAGTTGGATTGCTTGACTTTTGTTAATCTAAATTTGAAATATTTTAATATGCTTTCTGCTGGCAGGCAATTCAACTGAGATAGATGAACAACCAAGCAATTTTTGATTCTGACCAATTAGTTGGCAATAAACATGTAAAAGAAGGAACTTAAATATTTCTATAGAAACTATACAAACTGCATATCTTATTGCAATTCGGAGATTGAGACTTTGACTGAAGTATGTAAAGCTCTACTGGAAAACAAAGGCCACATATTTCCGACATAAAATTGTACCATTTTAGCTACGAACAGTCCAAATACCCTGCACAGTAACATGAGCAGGAGAGCCACACTACATGCAGACACATGTAGTGTCCACATAACCCCATGGTGAGATGAAAGTGCACAGACAGCCCCCAACCCAAAACAGAGCTGGAACACGTGGAAGATTGCGCATATACACCCGTCTCCATCAACCACAAAAACACACGCGCACACACAAACACACACACACTGAGCCGCTGTGCTAGAAGTACAGATAGTAGGTCCAGTAGAGCAGGTTGATGAAGATGAAGGAGAGGGGAAAGCTGAGGCGTGCATAGTTATCGATGTAGTGTGGGTTCTCCACATGGCAGCAGTTCAGCATGCAGGCAACGCGCCGCGCCACCAACAGAGATCTGCCGCAGGTGCTCCGGGGCGGGGACGACGGCTTCTCCTCTTTTCTGGGGGCGGAGCTGCCGGTGCTGCCGGCACGGGACAGCATCTCCTCCCGCCTTCGCACCCGCAGGGCCTGGCTGCCGATAGACGTGACGATACCGTTCATTTCGTCCTCGCGGTCCTGCATCTCCTGTCCGTACTGGACAGCATGGCAAGAGAGAGACAGAAGAGAGCTCAGTGCACTTGAGTCGAGGACGTTTTTCAAACAGAAAGAAAAGTGGCTTTATCAGCAGAGTTAAGGCTGCACTTACAGAGGCCACTACTGTGCATCATCCTCTGGAATGATGGTGATGATGATGATGAAGAGGAAGATGGTGATCAAGATGATGGCAGTGAAACTGTTACCAGAAATGTCAGCTTTTGTAATGATGGCCAAGATGATAATGCTGCAAGTACAAAAAATGCTTTGCATTGCACAGAAAAAAAAAGTATGTACACAGATGAAAGGGAGTAGCATTGGATTTGTTGTTGATAAAGATTAGGGCTTACCATGTATGCGTTGGCAGCATTTGGCTGGTGCAGGGTGCAGAAATGGGCCACAGCATACTCTATGAGAGCACCGAAGATGAAGCTGAAACAGATGCCCAGGTAGACGTCGATGGCTTTGATGAAGCAATTAGCATTGGGCAGAGAGGTGCGTGCCCCCATCATCAGAGTGGTCATAGTCAGCACTGTGGTCACCCCTTCAGAAAGACACACATGGCCAGAACATAGAGGATCTTTCAGGAACAAAGCAGCCCCAGACAAATCCCTTTAGTGTACAAAAAGAAATGTAGCACAAACTTGTAAACCTGAATGGAATGACCGAGCAAAGCATGCGTAGTAACACAGACGTGGAAATAGCCGGACTGGTTTAGTAAAAAGCACATGGTGGGTTTTTCTGTATATACCTATGCAGATGCGAGCAGGGACTGAGGACTGGCTGATCCAAAAAGAGACCCAGGACAGAACCACCAGGGCACTGGATGGCACGTATGTCTCCAAAATGAAGTAAAGGATACTACGCCTCAGCTGGAAATGGAAGATCAGCTTTGGGTAGTTACCTACAAACACGTGGCACAATCAGTTAGTTGGTGTGTGCACGTACCTGTGCGTACACACGTGCACTCTATGGGATAGGGACGCATGTGTGTGGAGACATACCAGTCTCGTAGACGGCTTCTGACTCTGAGGTGTAGTAATCCTCTAGGGTGTACTGGGCCAACTGTAGAGTATCAAGTCCGCTAACGGACTGGTTCCCACGAGTCCAATAAAACACCACATCCTTCACATTATAACCCCCTATGGGGAAAAAGAAGCACAGCATCAATTAGAAAGTCATTATCAACTCATCATTCCTGTGCTGAGAGACTCCGTGCGCCCTGCTATGGATAATGGCATTGTGAATTTACCACTGAATGAAATCAGTCAACATTGATGCACCTTTTATAGGTTAGACACACCCATAACTCAATATTATTGTATAAACACTAACTTCACTGACAGCAGTAAGACACAGTCGGCATGCCCGTCACGTTGGTCCACCGCAAGAGGGCACTGTACACTCATGCATGGCACTGCAGGTATGTCTCCTAATCGCATGGACTCTCCTAACACTAATGGTCTGGCAGTAAAGAAATGCTTTTTCCTGAATTCTGCCTATAAAACATGTGAAAACCCCCCAGGCCAGAGCATATTGTACAGGAAGAAACGCATACATAATTGACGCGTGAAGAGGGAAGCAATGTTGGCATGCTTGATGTTTTTGGAGTGCTGCTCTGTATTTATCTCTTTAGCATATATCATGTTGCACTGGCTGCTGTTAAACCACTGAGCCCTCTAAAAGGTGAGCAGAGTCGCATAGGGGTAGCATGAAACAGCGTAGCATGGCCGGTGTCGAATTGGGGTTGGGAGTTTTGGAGCCTGTGGTGATGTGTGTGTTTGTGTTCAGTGCGTGGTCAGTGGTATTGCTTTGTATCGAATCTGCAGAATTCTGACAAGTGTTAAGCACATGCCTCCAGAGCACAGAGGCGGAGGATGGAGAATAAGCCCCTGTTGAAAATGAATGCATGCTAGTGTGTTAATGTGATTACAGTAACTGCTTGCCTGTATGTGTGTGTGTGTGTGTGTGTGTGTGTGTGTGTGTGTATGTGTGTACGTGTGACTGCGTGCATATGGGTAAAATTCTGCATCGTGATGAAATTCTTTCAGTTTATGTGATGTTAATGGGGCTATGCTTATAAATAGTGACACGAATTAAATGTCACCAGTTTAGGGAAATTAGCCTTATCAAGCCTGTATGCTTAATGCAAGGCAACGCAGTATCGTGCCATCATTGGTTCTCAGTGGCAGTCGGAGGGAAAGCAGAGAGTCCATTCCAATCTGGAGCCCATACACACAACTGCAATCTGTTCTGCTAGTCCCAGTTCAAAGGAAGTCTATGAGAAGCCCAGGGCCATATAATATCACCACTCTATCATACTGGTAGTGAATAAGCTCTGAACTGATAAAAGAATTTCCTGCAGAGAGTAAGTGAAATCCTGGTCTCAAGAATATATGAGGTTCTCCATCAAAAATGTTAAATAAAGCTAAGCAAATATTTTCTTTTTATTCTTCCCAAAACCAGTTGGGCCAGTGTGTTTCAGTGAACATTCCGTTTTTGGGGCTTACAGCTCTCCAGCTGAAGTGTACAAGTTTGTTTGTCCATGGGGTACTTGGTCAGGTCCATACTGCAGGCCACAGTGGTGGTGATTCTGCATAGAGGATAGGTCAGAAGAGGACAAAAAGAAAAGATACACTGAGAAATGCAGAAAAAGTGAGACAATGAGAGCGAGCGACAGACAAACACACAATTTCTGCTACTCTGGCAATCAGATAATGAAATTCCGTCCTGTTTAATGGGATTTTCCAGCTTAATCCTGCATGCCATGTGCTGGCTGCGTAAACAATCTCTGTGTAGCACACCCTGCCCTGTCCTCATCCCTGTCCTTCTCATCCTGCCTCACTGGCCCTGCCTCACCTGCCTCACTGCTTTTATTCCCACTTCTCACTTCCACTGGCACTCTATCCTTCAATTCCTTTCAGTAAATCCTTCTCTTCCTTTCTTATCCCTGCTACCCGCTTCCTTGCTTCCTTACTCCAGGCCTCAGCTCACATTTTTTCCCAACAAGAGGGCGACAGCCTCGCTTAGACATGGTGAGAGACATTTAAGAACCTCAGGGCATAGAGCACGGTCCCATTGGGGAAGATCCTGATTAGTCTGTTTTCCACAGTGATGTCATGCAGAAAGGACTTCTTGGAGTCCACGATGAACGTGTCAGGGACCCAGAGCAGCTCGACCAGCCTGCCGTCCAAACTCAGACTCTTGTTGCCTTCAAAGCACAGGCGCTCATCTGTCCAGCGCTGACGCAGGAAGATAGTGGCCGTGTAGTCCTAGAGGACCGCACACACACACACACACACACAAATAAACATGCTCAAAACCACTTCTCTACCATCGGTTAGCTGAAGAATGGAATGGGGAGAATGAGTGACATTAGTGCCTATTAGTGTGGCATGATAGTCAGGGCTAGGTGCGTCAGTTCTAGCATCTCCAAAATGGCCATCTTTCTGAATTTGTGAAACAATGTGAACAATTTGTGAAACAATGTGAAAACCAAGACCTGCTAGTGACTGGTTGTCCTGCAAATTAATATAAATTAAGTTGAGCAACAAACAGGCAAATCAAATTTCACCATTTAATGTATCACTTAACCACTGAAAACCATGTCAGGTGCAGCTGTTGTCACTGACCAAGATCAAAGGACATTTTTATTGTGCACAGGAGTGTAAAATGTGGACTACTGGGGAATGGAAAAAGTAGCTTGATGGTGTGGGGAATGTCTCCCTGCCACAAATTAGGTCCCGTGATATCCACTGAAGAATATACAGATGCCGGATGTGTTGTGCTAGAATCATAGTATAACTGAGCATGGCATATTGTTGCTGACCAGGTTAATGCCTTATAATGCAGCCACTGGGATAGACGCCACCAGCATGATGATGCATCATGTCAAAGGTTACGTGTCCTCGTGAAACAACTGTAGGAACACAATAGTGAGTTTCCACTGCTGCAGCAGTCTGCACAGCCACCAGATCTCAGCCCACAGAACATGTTTAGGTTGAGTTGAAAAGGGCAGTTTGCAGCAATCTATTTTGCAGATACAGTGCAATGTAATCATTTCTGTATATTACAGCATTCCAGCACAGCACATCTTGTTCAATCCAGGGTGAGTTTAAACTGTTGTGATGGCCAAGCGAAGTAAACATGCTGCTGGGTAGATGTACCTAAATGAATGTCCTTTCTTAAAGCAGTAACATACACTGAGGCACATACAGCTCTACAGTAAATATAATATTTACTCTTAAGGTGAGTGGCATCTTTTATAAGTTGTCAAATTGTTCATATCTCACCATGTTGATCTCTGATATAGTGTCTATGCTGGCGATGTCCAAACTCATGCCGACCGTAACAGGCCCATCTGCAGGAGAGACAGACCCAGAGAAGCAGAAATAGCATCAGGCTGAAGTGTGCATGTGTGCTCTAGTGTACATGCTTTACTAGAAGGTACTACATTGTCCCCTGCCTGCAAAACATCTACAGAGCAAACCAAATTCTGTCTGCTTCAGCAGTTATTGCTGAAACACACTTTAACAGCCTTGGAATTTATAGATGAACTTGTTACTTGATCATGAGGTATAAATGTAAGAGGCTGGCTTGCATACTGCCGAATAAAGGCCTCAGGTACTTGTTGTATCCCTTCATCAGGTTCTGAATTGTAGGAGGAAGGACCTCTTCAGCACAGGAGACTGGGCTCTCCAAGATCCTATAAACAGAATATAGAACATACTCATTACTGCATTTTCTCTCCTTGCTGAGCAATTAGACATGAACATGCGAGTGGTCATAAGTCTGCCTTGAACTGACACATATTGTATTATTTCCAAAAAATATTTCTTCTTTATGTAAGTGTATTTTGAACCATGCGTGCTTTAGTTCTGTGTGTCTGGGGCTGAACTCTTTCCAGTGGAGTTCAGTGTAGTCAGTCTGCTAGCTTTGGATGCGATTCCACTTTAAAGCGACTGGTGCTCCAGAGAATAACACTACATGCAAAAAGCACTTACACAAGAAATGACTTTGCCTTAAAAAGAAAAGAACAAGGCATTCACTTGTCTGTAGGGGCCTTCTGATGGCCTCTTTTGCATGGGAAATATCACAATGGCCAATCAACTGCAGCATCCACTATTCAGCTCTGGCTCTCCCCAACAGCTCTGCTGTATCTCCTCTGGCCTAGAATGTTTCTCTCTCTCTCTCTCTCTCTCTCTCTCTCTCTCTCTCTCTCTCTCTCTCTCTGTCATTCTTTCTCTCTCTTTGAATGAGACAAAATAAACAACCATGCTCCAGAGCCACACAATTATTCTTATGATAAAATATTGTAATTAGTTGAGTAAAGACAATAAGATTAATAATGAACTCTGCAGCCACTACAAAATTACTCCTTCGCAACATAAGTTTTGGCCACAGCCACAAGTATGGACAAAAGCAACACTGATCACAAGTATTCTCTTAACTTTGTAGAATATTGCAATTATTTTCTCATTTACTTTTTAAACTGTAGGTGCGCCAAACTTCTGTGCATCAGTGTCTGTGGATTAAAGAGTCCATTTCACTATTTCACAAGATCTGCCAACAAAGTTCTTTCTTCTATTGCTTCTTTACAGAGAAATCTAGGCACCATGGGTTCTAAAAACATAATCAGTTAATTGGTGCTGCTTTCCCTTCTTATTATGTTACCTGTTTCCAGGTATTTGTGATCTCTATCCCACGTATATGATTCACCCCCACTTATTGCATGATTGTCTTTATTATTATTATGATACTGCCATGGGACATAGTCCATACAGACGTTCTGCAATGCACATTGTTACCTTTCTTCATCACTTAAAGTTTTCAACATTATTTTACAATTGTTATATTTAGCAAAACTTCTGGGTAGAGATGTGCTGTATAAATTATGCATTAACCTTGTTTTCAGGGGTAATTCTACAACTGCAATCTAAAAATATATTATTTAATAATTACAATATGATTATGGAGGTTAGTGCTGACTTCATTTGGATGTATTATGAGATTTACAGTTTTAATTCTATTTTAGTGTTTTCTCACCAAACCTGTGTTGAAAAAGAAAAAGCCCAGTGCCTTTACCCCAGATGATAATGGGGTTCAATAATCCGTCTCACAGAGCAGTGGCTCTCCTGTCTAAGCTCAGATACATGCGAATAGTTGATGGACATAACCACAAGTTGCATATTTGCCTTTTAATCAAAACATTTTTACAATTCTTTACAATTTTCTTTTTTAATTATTCAGTTTATTATATAGGCTGAAAAAGGCATACAAAAAACCTGACCTGTTGTATGAGTGAGTGAATCTTGGATAATTTGTTTATGATCTGAGCTGACAAGAATGCTAGTTAAAGGTGGTGGTTGCTACCTGCTACCTGACAAACATCTGCATGAGCAGTGTCACCCATTCACACACTCTGAGTCAGCGCCATCTTGCTCTTGGCCATACTAACAGTTCATCTATTTGAATGGAAATGACAAACTAAGTTATGTGTTTCTTATTCATTGCCCATGTCTTCCCCTGATGGATCAGCATCTATCCGTGATAATTGCAAAATAATTTTGTGGACTTAAAAAAAAGTTACATCTGCAGGGAGTTACAGTGTATGGATCTCATCGGAGACTCATTAGGCAGAAAGTATGTAAACGAGTGAAAGGGGTGGGACTTTTTTCCAGCTCATAATCTCCAGAGTCAAACTGAACAGAACTCAAGGTTCCAACATACCGAGAATCATTCAGACAGTAAGCTTTGAGAATTCAAGGCTCACACATCTCTCATTCCTTATCCCATACTCCTTGACTTTCAGACAGCATAACTCTATGTCTCTGGTGTTTAGACTAACTGACGTGTGTGTGTGGTGTGTGTGTGTGTGTGTGTGTGTGTGTGTGTGTGTGTGTGTATGTGTGTGAGCTGTCTTTGTGGGCTAAGTCCTCTGGTTGCCTACAGGCAGCTCAACTCTAAACCAGACCAGCTACATTTCCAGCTCAAATTATTCACCACCACCCCCAATCCCCTCTCTCCCCCATTTCCCGTCTTTCCATCTGAGACAGCCTCCTCTCAGCCAAACCCCACTGAGACCAAAGAAACATGTCTCTCAATATACTGCTGTCTTTGAGTCTCAAAATGGTAGCCAACTCTGTCCTGCACAGATATGAATGCAGAATATATCACTTATCAGACATCCTGACCAAGAATGGTAGGTTAGAACATGGCACTTAAAAGTACAGCCAGCAATGGCCGAGACTAAACCCTAAATCCTTATAAATGGCAAGTTTTGTGACAATATGATGTAAGCTTGCTATGGCGTTTTCTCTCTATAATTTAAAGATGGAAAACTGCTTATGATGAATAAATAAAATGTTCTGGGAAAAGCTTGGTTCTACTGCACCCACTCCCTATCCTGCACTATAAAAGTTCTGCTCTCTGACTTATCAGACATTTTGAGGATTTTGCTCAGAGGAAACTTCATTTACTGTGATAATTCCTGCTGATTTATCAAAACAATGCAAACATTTTCTGTGGCATGTCTAAGCATGCACATATGATCTTTAATAAGAACAGTGACCTTCAGACTTCGGTTAGTCTGCGAGGTGATTTGTGCAGTCTCCAGTTGCTTTTGAAAAACCCTCAGATGATCTCATACATACAAGACTTTTTGTTACAAAAATGTGCCTCCACACTCTACTGCTGTTTAAAAATTAAATATAATTTTTAAAAATAAAGCACAATGTACTATTTAACATCTCCTGAGATTTGGAAAAATATTCATCACACAAACTGTTTCTTGGGCTTATGCAGCTTTTTGACTCCCAAAGGAAACCACATGAAACACGTGAATTACATCAGACAGCTGCTGAAATGAATCTGAAACACTTGGAGTCAAATAATAAGAGGGCAGAATCTATCAACTATTGCTTAGAATATCGATCCAGTAACAAGAAACCTATTTGATGTCACTACATACCAAAGTACTAATGCATGGCCCTTGAGAAACACTAGTGCACACTGAACTGTACATGCCTCTTTACTCAATAAATGTTCACCTTTTTAAAAGGTCCCTCCTTCCCTGGTATAAATGAAGTCTTTTACCCTGGGCTAGACTGGCCATGTCTGTGAGTAAAGGGCGGCAGGTTCTCTGTGCATGTTCACTGGAGCGTTCTGGTCGTCTTGACTCTCCGACTTGCAGGAGACGAGGGAAGGGAACACAGGTCCACAGATGGCGAGGCAGACTGGAACCGCTGTTTCCCCCTCGAACCTGCTTTGATCTTTGATTTCAAGAGAAGACTGGTAATCCATAAAACACACGGAGCACAGAGCAAGCTACAGAGCTTCCCTGGTCAAAGTAGAAGGTCCAGGTCCACTTGTGTTTAGTCTACCATCAAAAAGCCACCTCAAGAAGCCCTGATAAGTCACACAAATCGCAAGGCCAACCAATAAATCAGTGTACCTAGCAATGCCGGGGTATCTATACTAGTGTTGGGGCGTTGGTTAATGTAGCTTTACATGGGAGGATAAGACTGACCAGGCAGAGATAAGAAGGGACTCTATATGAGGGCAGTTTTTCAACTGTGCCCACGCACATGTTTGCACTGTGGCACAGCCCTTCACGCTCCCCAAAAAAGTACTCACGGATTAGCTGTAATTCCATCCAACCATCACGACACCGTTTATCAGGCCCACATAATCCTTTGTGAATGGAGATTTAAGGCAGCTGTGCTTTCACTTACTGACAAGGCAGGAAAAACTAAATTACACCCTCTCCTTGGCAATATGTCACCATGGGTTTCGTTTCAGTTTCAGGTTTTCTGTTAGCACAGTCAAGTGCAGTGTTTAAATCTGCTAACCCATTGTGTTAAAAATAATTTAAAAAAAAAACACACATACATGTAAGAGAGACACATGAACCCAAGGAGGCTTAGAAAATACCTTTTAGCCGATAAAGACAATGCAAAAATAAACTGATTAACAACTTATGTTAATTAAATTGTCATAAGCTATGTTCTTTGTGAGATAAGTGCACGATGAAACAGTGGTGGTCCGAAAGGGCTTTCAGAGCCACTTACCTACTAATGATGAGAATGAAGACCAGGGCACTTGGGGGGCTGCATGAAGACATGGCTGCTGGAGTCTCGGGCGTCTATCTAGGGGCAGAAAGAAAAGGCAAAAGAAATGGCTCTTCAGGTTGGGCAGTGACTCATAATGTGCAGTGATAAGGAGGCAGGGGGCATTTAGTAGGACTCTTATAGAAAGGCATTTAACCAGTTGATCTTAGTGCCACTAGAGGCTGTGTTTTATACATCATATTGCCTAATGACTGGTCCTAGGAAACAGCGTAGCAGGGGAAATTGTTATCATAAATCATCTAAGCACTAAGACTGCGGAAGTACATATCTTATTTTATTTTTTTATCAAATAACATTTGAATAACCTTATAGAAACATACCAATAATGACCTTCCTGTAGCTGCCTGTTTAACCAGTTTAATCTGAAAACTTAATGAGTCACTTGTAAAAATGAACATTGTCCCTGAAAGCAAAATTTACAGAGTGCTGATTTATTTTCCCGATGTATTTATTTTATACAGCATTATTTTTTAATTGCAACCCATTATTTCTAATTGCAACCCATTATTTAATACTGAGTGTAACCCAATCGATATAGCTATGCCTCATGTCTATTGCCCATACATAATCTGCAAGAGCAACGCATAAGAGAATGAGTATACTGAGAGGAACTTCATACAACAGAGATACTTACATACGAAATAGAGATACTTCATACAAAATGTAAAATATAACATGTCACATGACCTGTTACGGCGACATGTATGTATTTAAGTGGATTTCTTTAATGGGCTACTGCTGACAGCCATAGTTCTAGCATGTCTTTCATTGGACATGGTGTAGGGGAAGGGGGACCGTTTATATTGGATATCGGACTCCCAAGGCACAGCCTCTGGTGAGCATCTCAGTGAAGCATTTCTTCTTTGTCTCAGCTGAATGAAGATGTACCTGTAGGATTTTCAACTCACTGCTTTGACTAAGACAGAAAAGGGGGGAAGACTTATGACTGGTACCTGACACCAACAAAAATAACATGGCAGTGAACAATATAAACCTTGATGAACCCTGAATTTCCTCACATAGACATTTCCCTACATGTCCACGGTTGCTATTTTAAACTAAGGTGCCGGGTTTTTTCTTCAATTCTCTGCTCAGTCCACAGCACCAGGATAATATATGTGCAGCTGTGTGCCAGACAACAGACAGCCCACATAGGGCTAGACTATGCACCAAAATCACTTTATTGGCATCTTCGCATCCAGTGATGGGCATTGCTCAAGTTGGATCTGGATTAAATGACAAAGTGAAAAGACCTGCACCATAAGTCATGGTGTCTAAGACGCTCCAAATTATTATTATTATTTACATTTATATACACATTTTATATATATATATATATATATATATATATATATATATATATATATATATATATATATATGTATGTATGTATTATTTACATTCTCAGACGAAACCACACAGCCCCCTGGGGGACTGCACCAGGTGCAGAGGGAGGAGGTTAAGACCAGGACAGAGCACCAACCAACACTGGACATACATGCACACATTCACAGGTCACATTCATACAGAACAATTTAGAATATCCAATCAACCTATCCTCCATGTTTTTGGAATGCAGGAGGAAACCGGAGACCCCCATGGGTAACCCTCAGAGACACAGGGAGAACATGCAAACTCCACCCAGATAGGGGCTCCAATCCAAGACCGTAGTGCTGAGAAGCAAACGTGTTAACCACCAAGCAACAGTGCTGCCCTAAACTTCACATACTTTGGGGACAAGACCATCTACCACTATCTGAAACTCATGGACACATGGATAACAAATGTTTCTTTCTGTTGTACACCTTCCCAAGTCAGCCACACTTGGCTTTCTTTGTGCACACACACACTGGCACACACAAGCTCCATGAAGCCAGGATGCTTTTCCCAAATGCCTAAGAGCATTGTCAAAGCTGCCTGCTCACTGAGTCATCCCACAATGACTGTCTCATCTCCAAGTTTGGAGCTTTTGATTTGATTATTTCATTATTTATTATTTTAGGCTACAGGCTCTGTGTACCCACCAGGCTTTGTACATCATGGAGTTTGCAGGAGACAGCAGTGGTCTGATCAAGAATCACCAAACACATAACAAATGGGCAGAGCAAACCTTGCCATTGCACATCACATTTGTGTGCATCTGTGCATGTGCAGATAGAGATTTCAGTGACATCAAGCACCATGGGAATATAATTCTGACCTACAAAAATGCGTACTACTGTGCATATAGAAGCCTCTGATGTTAAATAAAACCTACAAATCCAATAATTATGCTGAAGGGTAATTCCTTTAAGGCTGACACATCCCTGGAGAGAGTGATTATGCTTATCTTAAAATAAACACAGCTGTGTGATTGTCTTCCCTGATTTGTTCTCCTTGTGCTGGAACAAGCATCATCTGCCCTGGTCCAAACGTCTACTGTTTGCCCCGTTCCAAGGTCCCACTAACATGACGTAATGACAGGCCAGCATCCTCTGGACCAGAAACAGAGGTGTCTCTCATTAACAGTGACGTTTGACATCTGCAAGGCAGCAGACAGAGGAGCTGACCCGAGGGCAGGGCAGAGCACATTGCTACTCTCATGAACCATCGCAGGCCTCCCTGACTTGCTGAGTTACACAGCTCAGCCACCTGGCACTGGCCACACACACACATTTAAACTACCTTGTTCATTGTCTCCAGCTTTCATATTCAGTTAGTCAACCTGTTTCAACATTGCATCGTTTGTCTCTAAATAAATTAGCCTTTGTGTTTTGTTTAGTGGAGGTTTCCTCTTTGCAGCATACAGTTGCCTTCACAAGACTGGCAATACAGACACTGAGAATCTAGGTTAGAATGAATGCCTAAGGTTCATAAGTCTCTCTCTAGCACTGTATCCAATTACCTTAAGGTTACATCCTATGGCAAGCATCAAAATATGTTCCTCATGCCCTCAGAATTTATTAAATTAATCATTCCAGTAAAATGCTTATCAGATTTGAACTCTTTAAATTGAAATGGCTTCTCTTTGCCTTATACAATTCAAAACATGATCTACAAACCATCTACTACCACTTGAGCAAATGCTGCAAAGAGCTTTTTAAACCACACTACTCATATATCTCTTTGATGCAACATCAATGGCCTCAACTCTGAGAGAAAAGGGGGAATAATGCATACCTAAAGCATTGGTATATGATCTATTGGCCCTTATGTCTGGATTTTTAAGTTCCAGTGGCTCAAAAAATAACTTTTTGCAAGGTAAACAGCAACAACTGTATGAGGCAGTTAAGAAAGAATGAGAGAAAGGCTGTAGGAAGGTCAACATGAAGGTTTGGGGTCACCTCTCCATTTAAACATGCGAAGAAAAGAAAGGCAAATATCACATTGTCACCCACGTTACCGCCTGACGCTATCACTCAGGTGGGAGCCTCTCTGTACTATGTAAGCTTACCTTCAAAACTCTATTTTAAACAAACTGAATAGCGCATCTTAATTATTTACATTTGAAAACTCCACAGTACACTCACATCTTAAATTCATACTAGAAGATAGAAATTTGTCTTAAAAGTTTCCCCATATTGTTGACAGGAAGACAGAACACGTGCTTCTATAGAAAAACGGGATGGCCTATAGGGCAAGCGCAAAAATGATTAAAATATTTTTGTTTGTGTTTGCTTGCAATTTTCCATAAACATTAAAAGCGTTCATCGTTAGCATTTGAGTCATAGTGACAGCAAACACCCAGAGTAAGACACAAGAACACATTAAGCCTATCATCTAAATGACGCCTTCCACACCCCGTCATCGGCAGCACTTTGTACGGTTTACTGAAGCTCTCGCTCCTACACCTGTTGTCTTTCCCGCCTTTTGGCGAATCACTCGAGGACATCAAAATAGCTTTCATTCTAACAACTTATGCCTATATACGGCGTAAACATGAAATATGCATGCATGAAAAAGAAATAAAAGTAAAGGCGCTCTCGTCTCTGCGGTTTTATGTGTTACATAAAGTACGAGATATGTACAGGCTACGGGCTGCGCTACAGTAAACCAAAAATATTACGCATTCCCTTTAGTATCCACAGATCAATTGCGTAAACATTTTATTACACCTCAGACGCACACAGTATCGGCCAATGCAAGACCGGATAAAAATAAATCAATCGATTTTAAAAAGAATCCAGCGGGCGTCTGCAGAATAGCCTGTCGTCCGTTCGTTGTAGCGAAGTGTTTATAGAAGCGGGAAACTTACATGCCATGGGCTACATACATCATATTATCAATATTATCAAGTGCAAAACATAATTACTACTTACATTTTACAGCCGTTTACCCGTTTGCATGTCTATACTGAACCCAGCTGCCGAGAAGACGGAATCATTCATCTAAATATAATGACTGCGTTGTTGGTTCAGTATCTAGTATTAATTACAACAACAATTTCCGTTGTTTTCCTTGAAAAAAACTCTGTTGTACAGATGCACAGCCAGTAACTACTGGTTGCGTGTCTCGTAAACTCGGTGAAGAATTCGTGAGCTTTGCGCACGGATTGAGAACGCATCAGTCCTAGACAAGCCTCAAACAGCTGCTGACTGACGTAGGGCGAGAACGATCTTTATTCCAGTACAATGAAATAAATGCGAGTTTACCAAGCATTTAAAGTGCTTTCAAACAGAAACGCTTCGTGTTTTCTCTCTCGGGAACTACCAGTATGTTGACTTGGTAAAGAAAATTGGAGATGATGCATCTGAGAGCTGTTTTAGGTCATCAGAAGAAAACATTAATCCTACACATTCAGCGTAGGGGCTGCACGACAGATCTGGATATGGCTTCGCTCTTATGTATGGTGTAGCACGTCTTGCAATTTTCCTTTTCGTGTAAAATATTAGTCTGAAATTTAACAGGCAAAAGATATACAAGTGTTTCAGTAAAACATACATTATTAAGACTGCTTTCCACAGTACAGACCGTGTGAATAACGCATAATGGGGAACTGGGGCGCATTTTCATCTAAAAATAAATGTAATTGATTTTACACAAAAGAACCATATCTAGGGATTTAATGCTAAAAGAAGAACCAAACCATAAAACTGGTTATAGGTGTAGCCTTTGCGACTTGGTAAACATGTAACATATGAAGTTCTTGATCTTGAACAGAGGATATTGGTTTGGTCAAGAGAACAAGCCTGTGACTTGCTAACAACATAGTTGGGCATTAGGTCAGTTGTGCTCCTACACAAGGGATGTAGATTCAGTTTCCTCCACCGGAGCAGTTCCTGCAGTTGTTTAAGATATGTCACTTTGATCACAAATATCTGGTAAATACAAATATATCAGATATCAGACCAAATACAGATGTCATCAGATAATCAGAACAAATGCATGCAAACAATTAACATTCATCTGATCACAAATGCAGTCTAGGTTAGGTAGCTCAGCAGCAAAGCATCAACCAGACCGAACATTTACTCAAAAAGGAGTTTCCTGCACCAGCTTAAAGATGACAAAAAAAAAAAATGCATGTGCAGTCATATTCCTCATATTTCACTTTCCAAATACTCTCTTCCTGCTCACGCAAACACAAGCAGCTAAGCTTTACTGCAGTGATCCCCCTCAAACTGTTAACATTTGGCCCAGATCCTTCAGTGCACCAGCTCAGCCTCCAATCAGAGGTTGTTCAGACAAAAGGAACCCATCGGGGGGTCAGTTCATCATTGAACATGAGACACAAGAGACAAGCAAATAAAGCAATGGAAGATTTAACCCAGTGAAGCATAATAAGCACTGCACGCATTCCTTTAATTAGTTCACAGTTGCTTGCTTTTTATTGACATATCGTCATATTGCAAATTAAGACACCATTTGGCACCAAACAGAATTTAGAATCTAATTTATATTGACTTTATAGTAAAAATTTTACTTTATAGGAAAACCAAAATTAAGAATTTAATTGGACTGTACTTTGTGTTTGTTTTCGAGAAGTAGAAGCTTGTTTTCTCATTATGTTTTGTGTAGCTCTCTACAGAAAAGGTGATTCAATTACATTCACTCTTCTAATTTGTCTGAATGTGCAGTTGTGGTATGTTATACATACTGATGTAACTGATATAAATGCAACAGTAAGATTTCTTTATTTCTGGATTTTATGTATTTATTTATTTTTTGAAGTGTCATGATGAGAATATTCAAACCACCACTGGTCTTTGATATGAAAATATGTTGTATATAATAAGCTGAAGTCAGAAGTGCCCATTTTCTAGCAGATCCCTTATCTCCTAGAAATGAACAGCACAGTCCCTGGTTCTAAAGGAGGAAAGAAGGAAGAGAATACTGCACAATTAACATAATGAAGCATGCATTTAAATGTTTCATTTAGGTGCCTCCTTCCCATGAAGTCTGCTATCGAACTGCAGCCTATTTTAGCTGTAATTATCGGGTATATTCATTAGGATAATTGGCAATTTAATGAAAAGAATTTGAATGTGGAGCAGAGATAATATGGAGTTATGTACAAATTTGCACTGGCCAATTTGTATGAAAATTCAGGAATGATTAAGGTTCAGATAAGGGATGGGTTTGTTTTTATTGTGACTTTGTTCATATGAAAGCCAATTCAGTCGCTCTTGGTCATTTTAAATCCTCCCAATTCTACCTCTGATCAGATGGGAAAGGATACATCCTGGTGAGACTTTGTACTTCAGTGACTGAATTTAATTATAGCAAATCCCAAATCCCAGACATTTTGTGTGAGTAGAAGTTACTGATTGCACTTGGATTGCAGAGTTTCTTTGAATAATTTACAATGGTGCGAAGACCAGTTTCTAAATTTAAATGCTACTGCACGAAGTTAAGTCAATTATGATATGTTTAATGTGAAAAAAAATAGTTTTCACTGTTGTTATGAAAAGAACAAAGACACTGGAGACAAACTTTCTGGCTTAAGGAGAACTTAAGGACTAGCACTTTAAACAGGAAAGTAGATGAGGCATGGCGAACCAGGTGAAGTTTAAAAATCTTTTCAACAGCGTTATTGTACTGTAACAAACAGAAAATGAGGCAACGACTCTATGAATTATTAACCAGCCCAAGCTGAGACCTGTCAGAGAGAGAGAGAGAGAGAGAGAGAGAGAGAGAGAGAGAGAGAGAGAGAGAGAGACAGACAGACAGACAGACAGACAGAGATCGAGAGGGGGAGAGAGAGAGAGGATTCAAAACTCATCCCAGGTAGATGAGCACTTCTGAATCAACACCTACAGCTCTCTCCTACACTGCCATCATATCAACCAGGTAAGGCCAGTCTCTCACAGTGTAGGCGCGCACAACGTTTCCAAAGCAATCTGTCATAAGCTCTGCACTCCAGTGACACCCACTCACACTCTCCACCATAGGGAGAATGTGGAACATGCGCTGTAGGCTGGGGAAGGCATTAGCCGTGTCTCTGTAGCTGTTCCCCCACTACACTGGGCAGAGTTTATTGCTACCCACTGACACGTTTCCTATTAAAATCCGCTAGAATGCTCTAACTGAGAGCTGTCATCTGTGAGCGGATTTTTCCATCAGTGTCCTTGCATCAGCATCACTGAATTATGAAGTCTTGGGATTGATGAAAGGTCCCACACATTGAGATGTTAGGGGAAAAAATCAGCTATGTCTGATTTCTACGAGTTCACATTTGCTGGGCCAGAAAATGAAAGCGGAGGGGGGGGATCGGCGGCAGAACAGAAGCGGGACATTTGTGGCTGAAGGCTGCTGTGTGGAGCGGCCAGAGAGGCAG
Source organism: Electrophorus electricus (assembly GCF_041902795.1). Classification (NCBI taxonomy): domain Eukaryota; kingdom Metazoa; phylum Chordata; class Actinopteri; order Gymnotiformes; family Gymnotidae; genus Electrophorus; species Electrophorus electricus. The sequence continues at coordinate 5,042,426 of NC_137511.1, read as the reverse complement.
ATCACCACATGATCCCGCTTCCAGTCACCCATAGCCATGCTTACAGGAAAACAAGATCCACACTTACGTAAGCATGTGACAGGCAAGCGCTCCCAAGGAGACCCCCGAGCCAGCATGAGCGTGGGCTTGGGTGGGGTTGTTTATGGGAGTCTGGTACATTACTGGGCTTGGGTGGGGTTGTTTATGGGAGTCTGGTACATTACTGGGCTTGGGTGGGGTTGTTTATGGGAGTCTGGTACATTACTGGGCTTGGGTGGGGTTGTTTATGGGAGTCTGGTACATTACTGGGCTTGGGTGGGGTTGTTTATGGGAGTCTGGTACATTACTGGGCTTGGGTGGGGTTGTTTATGGGAGTCTGGTACATTACTGGGCTTGGGTGGGGTTGTTTATGGGAGTCTGGTACATTACTGGGCTTGGGTGGGGTTGTTTATGGGAGTCTGGTACATTACTGGGCTTGGGTGGGGTTGTTTATGGGAGTCTGGTACATTACTGGGCTTGGGTGGGGTTGTTTATGGGAGTCTGGTACATTACTGGGCTTGGGTGGGGTTGTTTATGGGAGTCTGGTACATTACTGGGCTTGGGTGGGGTTGTTTATGGGAGTCTGGTACATTACTGGGCTTGGGTGGGGTTGTTTATGGGAGTCTGGTACATTACTGGGCTTGGGTGGGGTTGTTTATGGGAGTCTGGTACATTACTGGGCTTGGGTGGGGTTGTTTATGGGAGTCTGGTACATTACTACGTACTGGCAGAAGAGCCCTTAGCTCTCTGTGCTCTTTGCACTGTCCTCTGCTTCTGCAGTGCCAGATGAGGACAGCATGCATTACTGTAGCCTGCCACAATTAGCCATATACTGTATAGCAAATCATATAGAACAATGCAACCTGTCAGCTGTTGACAAAAAGTACCACGCACACTGGCATTTACAATCTGAAACAAAGTGATATAGATGTGATATCCTGTCAGGAGAGACATTTAATAGTGTTTCTCCTCATTTGGTCATTCTGGGATGAAAGTGGAACAAATTAACAAGGAGAAATGTATCCCGCTCCACATGTAAGCAGCACTTAGTACAAGAGAGTCAAATAGACACAGACATTCCTACTAAATATTATTTAGTAAACAAACACCACGGAGAGGCTCTCCCACACACCAGTTCCCAGTGAGCTGCCTTATACTGCATTTATCAAACCATATTCCAATCCCTGCACCAGCCCACAAACCAGGTTTCTGCAGGCTTTTTTTTTTTTTTTTGAGGTAGAGTATTTTAAAATATAGGTAGAATGTGTGTACAACATCTGATTTCAGTTTGATTTAATCTGTATAGTGATCCTTACAACTAACACTGTGATAGTTGTACAGTGCACCTCGATAGTTCACATGTTCAATAAGGAGTTATTCAATAACCTCTGACAGTTTTCCTTTTAAAATCTGCTAGACTTCTCATACTGTGAGTTATCTTTCATGAATGGATTTTTCCATCAGACTCTATGCATCATTGTTTATAAACTATGAAGTCAGAGGAAAAGCCTGTGCCTTTAGAGTTACTACAGTAGTAAGAGTTATTAATTACTAATACTAATACTAATGTAGTAATCGAGTTACTACAGAGTCACATGTCCTGCTTCAGTGAGTTCCTAATTGCCCCTAATTCAAGAAACTATTTTCACTCCTATGCAGGAAAATTACATGATAAATGCAATAACATAAATCACATGATTGGTTCACTTGGTGAAAAAGCACTCTCCAATTTTCTCTGTATTTGATTTTATTTTCCCTCTGTGCACTGCCTCATATTAGTCTAAATAAGAGTTCCATGAATCAGATGGGCAATATAGCATGTCATACTGTCACTATAGGGACAAATTATACTTGCAGGCCTCATTAGTGGCAAAGTTTAGAGTGAAGTCTCTCAGCTTGTGCCTAAAACCCTTAACTAAACCACATAACTGTCCTGAAACATAGGCCAACAGTATGTACAGAACCGATAGTGGGGAAAATGGCAATAGATTCTCTCATTTGTGGTTATGTTCAATTTAATGAACATTTACTAAATTGCAGACATTTGATCTGGTCCAATGGTGTCTTGTTCTCTGTTTTCAGTGTCATATACAGCATCTTTCATCTAACTCATGTCCACCTCATGCTGACATGGCTCCTGCTCTGCAAGATGACGTGATTTTAAGACAAGCTTAAATAGCACGAGGGATATTCTGCCATTCAGTCTAGGCCCTTATGGCATGTATAGACATATTAAAGCATTAAGGATATCAAAGACTTAATACTCCCAGCTTTCTGAACTAATCTCTAAATGTGCTGCCCTGTCAATAATGGAAACTCAACGCTGAGCAGGAGTTTACATAAATCTGTCACTGCCTGACAAACTGGCCACTGGCTTGCTCAAAAATATGAGTGACATTCAGATGTTTATGAAATGGTTCGTACACAGTTATGTATTGTGTCTTTCCATTTACTGAACGGATCCGCAGATGCAATGGTGTCGGGGCCATACAGTACACACTCAAAATTGTATTAAGTACACATTCTATTAGGTAGTTAGGCCCTGAATGTGCCTCACCTGTAGAGTCTCCAGTCCCTCCTCATGTGCGTGCCTGCTGCAGGTTAAGGTTTTCTTCAGCCATGCTGGAGTCTTGTGCACTTGTGCACTTCTGTTCTGGAGTGACGATTTTGCAGCACACTGCTGTCAGATGAAGAGCTCAAGCTTCCTGTGTTTTGCCCCCAAGGTGAAAATATCCATAGGGCGTACACAAGCAGTCATGTTCTCCACCTCTTACTGCTGCAGACAAGCTGGCGCTCCTGAGAGTAAAGGCTTGTTAATGAAACGATCCTCCCCATAAAGAAATGTCTAATTAGGGCATTAACACAATTACATGCTTTGACACTCATCTGATCTGCCTGATTTCATTCCGTAAACAGATTTATTTATCTAAAAATATGTGACTAAAAATAAGGTTCCATTATATCAGCTTGGTATATTAGGAATTCAGAAAATGTTTGTAAGTTTTGTCAGTCAGTGAAGGTAAATGGATACATAATATTATATAAAAAAAAGAACTCTCAGCTGACGAGTGTTTCCAATGCAGCAAGGGTGTTTGGGCTTTGGCTCTCATCCCCTGGAGAGGGTCAACAGGGAGACCAAAGGCCAGCTGTCTCCACCAAGAGCCTCAGTCTGGCAGAAGAGGGAGGCTTTGGCCCAAATGCAATCCTCATTAATCAAAATCGTTAAGTGGAAAACACACCGTTTTTTGGCTTCTCACACCGTTTTTTGTTCCACCCATTGAGTCATGTCTTTTGCTTAGACCTATGGCTCCCAGCCCCTGGATTCACTATCACCAGCACTGTGGGGTCTCACACTCTTTACAGAAGGTGCATTTCTTCTGCTTGCATCTAGCCATCCCCAGAGTCTCCAAGAGCAGAGACGAGGGGTGGTGGAGGTCGGGGTTCTATGATGTGTTTCTGTCACCAGAGTATTCCTAGTATTTATGTGCGTTCCAGCTTTTGGATGTGTCTTTGTGACATCTTGCCCTTGTTACTATGTGCAATTCTGATCTGAAGCTCTCAGTCACACACACACACACACACACACACACACACACACACACAGACACAGACACACACACACACACACAAATACACAGACACGTGCACACACAAGTACAGCAAAAAGGCAATAGAGCAGGGAATTGTGTATTTTATCATGCAACAATGAATAGCTAGCTTAATACAATTGTTCATAGCATGACCACACATCACTACCTTTTGTCTATGAGCCTGCTTGCTTTTAACTGCCAAATGCAGAGAGGCAGGGGAGGGCCTCATCTCCCCGAGAGGGGTTCTTCTGTACACCAGGCACACTTGGCAATGATTACATTTCTTAGATCTCTCTGTGTGCTTGGTGCAGGGTAGCAGACATGCACACGCCCAAGGACACGGGCACTTCTCATTTTCAGTCTTATTCTCTAAGGATCATCTTTTTTCTAGTTTGCTACACGTTTTGATCTTGCAGTGGTTCACAGAGATGCAGGGTATTGTTTGACTGAAAGTTTGCTGTCCTAGTTTTTCTTTACGCACTGCAATTCCACAGAAAATGTCCATGTGAGATAAATTCAAAATGGAACGAACTAGTTGTCTTTTTTCCAGTATGTTGTACAGTAAATGGAAATGTGATTTGTTTAAATCTGTTTCAATGTTCCTGGGACCAAAAGTTTTGCTGTGATTTAGTGAGCAATAAACATTCATATTTTGGCAGCCTGGTTCATAAAAAGGAGGCAAATAAATGAGATTGGTGGGAAAGGGCCTCTGGGCCTAGATGGGCTTCCCTAGTGATCCCATCTGTGCCTGAATGATTCCACACTACCCTTGAAAACAGCTTTGTCAAGGTATTAATGCTTAAACCATCGGAACACAGTGGAATTCACATGCGTTACTGAGGTGCTGACCAGTGTTTTTTCCCTTGTGGAAGTTGGCTAGCAGCTGGATAAGCAGGAGCCTGGTGTGCTGATGCTATTCATCACTGGTACAATGCCCCTGTCCTCTTACAATCCTCTACGTCCTGTAAATCCTATTAACCTCCACAGTGGTCTGCAACAAAGCTTAAAGAACTGACTATTTTTAGCAATGTTTTAAAAATTCATGCTGCAACTTTGCTTTATACTTCGATTCATGTTAAAAGGAACCAATCTGTTTCGGGAAAAAAAAAAGTGATCCTGCAGTATGAATTCTAAACAATTCAAACAAACAATCAAACAAACAGAAAAGATCACACTTGTAGCCAAGGCAGATTTTTTATGAACATAGCTGGACCCAGTACAAGCCTTTCTCTTGGAACATCATGACTTCATCCATCTTTCAGTAAGTTTCCTGGTTTTGTATGATTGTCATGCTATAACTCTACACTGCACAGTGCCTGAGAATAGGGTTCCTCATATGAACTATTCCTGCTGTTCCTGGTGTTATTGTTGTTGTTTTGTTGAAACACCAAACTAACAGGATCTAGCTATGTAAAGACCAATTCCTTTTATTAGTTTTGAGCTAAGCTAGACAGCTATGGATTCAGAGAGCAGGAGCAAGGATCCCCTAAGGAGCTAGGGAGGCATTTCTATCCCTAAGGCTTTATAACTTCCAACTCTAGAACATTCTCTCACACCTCCGCTTCTCACCCACGCTCTTTACCTCTCTGTCACACATTAACATTTATACAGCCACGCCATACTTTTTCTCTCCATTTATACAGATGAAACTCTCTTAGAATGAAATCCGGTTTATTCGAGGAGTTTGTAAAATTCACTCCTGACTCCACGCAAGAGCCTTCTAATCACTACATTATTAATTATAGCTGCAGCTGGGTAATTCATTTTTTTGCCAGAGATAAAAATACTTAGCAGTGGCCTCATTATGTATCCTGCATTTTCAGCAGAAAAAGTGCAAGAGTCTTAACTGGTGCTGACTCTTTAGATGGTTAGGTATCGAGCAGGCGTATTCTCTGTGGGAAGGCACTGCTTTGATTTCATGTCTCATTACACCAGAGGAGTCACATGGATACAAGAGTCAGAATGTTCAGTGTAATGGATGAACGTAGAAGCATCACAAGGAGAGATATCGGTTACATCAGCACCTCATGTTCTGGGAGCAGAGCTGGTGGATAATGTGGAACACAGTCATCAACTCTGGTTAGAGTCATAATGATCAAGGGTTCTAATCTTACTAGGGGGGTTTGGTGAGAAGGGCTGTCCCCTGGGAGTTCTACATGCAGAATTTTCCAAGGACACAATGGAAGCACTTTTCTGGGGGGGGGGGAGAATCATAGAACCTGTATAGCTACATGTCATGCCCACCAAACAGAGTCACCTATTGTGACAAAACAGGCAATGTGGTGAAACACTGCCCTCTTGTGGTATATATATATATATATATATATATATATATATATATATATATATGTGTGTGTGTGTGTGTGTGTTTTATATATATGTATATATATAAAAACGAGAGCGAGAGAAAGGCTTGTAGATACATATATATGTAAAAAGTCTGTTGGCTACTTTCTGTAGAGAGGGGAATAGTAAAAATAAGCATATAAAGGAATATAGTTTTAAGAACTTGATCATTCTTTCAGAGGATCATGTTGTAAATACTTTACTACTGACCTCTTGAAAGCAAGATGTGTCTAAGAAACATCTTATTAACATTCAATATGCTTACATGCAGTAATGAGAAAATGATGGCTTCAGGGCGCACCACTGCTCCGCCCACATCCAGGTACAGCAGGGGACAGCACTGGGCAGCATCTGAGAACCTTCATCTCAAAGAGTTCTGAACATTGTCAAATTAAGCTAACTTTAGTGCACTCGACTGTTGTGAAGCGTGGACATTAAGGAATGGAAAGGATGAGAAATAATTGATGGAGATCTTCCACTGAATGTGTATCTCAAGCCAATATTATGGTGGCTTTTTTCTCAGCCGAATCAGATAAAAGCTGAGAGACAGGTGCATGTTAAATCTTCTACAAAATTGACTGTGCTTATATCTGTTTAGAAGACAAACTGTGTTGCCATTCTCTATGCTCCTTTATTTTAAAAAAAAAATGCATAACTGTCTACTGAAAATATTATTACATTTTATGAGCTTTGTCAAAGTTTGGCGGCACACACGTCTGAGGCATTGAGGGTGTCATCAGCATGAATAAGACAGCAGTGTCAGAGCAGTATGGTGTAGAAGTGCTGTTTGGGACATTTTTCTCTAGAGCCCTAGAGAGGTGAAGGAGAGACCTAGAAATGTTTTTGAGCAGAGTTAGTGCTGCTGCTTTATCAATCTGTGCCCACTAGGAAAGGAAGTGTTATCCACAGTCTCATGGGTGTGATGCAAACAGCCAAGATATTGCTCAGTACTTAAATGATCCCAGAATGGGCCGTGTGCTCACCCTATAACAACTTTTGTTTGCGGCACCACTCACTTCTGAAGTCTGCCGAATCAGATCTCTGTCAGGCGAATGGAAAGGAAAAAGCAAAATGTCATAAAACTGAAATGCTCCATGACATGGTGCAAGCTGAATGTGCTTGAAGTTGCAAAACAATGGATGTGTTAAATCTAAATATCACAGATATGCATTTTTATTTTTGTTTGTTTTTATTCCCAGCTTGTGCAATAATTTGTTTTATTTCTATGCGGATCTTATCTGGATACTCTATTTTAAAATCTATTACTTTCTGATTAAAAATAAACAAATTTTATTCCTGATTATTTTATGCAATTCTATGACATTTTAGTCTTCTAGAGATCTTCTACCCCCCAGGGATGAATAAATAGGTAAATAAAACCAAATGAAGTCTCAAAATGTGGCCATCTATAAGAAAGGTTAACATTTCAGCAAACACCCTGACATGCCATGCCATCTGTAATATGGTGATGTGTTTGAGGTATTTGAAAGTTAATACAAACAGCAGAGATGAAAGAGAACAAACAGAGAGACGATCAAAGTTAACACCTCAAAGTCACTTCATTAGTCTGGTGGAAGTTGATAGCTCAGTACTAGTGCATTTCATTACTTTAGGTCTGCTGAAACATCCAAAGCATACAGTAAACTGGAAGACTATCATCAGATATTTGATTTGCATGACCCCTACGTACGCACCACCTCCCTACATGTGTGTTTGTTTGTTTGTTTATATGTTTGGTGAAGTTTATATTAGTACTCCAGAGAGCCTACATAACTACTGTGCTGCACAATTTAAAACAGCAAAAAATGATTTATGTGCTGATTTCATCTGGAGCCCACAAATGACTGATAATCGCTTTGAGATGTATGCCTGTAACAGTTTGCATGTCTGGGCTCATTGCTAAGTTTATGCTTCATTCACTCACTCATCCAGAACATTTGCCATTTACTAGTACAATGAATAAAACAATATATCATCTTGAATTAATATTAGAAAATTAAGAATAGAAATATATACGTATACAATTTTATATTTTCGAATAATTTAATGTGTAGCTCTACACAATGGACAGTCATTAGCCTAGTCAGTTTCAGAATACAAACCACAGATCTCTGGTGTGCAGAATGCTCCTGCCTTCAGCGGGCCCACAGTGTGGCTACAGTGTCGATGGTTTTTCCAAGCTACACCAACATTCCTTTTCTTCCTGACAACCATCATTCTCCAACCATTACTCAGTGCACACAGATAGAAGGTCATGTGGAGCAGACTGGATACCAGAGGTCTAATGGGCTCCAACGTGCGGGATTGGACTGCGCTCTCTGTCCAAAATGAACCCTATCGAAGCAATATCACTGATACAGTAGATTATAGTTTTGTCGTGGCAGTGTTTCAGTGAAGATTTTGAGTTATGTTTGTGCTGAAAATGACTTTACATCAGAGGTGGTTTGCCAGGTGCCTAATCCTGTCACAAACACAGAGCACAGTTAATCTTCAGGTCATTCAACTTTATGTCTTTGTTGAACCATCATGTTTTTGGATCGGAACTGCCAGTAACACAATGATACTTCCATCATGGGTCAGGTGGTATCACTATTGCTACTGCAACACCTTGAAAAACAAAAGAAAAGCAAAAAGGTGTTTAATGTTCCAAGAAACATAAAATGAACACAATTCAAAACTATAGGCAAGGGAGCATCCAGAGGTACCTACTGAACTATTTAAAATAAAATTAAATGGTGAATTAAAGTAATTTGAACAAACAGATAAAGAGAAAGGACTCATATGTCTTACAATAAGTTCTGATCTTTTCCAAAATAAAGGTCACTTGTTTTCTGGATCCCTCCTGTGTACAACATAGTGTTCTGCAAAGGTTGACCGCTGAGGAAAATGCAAGACTAGAAAATGTAGAGGTGTTGAAGTGAATAAAGAGTTTGGTGTGTTTGATATTTTTTTGAAAATCTGATACAATGTAAGAAGAGAGTGTTTTAAATTAGATGTTTACTTAAAACCCCCCATTGTAGGTGTTATATACAAACATCAAGTTTAACAAAAAGCAGTTAAACAGAAATGTAATAACCTGTAGGCCTTTGAGGCTGTTTTTGATGTTTTTCTTTTCTTTTTTCATACTTGCACTTAGCAAATGTGAGAAGACCAGTGTGTGGAAGTGAGAGGAGTGAGGAGGCAGTGGGGCTGGAGAAGGAAAGATGTGCATGCATGGAAGCTGCCTGAAATGGCCTGCAGTGCCCAAGGGAGTCAGGCCAAGTGTGCAGCAGCGAGGTCATCCCAGGAATGTGTGAAATAGAACTGAAAGGTACACATCTCCAGAGGTCTCTCTGGAGCCTCTCCCCAGTCTCCCTAAAACTCACTTCGTCAGGGGCTTGGAATGGGCATGGCTTATCATGGCCTTCAACCTTGAAGTCCTTAAAGCTACCGTGACATGCTGTGTTTCTTAAAGAACACTTCAGTTAAATTCTCTCTACTGCAGATAGCTATTATTACTACACTTGCTCTGGGTAAAACATGTCTCTGTGACTCTGTGTTTGGCTCTGTAACAAGTAACTACAAATTTCATACGGTCTGTCTGCATTAATCAAGGAGGTGGTCATCTCTCTCTGTCAATTATTTTGCTTGTGCACGCAGCACAGAGAGGCTAAACAAAGGGGCTTTGTAGAAAGCTTTTGATTGAGGGCTTGTGATTGGATGGAGTAGGTGGAGTCCTCGGAGTCTGGTGGAGGGTAGCAAGAACTAGAAAACTGATCACAGCAGCTTTAAACCAACCTAGCGGTGTCATAGCATGACAGTCGCTGTCCCCGACCGAGGTGCTGAAATCCCATCTCTCATTTTTTCACAGTCCTTATTCTGTTAAATCACAAGGAGAAAATGATTTACAGTAATTGCACAGTTTACTAATACTATACATTTTCAGGCCCTTTAGGGATGCTGATTCACACAAAGCTCTACAAACAGTAGCTTATTGCATAAGGGTTTCAATATTTCATATAGCATTAACACAAGCATTTTTGCCCCTGGTCAGAAACTATTCACGTTTGTGGAATGATTACACCAACAAAGCACTATTTATATAGGCCCACTGATGCTTTTTGTGATATATGGCAAAGTAAACAAAATATTTCTTAAAATTTGTAACTGTATTCTGAAATTTCATTTTTGCTCTTTTTCATTTTGCATTTTATCTTTGAATTTGAAGCTTTAAAGCTTTGCATAATGTACATATAAGGATGTGACAACTCTTTGATTAATCTAGGCAAACTTTAAATATGTAATGAAAACATACGATGCTACTTGTTGGATTGAATTAAACCTGAACCCCTATAATATCAATAGTTTGAGCACTTTTTAACAAGAATAGCGATTAAGTATTGAATAAGATACAGCTGAATGACTACTCAGCCTCATAGTGTCCATTCAGGTCCAGCTATGAATCACCCTTTCACCATTGTGATCACAACAAACTTTGACTTCATAATTTACACACTAGTGAAAAACAAAAGTGTAGATGTTTGAAAAGGTTACTGACAGGAGGAAATGGCTGAGGAGGACAGAGAGAAAATTGTCTTCACTATGGCTAATTGTTTCACTCAGTGGTGTTCTATGCTAGTGAGCCACGCAGAAGTCTCCAGCTACATTTCACAGAATGAAGTAAATGGTTCCCAGGGGTCTTCACTGGTCCATTTGTAGAGTGTGCCTTGACAATATGTTGAGTTTAATTGGAATATTTGAGCATAAATTTGGAACGTAGGAAAGGTGTTCTCAAGGATCTAGTCAGCAGGGCTGTAACTAAACCCACAAAAAGTGTTACCTTACACGCGAACGTGTGGTATCTTTGGGCCGTGTGGTCGCACAGGATCTTCAGGATCTACAGTCTGGTCCAAGGAGCACAGAAAACGTCACAACTTGTCAAATCCCTCAGTTCCCTCTGCCTTTGTTGGTTTATGCTCCAATCAGAGGCATTTTCGTAACAGCCTTTCAAAACATGCTGTACCAATCAGCTCAGGGGGAAATATGCCTTCTGAACAGATGGATGGTGGTGAGGCCCTACTGATCTGGAGAATATTCTGTCCTCTGATCCTGTTCTAGCCTTAAACAAACTAATCAAAAATTTACACAGGTTGTTGGTGCCTTTATACCACAGAATAAAGAGGAATTTATATATGTAGTAATATATTCTTGTCAGGCACTTTTTACATCAGTGAAAAGAAACATTGCTCACTCTCATAAATGCTGGTTGACAGACTGTTGTGTCGGTTGCCCCTTCCCTCATTTGACACCAACTAGATCAATTTTTGTCCCCTCTTATCTCAGAAGTTCTGCTGTAGGCACACACTGATCCAGCCTCAGCGCATTTCTCATCTGAGTGTGTGAGGAGTGAGTGAGACAAAGCTCCTACTGGCCTGCAATGTTCAGGAACAATTGTGTGAGCAGTGCAAAGCTTGCCAGACAAGGGGTCTCCTGTGACATAGAACCATCACCTATGGACAGGTCACAGCCTGTGCATCTTAAAGCATGGTCTGTATGAGCTAGCTGTAGAGTTGCTAAATGTAATATATGTTTATATGCTCCTGTGGTTCCAGAAAGTCCTTTTCTTTTGCTCTATCCCAGCTCCCAACACAACTGGACCAAGCATACAAGAACAGGGAATACCTGGAACATGGTATTGGGAGCCCGGGGAGAATAAATGTGGACTGTTTGGAGGCCCTGTGGACTGGTTTGGAACACACTGGCATAGGTGCTTAGTGTGGCTCCTGCTGAGAACCACAATAAACTGATTTCCCAGTTCACAGGTTGTGCAAATCATGAATTCATGTGGTCATCCAGAACTGTTTGTATCAATCCATGGCACTGCTTCAATCCATGGTGCTGTGATACGTGAGAGCAGGTTGTTCAGTACTATAGACTGAGGTCTTATACAATATCTTATACATATACATTTTCACACAATATCTCCCATCACCAAGCCCATTTTGCCTGCTGCTCCACCCCTAGCAGTGATGTTTGATGGTTGTGAAGGACATGAAGACATCTAAGACATCTGACATGACAGAGTGGAGTGGTCACATGACACAGGAGTACCTAAAGCAAGCAGGACCAGGACAGCTCTAAAGTCTCCAGGGCAGTTCGTGGACTTTGAATTTGTAAGGCATTTGTTGTTTCATGTAATATGTAAGTAGTTTGATATGTTCATGTCACATTGTTTATGCTTTTCTTGGAGCTATGTTTTTAAATACAAAATCCAAATCCAAAACCTCACACTGCTTTACATTAGATTGAATGTTTTCAATGTATTTGCCCCCATTTGTCTCATCTCAAGTTCTTCCTTTCTGCTTGTTGGCTTCTACCCAAAGATAGAAATGTTTGATGGCGGTAGCGAGACTTGGAGGTAGCGAGACGCAAGTGTGAAAAGGGAGGTTCTTTATTCTCCATAACAGAACAAAATAAGCACAGCAGCGAAGCTGGCAAAAAGTAAATGAGAAGCAAAAAAGCAAAGAAAAAGAGCTGGCAGAAAAAGGCTCATGGAGTGTAGACACTGTAGGCGAGGCAGCAAACACAGCGGATGAGCTAGCCAAGAGAACACTCCAGGTGTGTCAACACGGGCGATGAGAAAAGCAAATGATAAACAAATCAAAGCTTCTTATGATCAATAATGGATTGGGTGATTAGGAACATGATAGATGTGGTCTGTTTGTGTGTGTGTGTGTGTGTGAATAACAGTGGGTGTGTCCCTTGGGCTGGGTGTTTGGTTCAGGAAAAAGCAAATCAACACTGGCATTAAAGTCTCGTGGCGCAGTGACGAGAATGAGTAGACGAGAATCAGCACGTCTTCTAGGCGCTTTACTGGGCTGGAGGAGAGTACCTGTGGGCTTTAAATAAGGGAGATAACAAACAAGGCACAGGTGCTCGTGTTTAGTAATTAAGTGTGTGTGTGTGTGTGTGTGTGTGTGTGTGTGTGTGTGCTTGTCAGCATAAGATAATCAAAAACTGATCTTTTTATGATTTTTATGATAATTTGATCCCAAAACAATCAAAACAAATGAGACCACTTTTTAAAAAAAATAACTAAGAATAGCTGAACAATTTTTATTCTAAACCCAAGGTGAGTAAACACAATAACTCTAGATGAAACCACAATATGGAAAATAATACTTTATTAATAATTTATGACACCATTATGACTTACGTATTTATAATGAGCTGTACAGTGCACTAAGGACGCACATGGTAATCCTGTCATTATTTAACATAGACAACACATGAGACATTTATGAGCCAGTTAGATAGTGTGGCTTTGCACATAACATGAAACATTTCTGTTGTCAGTGGTGGAAAGTATGTTATTTAATAGAAGTACTAGTACTAATAAGATAAGTAGTCCAGTCAGCCCTAAAATCATTTTGAAATCCAGGCAAATGTATTTTAAAATTTTACTATGAACATTTCATTCAAATTATACCAATGTAAAAGTAAAAATAATCTGAAGAACACTTACTGTCATGCAATAAATCCATATTTATTATATATCCATAACCAGCTCATTTCCAAGACTGGTTGCTATAGTAAATCTCACCTGCATAATCATATTTATAAGGTAAATCCAGTTTTATAGAAGACTACATTTAAATTTTAATTTCCAAAATGTATTATCCACATTTTAGAATTAAAAAAAAAATAACAATGAGAATATCAAGAATGAATCCCTGACATATGCTTTCTCTTATATTATAACATATTGCAGATGTGCGTGGTAATTTGAAATCTCTTTAAAATGTCTGGCCACTTTTCAATATGCTTTATGTACAAGGGAAATAAACAGTCGCGTTGAATCTTCACATGATAGTACTGCTTGATTGCACTTACATGGAAACATATATGTGATTAAAATGCATGCGGCAGATCTCGCGCAATAAGACATCAAAAATATCACCAGTGTACAAAGGGAAAGTTGGGTACAGTGAAGCCTCTCATACCTCACGTTAGGAAAAACCACACAAGTGCAGTTAATTACATTCATGGACACTGTTTCACAATGCCAAAAACCAGACTAGCAATATAACATTTACAGTATGCAGCAAGATTCTTTATCTTCCCCTCAAAATATCACAGTGCAGTTGTGCAGGAAAATGCTTGAGAGTAAGACAAACACTTATTCCCATATTCAGCAGAAATATACAGCAGGTGGGAATGTGGAACAGTAAAGAGAAACATAGTAGTATGTAACTTATATCGCAGTATGGCACAAATGCACTCCTCCTTTAAGAATCAAGCCTGCATTAAGGTTCCGTACTGGATGATCCACACTTGAAGGCCACAGAGCATAGCTAAGGATATTTTGGGGCGCTCCATGAAAGAGCCATTTCTCTGACGGCTGTGGTGCTCTACAGGGGACACACTCGGGTCTCTGACAGAGGCAGTTGCATTTTGCCTCCATTCTCTTTCTGGTCCAGCTCTTCTTCCTCATCATCCTCTTTAGTCTTCTCCAGGCTGCACAGGGCCATGGGGACATGGGCAGCGATGCAGGACATCTCTCCGAAGTGGCTCTCCGCTGTGCCTGTGAGGACCCCTTTGCCTGATGTCTGGTTTAAGTGGGTCATGTCCATGGTGGTACTGCCGCCTTTGAACATCTGAATCAGGCACTTCCTGAACTGAGGAAAAAGATGAGACAGAGAGTGCATGATGAGCCAAACACTGCTAAGACTTCATTCGGAAAACGCTCCTTTGCTGTGAAGCCACCATGGGACACACGCACATGTATGCACTCACAGCAAATGTCAATCAAAACAACCCTCTTTGATCGTTTTATTCAAAGATTTCATCGACACGTATGTAAGTAGCAAAGTCGTCTTAGGAAAATATTGTACATTTCCACAAGTCTGGCATTGAAGCTCACTAAGGAAAGGCCATGAGGCAGGCTATGTGTGCTATAAGACTCTAATTAAAAAGGAAAGAGTTCATGAGTAAAATATACCTTCAAATATATAAAACGTGGTTTAAAACGTGGTTTGTATATGTATTGTAGTATCAACCAACTAAATTTGATAAGGAAGCATAAAAAATACATTTAGTATAAGTCTATATTTTCAGTGCTTGTTTAGTCATTTTCATTTTTTCCTTCTTCAAACAGATTGCTTGACACATAACATGGTTTCTTATGCATACCAATCCTTTTAAAACCATTCTGTTATAAATAATATAATAACTTACAAGTAGCCATATGCCTCTTCTCAAGTCTCATGCCTCTTCATTTTTTTTAGGACAGTCAAAAGTTCAGACTTTTCTCAATAGGCCCTCGTTATAAAATCCCTGTGGTGGGCCCTTCCAGTGACCATTGTGCTTGTGTTAACAACTCTGGAAATTCTAGTGACACTGTGGCCTGAACTAAGCTGTTGGAAGAGCTGAGCATTAACCAGGCCACTTCTGAGGAGAATCACAGTTTCCAAGGCCCAGCAAATCCAGAGGCACAGCTTTGGCCCCCCGGGACATAGTCGCTGAGGGTACTTAGGACTCCATCCTCAGACAGGGTCTCCAATACTTCCTCCACATCACATACAGACTGCACCTTCTAAAATGAGGGTCATTGGGAACAGAATGCATTTTTAAAAGATAAATCAAGTGCAGATCCATATCTATAGTCAAAGCTGCTGCTATGTACAGTATTATGCTTCTGCTAAGGCTTCTACCCACACATAAAAAAGTGATATTAAAAGCATGAATATACTCAAAGAGGACATCCATAATTAAGCAGAACAAGACAAAACAAGGACAGATATGGAGAAGTGTCATGGGCACAGAACAGCAGAAAAAATAAGGAAGCAAATGTGAATCTCCAACTGAAGAGCTAAATGAAATGAATGAAAATGAAATCAAATATAAAAGTGCACTAACTGGAACAAAAGAAAGCCAATGTAACATTGATAATGGCTGACAATGGTCATACAAACAAAAAGGGCCTGTAGACAACATAATATCATAATGACACATAGGCAGTGCTGCATGTGAGGCCACATGCCTGAGTGAGGCATGGCAACGAACCAAAACAGAAACACGTGTAACAGAAAACAATGCAAACAAAAGCCACATGCAAAGCCACTGCAGTCTATGAGGGATACTGTCATAGGGGCATTGTCACATGAAGACATGCCTTAAGACTCTTTTGTACACTAGTGTCCGTTGGATTAATCACTGAGAATTATTTTTTTCCTGGTGTGTTTTTTTTTTTTTTTAACAGAGTTCTATCCTATTGATATCCTAATGTATTACCATAAAGTTTACTTCCATGGAGACAAAGCATTTTTGTAAGTCGTTCAAGAACTTGAATGCAATAAATATTAGGACAGCGTAAGACAACAAAAGCCACACAGTTTACCTGAGCATAAACCATGTCTGGGAAGAGCTACAGAGGGATTCTTCATCTTCATCAGACCTTCAACTACACAAAGTTTCTAGAATGCACCATACCATGTTTGGTCCCTTGTTGAGCTACACAAAAGCTGAACACCCTCAATTATGGCTGCCAGCTGCTAGTTTGCCAGATATAAGTAGTTTGTGTAGCTAAAAGACATATTAATAAGATTCAGTTGGTGAAACATTGGCCTAAATTATTTTGATCAAAATAACTGATGTTTGTCACATCATGCTACTGTCTTTCTTAAATGACCCAAAGAGTATTCAATGGGAACATCCAAGATCAGGAAAGCACACCTTTAAAACATTTAGTGATTACTCAGATCACACAATTGTATATTGCAGCCTACTGTAGCAGCCAGTATTGCAATAAAAATAACATGTGCAGCCCTAACTGTGACAATACAAATATGTGACCTTTAAACGTAGGCTTTAAGAAAGAAAGGCAAACATAAAAAGAGGGCAATTAGAAATGCCAGACAGTAAACCTGACAGCACAGGTATACCTGTTTGTTCATGAACACGTAAATGATAGGGTTGTACACAGCTGCAGTCTTGGAGAAGAAGGCTGGAGCAGCTGCAAGGCAAGGGTCAATGTGGATGGTGGGACAGGCTGTAACGGTGATGGAGAACGCAGCGTAAGGCGTCCAGCCAACCATATACGCAATGATCATCACAATGACCATCCGAGCCACTGTTCGGTCGGGCTTCCGAGCGTTACCCAATCTCCCATGAGCGTTGGACACCTGGGAGAGGATAACACGTGATTATGTATGCATGGCAAGTGTATACTCTTACTAATGTTGCCAAAAACTGAACATCTAGTACGCTGAAAAGAACCCACCTTTCTCAGTTTCTTCATGAGTTTACCATAAGATACAATAATTATTCCAAGAGGAAGGATGAAGCAGGTGACAAAGAAGGTGATGATGTAAGTATGGTCCCTGTAGGCTGTTGAGTACCTTAAGAGAAACAACAAAGACTTACAACTAGGCCCTTAGGTACAGCATGTTAAAGTCAACTGTTGTACAAAGGTTCAGAAAATCGTATCCAAATTCTGTGTGCCAACCAATGACTTGCCTTTTTCAAGGCCCTAAGGGAAAGTCCCTGCATTCTAAAGACCTAAAGAGATTATCAACATGTCACAACAGTAATGATTAGTCATCAGGACCTATGATATTGATTAGCAGTGACAGCTTTTCCACTGAGCTTCATGTTCCTCATGGTCCAGATGAGACGCCTGAGCAATGGGCTCCTGCATACCTAACCTTCATTATAGCGCAGAATATTTCAAAATTACATGCTCAGTTTGTACCTGCTCACCAAGGACATGCAGCACTGATATTTATTTCATTTTTTTTTAAAAGCAGCACAGATAAAAACATTTGTATATGAGTCTGTTGCTCTCCTTAGTACTACTTCATCACCTGGTGGGCACCTTGAGCTCTGAGCCAGGTAAACTGGCTCTGGTTGGCATCCTTAAGTAGAAAGAAGAAAACGCTTGTGTTGACTCATATCTATTATCATCTTACATTCTGAGAAGCATTGAAGTTCCCATTCCTCACTCTTAATACTACAAATCTTTTATATCAGTATTAACGTAGTCAGTAAACTATTCACAGAGGTTACCAAATAATGTCTTCAGTGTAATAAGAGAATAATAAAAGAACAATAAAAAAGAAAGGGAGAGTGAGAGAATTAAAAAGTGACCTGAAAAGCTGACAGCTTTGAACTCACCAGTTTGGTTCACAGGTGGTACCGATCTTGCTGACAGTGTAGCTGCTCCAGCCAAACACTGGAGGGACGGTCCAGATGAAGGAGAACGCCCAGACGAATAGAAGACCCAGCGCTGCTTGCTTCCCTCCCAAACGGACATTTTTCAGTGGGCGACAGATCACAAAGAAACGCTCAAATGCCAGGATTGCCAAAGACCAAAGAGCGACAATTCCTAAAAGGCAAGAATCGACATGTTATACTGCACAACAAAATTCGTTGTTACAAAAAGCAAGTGAGTTTGCAAAAATGTTGTCCATACTGACCAATGACTATACTAATAAATCTTGCAACAACCTTCCCTGTTTTTTCAGACCTCAAAGTAGGGCAGTTTTCTCTGATCTGCATTTTCTCTTGCTTTTCTTTTTCTCTTTGAATTCAGTTAAAGTGCTGTAAGTGCAGATGTTATTTTAATAACATAACGGTGTACTAAAAACTCACCGAAAAAAGTAACAGCAAATCCTTCCAGTACGCAAGCCCATTTACCCAAGAAGAAGTAGCCACGTGAGTTAGTTATAAAACTTATGGTACCTCCGATTAACGATACTAGAAAATCAGCAACAGATAAATTAACTATAATGTAATTTAATGGCTGCCTTAACTGTTTAAATTTGTAAGTTACTAGCATGACGATGAAGTTTTCTGCCAGTGATAGAGAAGTCACTACGAACATCAAACAAGCAAGAAATGTGAAGCTCCACGGCGCTATAGACTCTAGGGGAGCGGAAAAGGGATCCCTAGTTGCGATTATTTCAGTATCTTCGGCGTATAACACTCCGTTAACTGAAGATGTATACAACTCCATGTCTGCAGCATTTGATAAAGAAAGGATACAAATCGCAAAATCAATACTGAGGAGACGTCGATTGTTGCTAAGTTTAAATGACTCAAATGTACATTCGCGTCTCCAGGTGCATATATCTACAGGTCCTCAGATTCTAGTAGGAAGGTCTAGTTCTGGTAACCTTTACATAATTCGTTAAGTAGAAAAAAAGACAAAGCTAAAGAGAAAAGAAAATATCAAAGTCTTCATAAAGCTTCTAAACAGAGTTCATAGCGTCTACTCGCACGTGCATAGCAACCGAGGGGTCCTTTTTATACGATCGGTTAGCCCGGCCACCTTGAGCCCTCGTGTGTGTGTGATAAGGTCATTTATCCTTGGACAGCCGTTTTTTAGGAATATTCAGAGCAGCAGCGTTCTATAGTCCTTCAAAACTCTATCGCAACACCACTTCAGCAAGGCATTCAAACAGCGCCAGTTTTTAGTTATGATCTATCTTCCAATATATCATCAGATTATAATAACAGATTACACGTGATGTGTTACCTAGTATATCCTGTTACAACGTTCAGTGGCCTGTATTGCACAACAGCAGAAAACTGAGAAATAACTTTTGTTGTGGCCTCAGCACATATACAAAGTGAAAATGTAATTTCTGGATTCATGAATGCACAGAGATCTGTATTAAAAATGAGTTTAAAAGTTTTTAAATAACTTGAAGCACAGCTTTTTGTATTTCTGTTTTAAAAGTTTCACTTCAGATAAATTCATAATATTCAGAAAATTTCAATCCCACATTAAATAATGCCTCTGTTTAAAACACAGTGGAGTAAGTAAAGAGTTTGCTTAATTGTCCAAATTGACCAATAAGGAAATTGCTAATACTGTGAAATATCATAGAGTTAGTACAAATGTACTTACAAAAACACAGACCACCAGTTGTGAGCTACAGAAGGTCAGAGAGTAGAGTCTGTTGAGTTGTGGTGCTCTTTAGGTTCCTAAGTGTCAATTGTTTTGAAATAATCCACAGGATTACATGTTTTTTCAAGGTCCAAAACAATAATTTGAGTGTAAGGGTAAATTTTCTAAGGACACACAACACTTTGGTAAGTCACGTTAGAGATGAACATTTGCTTAATGCTGTAAATCAGTCAATCAAGTGGAATGGTAGATTCTTTACTTTAAAATGAAAGTTATATAAATGTGATCTACTTGAATAAATTAAATTATACATAATTATATAGAATTAATAGGCATAAACGTTATTCAGTCTCAGATGAGGAATACTTATTGTACATTCATTGTACATTCATCATGTACATTAAATGCCCAGTACTCAGTGATCCTACTTAAAGCATAACCGCAAGTGGTAATCTCATGTAAATTTGATGCAGAAAAAATGCCATGATTCAGTGAACAGACAGAGATTAACCCAGAACAGTGCATATGCGTCTATGTCTAATCTTTGAAAAAAAAAAACCTAACTTTGAAAGAACTAACTTTTGAAAAAGGAAACAAAGAGAAAGGCATGACTGAAAACAGTGATTCATCCACAACATTAAATTCTTCCAATCGACTGCTTCTACAAATTCCCTTTGGCAAAAATAACTACTGGAAAGAAATAGCCCGTTGCCATAGCTACCACAGAAAACAGATCTTATCTCGCACTTGAGTGATGCCATCTTCCTGTGGCATTCCAGTCTATATCAGGCATATTTCATTTCTGATGCATACACTTTCACATGGTACCTAAACCATTTAATTAGTGTCTAACTGTGTTAGGCTGGGTACGTTTTCATGGCCAATTAAATACTTTTATTTTTTATTACACGGGTCAAAGTTAGGGCTATCTCTAGGATAAGGCTTCAAAAGTACTTACAATGTGTGACATCCAGTTGTCTGTCATGACAATGTGTGGGTGTGTGCATGCATTCATGATCAGGTGTCTGTTATCGTTCTTCCTTTCTCTGCTTTATTTGCAAGTCCATATATGAAATTGTTTTCCATAATGATAAATAATGGTTGCCTTTTTTTCTACTTCATGCTAGACTAACTGTTAAATTAGTTGTAAAGTAGAGATTAATTAATCTGAATAGTTTTAATTGAGTTAATCCTACCAGGATGATTCTGAGAAATGGATCTCTGGGTTTAAGGCAGATGTGACTCACATTTTCTGTTTGCATGTGTGTGTGTGTGTGTGTGTGTGCCTGCATGCGTGCGTGTGTGTGCATACTCACCACACAGATCACCTTTGGGCTTTTTCTGCTTGTGTAAAAACCAATAATATTAATTCTAATCTCCTTTGTACATGCATCTGTTAGTGACATGAGCAGATGAGTCACAGTGTGCCTATTGGCACCTTCTAAAGAATCACAGTGTATGTCAGAAAAGTCATCTGATTTCAGCAGTGAACGAGACTCTTTCATATGCTCTGTGGCTGTGGCATTAAAGTGACACAATTCCTGCTGAGTAGTGCCACAGATGGTCAGCTGTGTGTCATCTAACTGGCCTCTGTTGCAGTACCAAGCCATTAATGTTCTCACTTTATTCATTATATCATGCTTACATATGACCACGATCAATAGCCCACAGTCATAATTATGACATGTGGGGAACATGTAAGACGTAATTGCATTAGATAAAAAGAATTATCCTGGAATATTGCTTGTACTGTATTTATTATCTTATTAATTTGGCTATGTTTGTTTTTATTTATTTATTTTTGCAGGTATGAGGATACTATTTGGTATTTTACAGACATTTGCAGTCATATTAGTGTGCTACTTCATAACATCACTGTGTAGCTTTACAACATAAGTCTATCACATGATTTCTTTCACAGTTGTCTGCAGAATCTTTTGAAGGGGATCAGTCTGTGGATGTAAATGTCAGACCAGCTTTTTCACCACACAACCACACAAAATTCATGAATACTGAACACCTTGAAAAAAAAATGTCAAAAAATGTCATTTGTCATTCCTTAGAAATAATTGATCAAAATCTCATGGTCCAAAATCCTGGACAAAAAACATAAAAGAGTTTAGGGCTGTTTAAAGGAACGGCTCAGTTATAAATCAAATTGGCAAAACTAAAAAGCTTTA
Source organism: Electrophorus electricus (assembly GCF_041902795.1). NCBI lineage: Eukaryota > Metazoa > Chordata > Actinopteri > Gymnotiformes > Gymnotidae > Electrophorus > Electrophorus electricus. Next base: position 5,020,401 of record NC_137511.1, on the reverse strand, counting down.
AAGCAGACATTTGACACACGGCAAGGAATCCAATGAGACTCTTTTAGACATGTTTTCCACAGTATATGACTGAAACAAAACATATGGCATTAAAGATAATCTCAAACAGAGCATATTTCTCGGAGCAGCTAGGTAAAGTATAAAACAGTGCAACTCATTTAAAACATTCAAATAGGCAGGAGAAAACATTACATAAAATGGGCATTTTAACTATGACTATTGAGTAATGACAGAAGCAAAAAAGACTCTTCCAGGTTCCATCAACTTTAAAGCTGAGATTGTACTGAAGTATATAAGGCATACGTAAGGACATACGCAAAAATATGTACACTTTTTGGAGAACTTTAGGATAATTTGCAGTAACAGTGTCTCCACATGACCTAGGCACCAGGCAAAAGTAGTTATAGCTATCAGCATCAAAATCCATAATCAATTAAATATATACAGTTAAATCTGCAGTATTAAAAGCTGATAAAAACAATATTTGGCACCTTCGAATTCCATGCATTTTCCCAATGTATGTGTTGAACAATTAATGTCTGGTTTTGCATTTGACAATGATTTACTCTTTTCACAATATTTGTTAGTGTATAGAAGATACGGAAAACTATGTATAGATTGCTTTAAGATACAGTCCCTTGCAGACACATATTATGTAAAAATGCAAAGTTGTTGGCCATGGTCAGCAAACTGATGTTTAGGCAATCATTGTTTTTTGCAGTCTGTAATCTGCAGGAGTGTGTTTTTGTTTTTTGTTTTTTTCAGGCCAGTATGTATCCTTGATATATGCAAAATGAAATATATCACATCCATCTTACAGAAAATACTGTGCGGGACTTTGAAAAGAAAGCACATACAATAAATAATACAAAATTCTAACAGAGAGAGTGGACACAATAAATGATACAAAATTCTAACAGAGAGAGCAGACATAATAAATAATACAAAAGTCAGAGAGATCCTTGAAGTTATCCCTCTTGGCATTAGAGAACTTCTACAGTGGACAGATGTGTGACAGATCATTTCACAACTCTCATTTCATATGGATATGTTAGTGAAAATACAAGAAGGGACTATGAATATATAGGATCTAGCATGATGCTTCTTACTTCTATGATTATTAAAGGATAACAACAGGCAAGTTTGGTGGTGAGGAAAAAGTATGTGAAAACTGCAAAGTATATCATTCAGACCTTTATATAAAAGGCTGTCAATGATATTGCCCACATATATCATAAGGCAGGCTTCAACAACAACAAAGAAGAAGAAGCCAGTGTTTTTTGAGTTCTCTTCATTGTAGTTCATCTGGGAACATACTGACACCAAGTGGCCAAAGGCGCTCGTAAGATTCTTCAGAAGTCAGAGTTCTGAAGATGCAGTTTAGTGTTTTACCTGATCTGTGCACTAATATGTATAATCTGTCTATAGTTATGCATTGTGGATTGTATACTGTAATCTGTGAATTTGTACAGTTGTATTACTGTTGTCCTCTGAGGTTAGTGTTAAGTCATATTAATTTGTGTTGTACTGTGGATAGTTTTGTTTTCAGTGATCTCTTTCCTTATGTACTCTCTGGATATTTCATTTGTGAATATATATATATATATGTGTGTGTGTGTGTGTGTGTGTGTGTGTGTGTGTGTGTGTGTGTGTGTGTGTGTGTGCATTTGTACAAAAATATATATTATGTAAGACAAAAGCATGGAATGTAAAACATCTGGTTTATAAAGATCAAATAAATAAATATTCTAACTAAATGTTTCCACTTAAACTGCTCATAGACTCAAATCTTAGAACAAGCGTATCACTTACAAAACCTTGTCTTTCATGAAAAGGGGAGGGTCCAGTTAGTTTAGGCTTTATCTATATTTATAAACCATGTATATGTTTTAACATCTATTAAACCTAGCTAACAATTCCATACTTGCCAGTGGAACAATTATTTATGCAGATGTTTAAGTCATTATGATTTACTAAGTCTAAAATGTAATGCTTGAACGGTGAAGTATGCAGACATTCTTCCTCTTTTTAGTAAGAAACAACTTTTACACTTCCTCTTTACAAATCAAAAGAATATTAAAAGATTTATGATCATACAATCTTAACTTTCCTCATATATTATCTACTGAATGCAGGTCAATTGTAAATCATCTGATCTTCATTGTTTTTTCTTTTTATTCACATGTCAGAATGCACCATGTAGTGTCAGAATAGAAGTGGGAATTTATTTTGATTCAATGCAACGGCTTCTGATACACTTCAATCATTCTAATGCTCTAAGGGAAACTTAAGACACGAAGTGATTATCAGTAATGAGAGTCCATTAACAACTTCCAGCTGCTACTCTTATCATTTCATTTTGATAAAGAAACAATCAGTGACTCTCTCTCTCCGGAGATTTATTTGCCACCAGTGTGGGGAAATAATTTAGCAGAAAACCAACGGTTCACATTTGCATACAGTTTGAACTGTCTGAAAAACATGAGCAGTACAATAATGTCCAAAACATGTAATAAATCCCTTTTGTGCATTTCTGTATAACATGAAGTAGGAATCAAACTTTGTGACATAACGACTGAAGTTCTGGTTTGGTGCAAAAAGTTAATGGTAGTCATTTCCATTACTGTGTTATGTCATCATTGAATATAGAACTGTTAAAGTCTTCAGTCATTCCATTCTCTGAAACAGACAGACAGACAAGCAGACAAATAAATAAATAAATAAATAAATACATGTAATGGGACAACCCTTTTATGACATAAAGGTTTACAACAGAAGATTTTGAAAGGCTATGCAGTTAACCTTTTATGCGTAGGTACATGAGTAGTTCCAGCAGTGACTGAAGATACGATTCATCTGTGAGAGTCAAAAGATCTTAGTGAAACAACTAATCATATTTAACTGCATAATTGCTTGTTGTATTTAGCAATCATTGAACCAAATATTAACAAATTTTCTTTTAAACATGTCAATAGCCAAAAAAATGTAAAAAAAAATTAAACTTAAAAATGTTTGACAGAAAGCTTGTAGTAAGGAGAGTTTATAGAATGACAGACACTCACTGTGTGAAGGCTGATGTGTGGAGAGGCTGGAGTGCATATCCTGCTCTTCCCAGCTGCTCCGCTTGTCCTGTGCAGCTCCATGTCTTACCATGAGAGTTCTGTGTGCATCTAGAAATGGTGATACAGATCAATGAGGCACTAGTTTGCACAGCACATATCTGCATAACACATTCTGAGATCACTTACAGGGACCCAGTAGGTATCCTGCACTGTTCAGTGTCCATCCTCTTTTCTCTGGACCCTAAAAATAATAAAGCAGTAGGCATACACCTATGTCGGATCAATATTTGTACAGTATGTTTAATCTGTAGTGGTTCTTAAAGAAAAAAGGTTTAAGGAGGTTAAATTCTACCGTAAGGGCCATGCCATGCGTCCTTAGCTGAGCGGACAGGACACACAGACAGACACAAAGTAGGATACAGCTCATCGACATCTGCCGGAGAGAAATATAGGACTGAATGCTGCAGTAAGATGAGATGAGTAAGAGGAGGTCTTTTATCGGACTGAATTCAGCTCATTTTACTTCTCTGAACATTTTCTTTATTGATATGATTTCATTATTTCATTACTGAGTGATCCAACTCCAATCTAATGAAACACAGTACAGATAAATTCACTCAGATAAACATCATGAATTACAAGGATGATCCCAAGATAAAATAGAAGCTAGCATTAGGCTTTTAAACAATGAAGTCATGACATGAAACTTTAATATTCAGGTCTATGAGTAAAGTAAGAAAATGAATCAGAATTACCATCATAATTCAAGTATAAGCACTTTAGAAAGATGTAGAAGACCTGAAATCTCAAAACACATTAAGGTCTTTACTACATAATTTACAACAGCTGTTGTCCTGTTATAATTCAACAGACATGTATTACCCTGCACTGCCAGCAATGACACCAACATGGACATCATTCATTTGTACAGAAATCAAAATAAGTAATCACAATACCTATCAAAATAAGTAAATCTTTAAAAAAGTAAAGTTTAAAAAAAAAAAAAGATACAATGCCTACCGTACAAGAGAGAGCTCTATTTCCAATCAGCAAAAATATCAGAACAAAACAATCCTTAGGGCACGTAAGACTTAACCTATTCTTGGTACTGTATAATTTATTCCTCTTAATATGTCATTTAGAATGAAGTAAACAAATCTTGGCAGAACATGTGATGTGTTTGTGTTTTTGCATGTATGAATCTGGGGGAGTGGATGACTGTCTTTTATATACCCAGGGATATGCGCCGTATTAACATAATGAAACTCCATTAGCATGAATTTCGTTTATCATAATTGATGGTGTTATTACAGAGACAGGGGAGTGAGGGTGGCAGGGGAGTGATGCAACAAAATTAATCATACATACACAGAGAGAGAGAGGGGGGGGGGAGAGAGGGGGGGAGAGGGGGGGAGAGAGTGGGAGGGAGAGAGGGGGGAGAGAGAGAGAGGGGGGGGGGAGAGAGAGAGAGAGGGAGAGAGAGGGGGAGAGAGAGAGAAGGGGGGAGAGAGAGAGAGAGAAGGGGGAGAGAGGGGGGAGAGAGAGAGAGGGAGAGAGGGGGGAGAGAGTGGGAGGGAGAGAGGGGGGAGAGAGAGAGAGGGAGAGAGAGGGGGAGAGAGAGAGAGAAGGGGGGAGAGAGGGGGGGAGAGAGGGGGGAGAGAGGGGGGGAAGAGAGAGAGAGGGGGGGAGAGAGAGGTGGGGGGGGAGCAAGATAAGGTAGACAGAAGAATACACAATGGGACTGGTCTTACAGTTAACATATAGTAAAACCCATCTGTGAATTCTATGAAAAAATAAATAAATTCAAAAGCACATTAAAATACAAATCTCATGATATTTTAGTCAGTAGTGCCCTTCAAGAAATCAGTGATGATGGATGGATGGATGGATGGATGGATGGATGGATGGATACATTTGATATAGGAACTTCCTGTGTATTTCATAGAAGCAGGAGTATTTAGACAGTGCAGACTTTGTTCCCACCCACCCATTGTTAAATAACTTACAGCTCACTTTCTCTCAGTTGTTCCCATGCGGCCTAACTGAGATCCATTTCATTCCATGATGCTCCCCTCTACCTAATGGCTGCACCTTGCCCCAGGTATAATTAATGTACCTACTACCTCCTACAGTCCATTAACAGAGAGGCCCTAAAACACTCCACCTAATTACTGACCACTAATTACACAGCACTGAGATACGGCAGGACAGGAAAGGAGCTGCAGTAGGGAGCTTGTCAGGCCTTTTTTCACTGCTGACAGAATGACATCTTCAATCTCTACCAAATTTCTCTGCTTATGACAGCAGAGTAGTTTGACCTCTTAGGAGATCACCTCTAACTCATATTCCTTCATATCCTTTCATTTTTTTCATCCACTATTTTTACCTTTTTGTGTACTCATATTTTTCTGATCCTCCTCACTTTGCTATTATTATGCTTTTATTATAAGTTTGAAATGGAGCTCAAGTACCCATCGGAGAAACCAGATATAGTGGATAACTCTTTACAAATATCAATGCTAATTCATTTTCTAAACATGGCGTGTGCTTCAAGGTTGCTCTCATGTTAACGGTACTGTGCAAAATGTTCTCATATGTAACGATAGTTACATGATGAGTAATAAACATTTATTCATGAGTAAAAGAAAAAATAAATTACAAATAGTAAAGAGAGGGGTGTGTGTAACAAGTGAGCTTTTCCCACATAATCATAATGTGTTTTCCCACATCATGGTCTGATGACACATAATTTTGATGTTTGACGTCAAATGGCACTGATCCTGCATTACAAACCGTGTTTTCTCTACATCATGACAAGCGGATGTTTGATGAACAATGATACTAATGTTTGATTAGGACAGATAGACGGATGTTTTTCCACACCATACAAACCCATGTTTGAACTAGGCCACTTACAGCCAGGTTTCAGGACACATGTAAAGCTGAAGGAGGAAAAATGTAGTTGCAGAGTGTGTAACACTGCCAGAACTAACAGAGCACTTTCAACTAGAGCTAATCTTTGCTGAGCTAATAAAGTGTTGCTTTATTAGATAATCTGTTTGTTTCTTTATTTGCTTGCTTGTTTGGGGGTTTTTGGTGGGGGGTGGTGATTTTGACTTTTTTTTCTTCTTCATTTAACAACAATACACTTGAATAGGTGACAGTTGGTTACATTCTATACAGTCTGTCTTCCAAAATGGCATAAGGTGATATATTATTTATGGAAGGTGTTTAAAGTAAGCGCTTCGCCCGCTGCACAGTACAGCACTGGTGTTTTGCATGCAGCATGGAACTAGGAGGCAGCTCTAAGATGTAGAATTTTATGCAAAGGCTTTCAGGCAAGGTTGACACATTTCACACAGACGTCGTGTTATCGTTGTGACTCAGAAATTTTACACAGAAGGTAAGTCCTAGATATTTATTTTATAGTAAAAAGCTGTGGAGCCTCTGTTTGGCAAGTGATCAGAATCAAGCTCTTAAAATGAATCTTGAAAATTCTATTAGTAAGGATATGAACCCATCAGATTAAAATTAGTGACTAATAACTTACTACATCTATGATCTACATGGTTGATTTGCCACAAAATGAAATACAGAGAAAGACAAGGAGAAAGAAAGAGATAGAGAGTAAATGGGTGATCTAGCTATAGCAAAGCATGCGGGGTGTATTCAGAACTGAATGTGTCAAATGTAATATAGTGCAATACACCACAAGCTTAATGGCTCACATGGTGTCAGGAATATCAATAGTTAATGGTATGACTGTAATAGTCTCCATTTCCTCAGCCTGGCCAGTGTAATGTGAGACAGCTCCAGGTGAGGGAATAGATATTCTTTGTTCTTTGTTGTTTTCAGGCCAAAGTTGGGTGTGGGCCATTTTGAAGTTCTTCTAACATACATTACATCAGCCAAAAACAGACTCACAAGAATGCAAATGAATGATGAACATTCTAGAAAGCAGTGAGCCTTACCATCATCTTGACTCTGAAACCAACTTCCTGTTATTTTAACACATTTGAAAAACACATTTGCCACATGTTCAGCAATTACAAAATTATTTACATTTTGATTAAGAAGGTAATAGGTTGTTGATCAGTGCATCACTAATGACTAATAACATTTTTTATTGCAGATATGGCATCTGAATTCTGTCTCAGCATCACCAAATACTTCCTGTTTCTCTTCAACATAATCTTTCTTGTAAGTTGTCTATGGAAAAAAATATGCCACAGAGTTTATCTGAAATGAGACAATAAACATAATAAATATAACATTTTAAACATCTGATCGTAGTTTTTAGGGTCCACCTTGTTGTCCCTTGGATTATGGATAAAATTGTCTAAGACAAATTTTCTATGTAAGTATTAGAATTCTAACTTCTCTCTTAAATGATAAATGAGATGAATACATTTTTTAGGTCATGTTATTTAGATGAAATCTGTCAATATACATCAGATGCATTTTTTCTTCATATGCATTTATTTAATTTCCACTGACAGTTCTTTTAAAACCCGAACTAGGATTATTCTGTTTTATATGTCATTTGCTGTCAGAGTGGCATGCAACCTTGTGTACCCTTGTGAATATGATTTACATAATTAACATAACCTTATTCATGTGCTAAATACAATGCAATAATGCAATGACCGTTTCCACAGTACCTGACCCACACTACATATCCCTGCCGCTCTTCTCTTATATGCTGATCACCGGTGGTTCTGTCGTTGTGTTATTGGGCTTCTTTGGAAGTATGGGTGCTCTGAAGGGGGTCAAATGCATGCTGGGATTTGTGAGTTATAAAAAAAACTGTTACTTTTTACTTGAAATGAAATCATATAAAATGTTAATCTCACTTCTTTTAATGTTGGTATTAAATATTGATGAGAGATGTCTGTGCTGAACCACCACTTGTTTACTTGCAGTACCTCTTCCTGCTTATCCTACTCTTCACTGCTCAGATAGTCTGTGCGGTTTTGCTCTTTACACAGTGGAGTTCAGTAAGTCAAGCACAACCAGAGGTTACACCCAGTTACTGATGCTTCTTTTTTTGTGTGTGTGGGGGGGGGGAGGGGGGACCCTTACACTCAATGTAATATCTGATCCCTGCTTGGTAAAAGATTATAATATTTTACTTACAATGTAAAATAAAAATGTTGCCTCTGCTTTAGATAAAAGATTCAAAAAAGTCCATTTTCAATTTCTTTGAGTTTAAAGAAGTTCTAGAAGACCATGTTGTTCAACTTATTAAGACGTTTGGGAAGAATGATTCATCTCTACAAGATTTTGAAAGGAGCTTTCAGGTCATTCAACATGAGGTGAGACCCAACTCAATTCTTAGAAATGTATATTTACAATAAATCATGAGGCAACCAAAAGAAATCACTGTACATTCGTGCCATGCAGTTCAGTAAACTTTAACTAAATGACCTGAATAGCATGTACGTAATATTAGCTCCTGCTTAGAGCCTTTGATGTGTGTTTAACAGTCACATCTCCTGATGTTTTATATACTTAGGCTCAGTGCTGTGGCTGGCATGGAATAGATGACTGGGGCCATACTAAACCCGACTGCTCCTGTTGGTACCAAACGAATGCCACAGCTAATAATACCGATCATAGCCATTTCTCAGACCCATGTCCCTGTGGGCCGCATCCCCCATCAAACTTCACGTGTGCCCATTATAATCAGGTATAGTATAACACCACTGTTATGCCCTGCTTCCGTGGTCATTATAAGGCTCTAAGGAAAATGTCTTGCAGATCTTTGAACCGTTTTTATTGTATTTCCTAATTGCTAATGGCAGTGTCTGAGGAGTCAAAATGCCTTTTCTTTTCTGCAATGGTCTGTGCAACACTGAAAGCTACTTGCTGTGACAAAGTCCTACAGGCAGGCACACTGGGTGCAAGCAAAATGCAATCACTAATAAAACTACTTCCTAAAGACAAGCCAGTTTTGCCTTGTTTCTTTTTTGGTCTCGTTCATGTTTTTATTCTCCTCACCAGGGATGTCAAAACATTATTACAAATTGGCTGGATGAGCACTTTTTGATCATTATTGGTGTGACTCTTGCCATAGCTGTGGTGGAGGTGAGACATTTTCTTCCTCTTGAAGTATTAAATTATTGCAAATAGCACAAACCATGTCTCGTCATTAAAATATATGTAGCATCAGTGCACTTAGTTCTTGTAAGATATGCTGTGTTTGTAATGTCACATGTGCTTTGTATGTGTCAGTTTCTTCAGTGGGTGTGTCTTGTGACATTCTGTTGTCTAAATAACAACTGCCGCTGTTGCCCCCTGAGAAAGTCGCATGGCAGCCAGGTTCAGCTCTCCAGGTCTCTGTTTGCCTTTAGTGGTGTGAAGTGATGCTGTGTTATTTATCCTAAAGCAGTAATATTATGGTGCATGGAAGAGCAACTTCCAAGTTTAGGAAACTGTACAGCCTCTTATTAATAAATACACTGCTGTGATAATTAATATGCAACTGTAGCATTAACATCATTATATGACAATAGTGATTATTTATAGACTGATTCATTTTACATTTAATTAAAAATTAGTTACCATGGTTTGGTTACCAATGCATGTGTTTTGTTTACTCTGAATTACATAAATGTGTTTATACATTAGGATGCTTTCTCTAATTTACATTATGATATTTTCCTAATCTTAACAGAGATTTCAGTGTGGAGTATTGGCAAGGTATATTGCTTATGATGTGGTGTAGTAGACATTTTGTGCTAAACATTGTGTTCACGAATGTTTATCTGAGTACATTACCTATATATAAACAGTGAAATGTTTTGTTAATACATCCTGAAATTAATACTGTCCCCTTTCTCTATAGATATGTGGTACGATCCTTTCGATGTTTCTGTATAAACGGGGGTCCAGGGATTACATCATGACTCTCTACCGCTAACCTTCAATGGAGTGCAAAAGATCAGCTAAAAGACTTTAATGTAGTTAATGCTCATTTTGTAATTCATCATCATTTTTAATTTCTGTACATCACTGTACACACATTTTTGTATTATCATATGGTGACATTCTTTTTGATGTAAATAAATAATATCTTTAAATATGTTTTCTCTGTTGTTATCATGTTTGAAATTCCCCAGTATTTGATCTTCTCAAAAGTTCTTTTGGCTGGCTGTTTTAAAATGCATGCCAGAGACTTCTGTTTCATATCTTCATGTCTGTGCTGTTTATCCCCTGGCTGGAACAAGATAGAGTGACCCATTTATTATATTTCACCAGCATAATGCCTCTTCATTGTTATATGAACACAAAGGGTGACCTCAATCCTGTAGTGATTTTTTTTTTATTGTTTTATCATGTTTGAATAAAGGTGTTATCTTTTAATGAGGTATCAGCATTCATCCCTGTATTCTACAGTATTCTAGTTCATTGGTATGTTTAATTCTAACCTACTATACTGTACTTGGATATACTCTATGAGTAAATGACAAAGCACTTTTGTAAGTCGCTCTGGATAAGAGCGTCTGCTAAATGCCATAAATGTAAATGTAATGATGTAATATATTGTTATAATAATTATATAGTTTAATTCTACAATGTATTTAATTTATTATATATTATATATATATTTATTTTTTTTTTTTTTTTTTTTTTTTTTTTTTTTTCCAGTGTGGAAATGTGCAGTGTGGAAATCAGAAAGGACATAGAGGTTATGTGATCCCTGTGAGTAGACAGGGATTGTTGAGAACATTTGCAGCACACCAGTTATCAGGTGTCATGGGCTAGTATATATACACATGCTAAGAGTGTTTTCAAATACTCAAATGAAACTGACTGGTTTGAGGAGGTGAGGTGCTCGTTTAAGATTTTCTAAATAGGATTTTATTCATTACATATTTTATACCTGGTAGCTAGACTTATTATAATAACTTAGATATGTTGCAATATATATCTGTTTTTATACCAGAAGGATGGGACCCCAAGTGTTACTCCTTGTGTTTGCAGCTGTCCTCTGTGGTGAGTTCACCAATGGTTTTAGCATTTTTCTATACCAGATGTTTTAAAGTATTCTTTACCACTTATTTCAAATAAACTGCCATGTGAAACAATATGACATTTTACTTTTCTAAAATATATAATTATTTGATTTAGCTAAATCAGAAAGAATTTCCTTCAAAATGTTAGTCATGTTTTTGCAGCAGGAAGAAATGTTTATGAAAATAATTCTTAAAACTATGGTCATGGCAGTTGCCCAGGGCTTGAAGTGTAACTACTGCCAAAGCATTAACAAGGAACACCCCAACTGCACCGAGATTTTTGAGAAAGAATGCCCTACGGGCTACAATAACTGCATCAAAATCATACTGCAAGGATCAGCATGTAGGTTGACCAAAATATAATAGTTTTGAGTATTTTTTAGTTGTAAATGATCAAATCTATCATTATATAAATAGAATAATGCTAATTCTTCAAATGTAAGATTTCCAATCTTGTAATTTGTATTTCAGATGGTGAAGTGCGCAAATGTGCCAACGACAATGAATGTCAAACACCTACAATTGACCAGGTGCAACAAACGTGTTGCAGAAAAGACAACTGCAACTGAAGGGATTCTTTGAAGAGTAATTAATTCATATTAGCTTAATCACTTATGAACTGGTTCAGTAAATTAACTTTGTGAGAAAGACTGCACTAGACACTTCTCCTTCCTAGCTAGCCCAACTTCCCTTCTGTTTTCTAACAGTGTCTGCCTTGTCAAATGAATAATTATAATGTAGGATTAGGTACAATGATAGCATTATAGTTTGTGATCTAACAAATTTAACAAAATTATTTAGTGTAATGGAATTGCAAAGTGGAACAAAATTAAATAATATGCATATACAGGAAAAGAACAATGGCTCTGTGTAGTGTTTATTTTACATGCACAGACACACACACAGAGAGAGAGAGAGAGAGAGAGAGAGAGAGAGAGAGAGAGAGAGAGAGAGAGAGAGAAAGAGAGAAAGAAAGCCTTTACACCTTAACCACAAAACACAGAAGTGCCTGGGTCAGAAACACCATGGTTAGCGCAAGGCAAAACTTATCACACTGTAACGGTTTTCACTAGAATATTTGCAAATTTTACAATGCATGACAATTACACATTTTGACAAGTGGCATGTCAAAAACATGTTCTTTTCTCAAGTACACCATTTATACAATGGTAACACTGAAATGAAATGATTATTCTAGCAAAAAGAACAGAACAGAACTTGTTCATGTGCTCTAGAGGCACCCTAGCAAGACCTCAGAGTTGCGCATTCTAAGAGCTCTGGGTACAGAAGTTACAGAAGTAGTGGGCAATGAAGTAGACACAGAATGCACTACTGATGATGATGACCAGGGCAGAAATGGACAAGAGAGCATAGATAGACATGCACTTTTCCGCTGCCGCCCTCACCACACATCGCTGCTTTGGACACCCAGTCACGTTACACAGGAACATGGTTGGGGACAATTTAGGCAGGTTCCAATAAAGCAAAACATACACAAACCAAATCTCCACAGTAATCCGGAGCACCACGCTGAAGAGGTAAAATATCACAGTTTTTCTGCTTCTGTGCATGTCTAGGGCCAACCCTGCTGAGTTGGTGGTAAACCCACTCGCACCTGTTGGTTCTTCCTGGGATTCTGCCTCCCCCCCACTTTTCTCCCTGGCACTCTTCTTCTGAAAAATGGAGCGTAAGTGGGCCGTTAACATTTCCATTAGGAGAACAGAGAGGAGGAGCAGGACAAAGAGGAAGTTCCAAGCCATTACAGAAGGCTTGTCAAAGTGCCAGTTAAAGCAAGCTCTGGTACACAAGCCGTCAGTGGTGACATTGCAGCTGAAATCCGACTCGAGCTTGAACCAGGGCATTTGAGCCAAAAAAAGGGTCACAAGGCGAATGCAGAGGAAGCCAAACCACACTGTGCGCCCTTTGTAGGTGGTGGTGGTGTCCACTGCAGTGCGGAGGATTGGGATAAGCCCAGTAACTATTGCTGCCATTCCTCTTAGATGGACGCTCTCCTGTTGTATAATACAAAGCTGCATTTATACATTCAAAAATGTGGTTTACTACATTTTTTTTTAAATAAAATCTTTTAAAGTATTAATACATAACATTCTCATTCACTAGGTAACTTACCAACAGAATATGTCAGGCAGGAGCAAGGATGCTGTCTTCTCTGTTGCAGCAACTATTACAATGCTGCTATTCTGAGCCACTTGTTATATAGCATGCTAAACATCTACATCATCAAAATTTGTGTTACGCAAACTGCTACATTCAATTTTTGTCCCACTTTTTAGATAAGATTAAGATATTTTCATATGTTCGTATGGTCCTCTATTAAGTTTTTTTTACTTGGCAAAGTAATCTAATTTAAGGCATATTAGGCTTGAAGTGAATACTTTAAAAACCTTACACATTCAGAAATGGGGAAAAGGAAACAAGGCTGAACTCATTCATTATGTAACTTTATTGAGTACAGAATGGCCACAGCATAGTGACGATTGACCAGGCAAGGGTGAACTGGCATGTGCAGGATGGGGTACAACCCAGTATTAACTAAATGATCATCAACTTGATGTGAAATACTTGTAACACAGCATACGAAGTGGGCACAGTGGGTAAAGAAGACGATAGCAGCAACCTCTAAAACAATGAGATTTCAGATTAAAAACCATAAGAAATCATATGAAATTTGGATTTATTTATTTTTTTCACCAAATCACTGGGCTTTAAATTCAAAGGAGAAGCAACAGTAAAAAAAAAAAAATTCCATACAGTTTGTGTAATGAAAGAAATCATTTCAACTGCCTGTTGCATTTTTGTACAGAACTGCATCCTTAACAATGGATCCTGACTGTAAACAGTGGTCGAAAGATCAAGGCCAACATGCAACAATTTCACAGCTCCTCTTCCTTGTCTATGTACACATGGGCTGCCATGGTCTGGAAGGCAGACACCGGCACAGTGACAGGCACAGTCAGGGATATAGTAGCAGGCTCCGAGTCAGCTGGGGAGGACGCACCTGGCGGAGAAGGCAGGGGCTGTGTGTGCGCCGTGTCCGTCTGTGGCAGGGACGAGGCCTCGCCGTCACGGTGGGTGCGCAAATGCTTCCGAAGGTAAGCAGCGAAAAGGAAAGCCTTGCCACAGACCGTGCAGCAGTGTGGCCGGCTGGTGGAATGGATGCGCTGGTGTTTCCGCAGTCCGGCTTTGTTCAGGAAACCTTTGCCGCAGCCATCGCAGACATGGGGCCGTGGCTTGGGGTGCATCTTCTCGTGAGCTTGCAGAGCCGACGGCTGCGTAAACTCGGCCTGGCAGGTCACGCAAACGTAGGGGCCAAAGGGGAGGGGCATGACAGTGGGATTTGGTGGGGGAGAGACGCTGTGAAGCCCGGCGTGGGTCTGCACCTCCTCCCATGTGCTAAACTGCGGGCCAGTGCTGAGAGAGAAGCCCTGCGCAGACTCAGGCACTGGCTGCTGCGGGGGCCTCTCTGCCAGGTGCGTCCTCTCATGCTTGCGCAGGCTGGACGACACAACAAACGACTTGGAGCACATCTGGCACTTGAAGGGGCGTTCTCCAGAGTGCACCCTCCGGTGCTTGTTGAGGCTCGAGCGCTCTGCGAACGACTTGCCGCATTCCGTGCAAGAAAACGGCCGCAGCCCGGTGTGCACCAGCATGTGCCGGCGCAAGTCCCACGATGCCACGAAGGCTTTGTCGCAGTTCTGGCACTTGTACGGCCTCTGGCCCGAATGCACGCGCTGGTGCACGGCCAGGTCAGCCGGCTGCCGAAATCTCTTGGTGCACTTGTCGCAGGGGTAGGGCTTGAAGCCCTGATGTGCCCTCTGGTGCCGGCGGAAGCTGGAAGGGTCTGAGAACATCTTGCCGCACTGTGGACAGAGAAAGGGCTTCTCACCGGAGTGTGTACGCAGATGGGACTGGTAGGAGGAGAGCTGAGTGAAGCCTTTTCCACACTGCTCACATTGGTAGGGCTTGCTCTGGGAGTGAATGCGCAAGTGGCACGCCAGGGAGGACGAACGCGAGAAGGCCTTGCCGCAGTCTGAGCAGAGGTATGGCTTCTCTCCTGTATGCGAGCGCTCATGGTTCTTCAGGTCTTTGAGCTCTGTGTATGTCTTGCCGCATTGACCGCAGGAATAAGGACGGTGGCCCTGGTGATTCCGCCGATGCTTGCGGTACACAGAGGGGTCCGCAAAACTCTTCCCGCATTCGGTGCAGAAGTATGGCTTCTCCCCTGTATGTGAGCGCTGATGAACTTTCAGTTTTGACAGAGTAGGATAGCTCTTAGAGCAGTGAGGGCATGAATGAGGCCTCTCACCACTGTGCTGGGTCATGTGAATGCGTAGACAAATGGCCTGCATGAACGCCTTGCCACACTCTGTACAGACAAAGGGTTTCTCTCCGGTGTGGGAACGGCTGTGGTTTCTGAGTTCTGTTGGTGTTTTGTATGCTTTATGACACTGTGAGCATTGAAATGGACGTTGACCAGAATGGGATCGTTGATGTTTAGAGAGCTGGGCACGGCTGGAGAAAGCCTTATTACACTGGCCACAAGTGTATGGCTGTTTGTCCTTACCATGAGCTAAGAGCTTATGACTCCGTAGACTTGTGGGGCTGAAAAACGCTTCCGGACAGGCTGAGCACTTAAAAGTGTGCTGAGATTTTGCTGGTCTCCCTTTGCCTCTTCTCGTGGTCAGCTGCTGATTCTTGTCCTCCTTCTCTTCAGTGGGCTCAGTCTCAGGAGGTGGAGGGACATCCTGCTCTACTGTAGATGGGCTGCCTGGCTGTGAAGAAGCCATCATTCTTCTGTAAATTAATAAGAGTGGGTTACAGGTCTTTGAATGTCATATGGTTGATGAGTTTGTATCCTTTTTTTTTTTCCTTTTAGCAGAGACTGCTTATTCTTGTTTTAAACCAAAAACACCGGTTATCTTAATTGAATAAAGTGACGGGAAAATGTAAAAAGAACACGAGACAACACAAAATGGCCGGCATTAGGACCTCAGGGACAATTAGGCAAAGCACTCGTTAAAAAGGAAGTTATCTAGCTAATATATAGACTTTAACATTTAGTTGTATTGCGATTAAACACTTCTTAAATGACTACGTAGATCAGTCTTAACAAGGTAATGCAACGGCTAATAACCGATTAAATAAATAGCCATTTTAACCTGCATGCAACTGCAACATTACCAGCCAACAAAACACAAAATGGCTGGCTTTAGGACCGCTGAACAAGCGAGGCTATTTAGCTAGTGGCACATAGTCTCACTGTGTCTCTGTCCGTTGTGTGACTAAAGTTGTTGCAACTTTGAGTGCTCGCTTCTTACCAGTAACTGGAATGCTAAGACCTTGAAGCCGTATTTCCTGTCTGGAGAGCACGATCTGTTTTTCAAATGAATTCCGGCCAGAGACGTTTTAATGCGCGGACGGCTTTAGGACCATGACGAAAGTATTTTTCTCCGGTTCGAGTCGACATGAAGCTAGCTATCTCTGCACCGCTATATATTTCGGGCTATCTCTGCACCGAGATAATACCCGTTTACTGCCAACAAACACTCGGCAGTAATGGCTTCATGGTAAGTGCATAGAAGACGGAGGCATCTAGCCTAACCTCACCAGCTACCTTAGTTGGCTAGATTATGGAAATTGTGTTGTGGGAGGAGAACTACGGCTAGATAATTCGGCTAGCCATGCTAGCTAGGCTATGTACACAGTTGTCGTTGGCAGTATAAACAAAGTATTGGACGTTAAACCGTAGTGTTGCCAATAATATATTTGTGTACAACTTCGCGATATTGAACTGCAAATGAGTTTCGTTCTGATTTTTAACTACACATCCAGTAAGTATAGCAACTGATGGATTAAATTCTTGTAAACATTTAAAAAACCCACCATCGGACCTTTTTTCATTGCTGCACATTTCCTGTTTCTAAGTAACAACAGCAGGAAATGGTATGTTGGTGTGGAATGGAAAAAGACAATTGGTGAGAACGGGGACGTGTATACCCGCCCTGAATCAAACATCAAATGGCTATAACACAACTCCACATAACAAAATATCGGAAAGATTGTGCAACATCATAAGTATGTACTCTTTATTACTGTTTATTCAGCGGTTATAGACAGTATTGTGGCGATTTTGCAAGCCTCCCTTGCTGGGCTTGAAATGCTAGCTAGCTGGGTAGCTAAACAGATAGCTAACTAGCTAGCGGAATTCGCTTAGCTAGCTAGCTTATTCGTGTGGGTGCTGCCTTAACCGCTTAACGGTTTAAGTTTATATTCACGTTCAGTTTTGTTTTTATCTCTGCAATATAATGAATTCTTTTAAATCACAATTGGATGCAAAGTAGATTATATAATGTTTGCCGTCTTACTGACAAGGTTATGTTTATCTAGCTAACTAGCTAGCATGCAAGGGGATTGTTTACTGTGTAAATAGACGTCCATTGTGTTAGCCTGGTAGCTAGTCATCTTACTCTAATTTGCCTTCGATCATTAAATCATACATCTAACTGGAAAATAGCAGCATGCCTCGGGATCATACAAAATGTTTGTTGATGTACACGAATGCTACATTTTGTTTTATATAAAATGGTAGGTTTGCTAGCTAACAAGCTATGTTAAATCTTGGTAAGAACCATTTGTTCAGTCGCATTGCTGAGCTTTTATTTCTCGCTTTAATATTAGTTCTTGTTTTCATCCGAAATTTCATTTCCACGTGGCTCACATCATCAGCGGTCTCTGGTATAGAATTTTTTTTTAAAACGTTAAACTATTTGTTAAATAAGTATTTCCCTAAAATCGAACGAGCACGCCCACAAGTGGAAACGCATGTAATCCATTGTTAACCCATTAGTCAGCCTAATGCCATGACTGATTTTATAGGTCTGAAACATTGTTTGCATGCCCTCAAACCAAGTGGTACTGTACAAACTTTTAATCTCGCGCTCTCTCTGTTTCTCTCCTACAGCATCAAACCAATACTTGTGCTCTTATGAACTCATTTGTCAGATTTTCAATGGCATGGAAGGGAATGTTTTCATTTATTTTTTTGTAAATGCTGCCTTTGTATATGGACTTTACTTACAACACCTCTTTGATGAAAGTGAGGACAAGGACCTCACCTTTGAAAAAAGGTGCCCCCTTTCCCATGCTCGAACTGGCTCTTATTAATATTTTATATAATTGTATTATACTGTTATGGCTATGCAGGAGCCAGGCAGGACCAAAGGCTTTTTATGCAAGCATTGTGGTATAGTATGTTCAAACATGCCAAGTCTTTTGGAGCATACAGACACTTATCATCAGTCAGAGGATGATCGGAGATTTAAATGTGATGAATGTGGACGGGGATACAGGCATGCTGGCAGTTTGGCTAATCACAAGAAGACGCACGAGGTCGGATCCTTTCAGTGTCACATATGCACCCGTAAGCTTTCTAATGCATTGGCTCTCAAAAGTCATTTGCGTATTCACACATCACGAAAGAAATATTCCTGTATAGAGTGTGGCAAAGCCTTTCGCCTGGGAACTCAGCTGGCTACTCATCAAAAGGTCCATCGAAATAGAGAGTTTCGGGGAAGGACCAGGAGCAGTGACTTTCCACAAGATCAGCTTGGAAGCATTTGTGAAAATGACCAAGTGCCGCAAGTAGATGAGCAGGATTTCAGCATGATGTCAGATCTGCCCTCGGGTATGGAGTTGGATGTTTCCCCTGAAAACAGTTTTAGCAATGGCCTGATGTCAGAGCTTATTCCAGGCTCTATCACTGAAACTGACACCGCAGCCAGTGGTGATAACGGAGACCGACCGTTTAAATGTGATATGTGTGAGAAGACCTATAGACATCATGGAAGCCTGATAAATCATAAGAAAACTCATCAAATGGGAATATTTGAGTGTCCAGTCTGTTTCAAACAGTTTAACAATCTTGCTGCCCTTAACAGTCACCAACGAATTCACAGTAAAACCCGAGGCCGG
Organism: Electrophorus electricus; assembly: GCF_041902795.1. Lineage (NCBI taxonomy): Eukaryota > Metazoa > Chordata > Actinopteri > Gymnotiformes > Gymnotidae > Electrophorus > Electrophorus electricus. The sequence goes on along the minus strand of NC_137511.1, from coordinate 5,001,329 downwards.
TCTAGCACAGTTACCACAGTGACCCCTAAAGCTTCATACACAGACTCTAAATCAGAACAGACATCAGATGTTTTGCAGAACGGGGCCACAAGTGTCTTTTTTTGTCATCTTTGTCAAGTAGTGTTTCCTAATGATGATGAGTTTCAGAATCATGTTATGTTGCATAACTCATCTTCTGTGTCCTTTGAGCTCCCTGCTAGCATATCAGAGGACCATAATTTTTCATATAATCATGATATTACTCAGTCTCCTGAGTCTAATCCATATCCATCCTCCAGTGACACTCCACCATTGCCTCCATTACTCGATAAAGCTGTTTATGACCAAACCCAGGGGCCAATGGAAAATGGTCATATATATGTACCTCATCCCATAGGTGATGACCCAACTCTTTTAGATACTCAGGGAGAGCATCTAGCCCTGCCATCAGAAAACCTCAACCCTGAACCATCAGAGCAAGCTACAGATGATATTAAACAGGATGAAGCAGGAAGCTCTGACCGTCGTTTTAAATGCCAGATTTGTGGTAAGAGCTACAGACATGCAGGTAGTCTCATTAACCACAAGCGCTCCCACCAGACAGGAATTTTCCAGTGTTCTATTTGCCGCAAGAACTACCCACATCTGGCTGCCTTGCGCAGCCACCTTCGCATTCATAAAGGCAGGCCTTCCTTGGTAACCCCCAGTGCTGAAGGGGATTGGCTTTCCTCAGAACCACTAACACATGAAAATCAGCACAGAGGTTTTTCATGTCATGAAGATGATGATGTAAGTGATATTCTAGATCTCCCTCAGGATCTGGGAGAATCTGCATGCATGAATTCCGATGAAGAAAATATCAATGAGCTGGAGGACACAGAATGCCAAGAGCAGTTTCACAGTTCCTTCTCTGAGGACAGACATATGCACTTACCTCAGGGTGAAGCCCTCATGGAGAGGCACATGTGTGCAGACTGTGGAAAGACATTTACTGATATTGCAGGGATCAAGTCACATGTGTGTCCTCTCTTGAATCAGCCGTATCAGTCGATGACCAATGGTTCAGATGACCACATGGAATTCAAGGCTTCAAATCATGAACAACCTTTGGAAGATCCAGGGGAGGGCATTAGTTTTGAGGGACACAATGGTAGTACAGCTGAGGGGTATTTTACAGAGCAGAACTTTCATGACACTATGCATTGTGAGATGATGAGTGATGATGAAGATAATGGTCACTGTGAAGATGGTGATGAGGAGGACGATGGAGAAATGTATCAGTGCTCAGTGTGTGGGAACCACTACACAAGTATGCGTGCTCTGAGGAGCCACCTCCGTGGACACACACAAACCCATGGCACGCCATCAACGTCTGGACCCTCCTCTATGTCCTCCCTTGAGGCAGAGAAAGATGATGAACCAGGTGACATCCAGCAAGGTGATTGTAGTCTGATAATCTGTAGCACTTGTGGAGAAAGTTTCACAAAGAAACAGGACCTACTTGCCCATCAGCTTCTGCATGGCAGTACAGTGGTTGAGCAAGCAGAACAGTATGTCACCCAGAACAAGAATGAGCTCAAACCAAAAGAAGAAACTGAGAGCATTATCTGTGGGAAGTGTGGTGTAGCCTGTACAAGTGTTCATTACCTTGAGATCCACAACTGCACTGGAAAAGGCACTGAAAAGATTGAACAGTGTGATATAAAGCCAGATCTTGGCAATGCTCTTGGGCAAGAACCTGCATATGGGAGAACCTGGGAGTGTCCAGACAGTGGAGATAGGCAGTACAGATGCGACCAATGCGGACGCTCGTACAGACATGCTGGCTCGCTTCTAAATCACAAGAAGTCACACAAAACAGGGGTGTTCCGCTGCTTTGTTTGCCAGAAGCGCTTTTACAACTTACTGGCCCTTAAAAACCACCAGAGAACACACTTCGATGTTAAAAAGTAAGTGAAAAATTAGCAAAGGCTTCAATTCAATTATTTCAAATATTTCTCTTACTGTTGTAGCATGCCCAGTTGTTTACTGTTTATCATTCAGAATTTATTTTCTCCGTAGTACTTTTACTAACTCAGTTCTCCTATATTCTCTTTTCTCCATTAGGCACAGTTGTACAGAATGTGGGAAAGCTTTCAAAATCCACAAGCAACTGTTGAACCATCAGAGAGTTCATCAGGAAAACAAGGCCAAGATTGAGGAACTCAACAAACAGATTCAGACCCTCATGCAGATGAGTGGCAGTGTCTCAGTGAGTGGAATGCAGACAACCAATGGCAATAGAAAAAGAAGCAGCCGACGCCGCAAGCAAAAAGAAACTCCTAGTAGTGAACAGTCCAGGCTGAAAAAGGATGGGCAGGCAGGGGATCCTAATGACCCACGGCCTTTTGTCTGTGACCAGTGTGGGCGAAGCTATCGGCATGCTGGAAGTCTGGTCAACCACAAAAACTCGCACAAGATGGGCGAATATTATTGTGCCGTGTGCAACAATACCTATTCGAACCAACTAGCAATGAAGAATCATTTGCGTATTCATTTCTCTGTGAAAAAGCACTGCTGCCAGGACTGTGGGAAAGCATTCAGAGGAAAGAAACAGCTACTGAACCACACTTGTTCACACAACCGCAAGAGTGCAGCAGCAGTGAGAGGAAAGGGTAGGAGTCGCAGACGAGCAAAGGATTTAACATGCAAGGGTTGCTGCTTGGTATTTCCGACGGCAGACCAACTTGCAGATCACCCTTGTAGCAAAGAGCCTGGTCCTCACTCTGCTCTGGTAGGTGCTGATCATAATGGCAGTGGTAATGCACGTGTAGTAAAAGAGGAACGACCTTTCAAGTGTAATATTTGTGGACGAAGCTACCGTCATGCAGGCAGTCTGCTGAATCATAAGAACACACACAAAACTGGCCATTTCACCTGCTCATTCTGTGCCAAGCCTTTTTCTAATCCCATGGCGCTGCGTAATCATACTCGTATCCACACACAAAAGAAGAAATATGTTTGTCCGACATGCGGTAAGGCTTTCCGACTCTCAAGTATCCTTTACAACCACCAGAAGATCCATGCCAGGGGAGTCACCCATTATAGCTGTCAAACATGTGGTAAGAGCTTCCAGGGAAAATCTGGACTCAAGAGACATCGCTGTTACAGAAATGGCACGTCAACATCTGCTGCCAATCAAGATGGAGGGGACAAGTGTTATACGTGAGTAAATTATCAGTTTTCATGCTAGAGTGAAGGTTTTGCTTTAATCCACAAATGTTATTTTTATGCAAGATCAGCCATGATCTGACAACCCTGCTAATCTTGCATGACCATGAATGATAATCAGCCAATCTCTTGCATCTGAATATGAAATACTTTTGCTACATTATTTAATTGGCTGTATCTGTTTGTTGTTTGTTTTGCAAGTAGTTCTCAGTCTCCTCTTGTTTCCAGGTGTGATCAGTGTGGACGCTCCTACAGACATGCTGGCTCTCTTCTCAACCATAAGAAGACTCATTCTGCTGACCTTCTCCATTGTACTCTCTGCCTCAAAACGTTCACTGACCCTCTTGAACTCCAGAGCCATTCCCAGATGGCCCGCCACTGCTGCCCAGATTGTGGGAAGACCTTTTGTGAGTTTGCACATTTGCAGAGTCACATGGAGGTGCACAGCAAGGGACTCCCTTATTACTGCAGCCTGTGTCAGCAGAACTTCCCCAACCAGACCAGCTTTCAGCAGCACCAGGAGGTCCACCATAACATGCAGGGACAGTCACATCAACAGCAGGGTAGGCAGATGCCACAGGATTTGGATTGGGATTCTGGACTGGACCAACAGATCGGGCTTCAGGATCTTCACAAGATGGACCCAGCTTTCAGCCAAATGCAGGGTGGCTTCCCTGAACCGCATGAGAGTGGTGAGGCATTTGGAAAAGAGGAAAAGAGCCACGTGTGCGAGCACTGTGGACGTACTTACCGACACGCCGGATCCCTGCTGAATCACAAGAACAGCCACAAAACGGGCTCCTTCTTCTGCTCCGTGTGCCAGAAAGAGTTCACCAACCTGATGGCGCTGAAGAACCACCGGCGTATTCACACTGAGCCAAAGCGCTACCAGTGTTTGGAATGCGGTAAGGCCTTCCGGGTATCCACCCAGCTCATCTGCCACAGGCGCATCCACACCAAAGAGAAGCCCTTCTCCTGCCTTCTCTGTGACAAGCGTTTCTCTAGCAAGTCCAATCTGCGGCACCACCAGAAGATGCACCAGAACACCCAGCAGTCCTTTGAGTCCTTCAACATGGACCCAAATGCCTTCATGGGACTAGATGTGGACCCTTTTCTCTGAGGCCAGATCCATAAGACCCATGTTCCAATCTTGGTTTTCCAAGGGAAGATATCAAATAATACTTCTGTTATGAAACTCTTCCCCCACCCAAGGCCCAATGCCAATAATCGTAAAACATCAGGTTCTTCTGCTGTATTTGTCAAGATGGTGTCGAATCCAGATGCTGATCTTGGCAAGAGTTGCCTCCTGTACTGTTGTATTTTAAAATATTTTTCTTTAACGGACACTTAAGACTGGCATTGACGCGATACTACCTCTGGTAGGGACAGTGATACTGTAGAAACTTTAGAATAAGTGATGGTGCCTGTCAGAGACCATTTTAGATTTGAATGTTTCTTTTTTTAGTCTTCTCACAGAGTGCACAAAAACTAAAGAATTGTATGGTACTACGTTAGGTCTCAAATTGAAGACGGGTGAGAGTATATTTACGTAGATATTTTACTCCAGTGCTGCCTCTAACAGTAGAGTCCGACCGATTATTTGGATGAAACCAAACGAAAGTGGATGAGAAGGACCTCCTGCGTCTTTCCATGAATTGTGCTTCCGTGTTTTAAGGTCATTGTACTACTCCTCATAAATATTTGCTCTATATTCACGTCATCAGTGTCTCATTGATTAAATTTTACATGTTAAGTCCTTCACTTTCATCATGGATGACACTATTAATGCTGTTAAACAGCAATAGTGGAGTTAATAGCAGTTCCCTGAGGCCTATCAATAGAAAAGATATTTATTTATTTAAAAGCCTATTTATACCCTAAAATTTACATGTAAAATATTTGAAAAACTGTCTTCATTATCACCCTTCTGATGTGGTAAAGCTTATGCATGGTATTAGATGTTTAACAGTAAATTACCTAGGTATTGTAGATAAGATACAATACATTTAAAAATGCCTCCTCCTAAAGCATTTCAAGTGTTGTATTTGAAGTAGCCAAGTAATAAGTTTGACTTTTATTTTCTCAGTGTTTAAATTAATGTATTCTCTTGTATATTACTTTTATTTAATCTTGTGTGTATGTTCTTCCCAAAATGACTGCTGAGTAAGACAATGGTTAGCTAATGAACAGGAATGTGTAACCTTAGAGACTGTGTTGGTACTGGACCCAGAAATCCATGATCGGTCGGGCTCTATCATTGGCAGTAACACCTGGAATACTTTTCAGTAGTTTTATAATTGCTCAGGTTTCACACCTTAATCAGTAGAAATAAATAATTACACCATATGTTTTTGACTGATGCACACACAGCATCATGGGAGGCATCAGTGTTTGGATATGATGCTAGGTTGGATTTATGTGCCATTTCATATCATTGCCCTACTTAGAATAAACTTAGTAGTAGTTTCCATTTATGCCTATATTTCAGTGCTTACTGATTATTTAAGGAGTTGCAGACCTTCATGGATTAAGTGCATTTCACATGAAACTCCACTGACTTCTGAATCTTCGAGATTCTCTGTAATCAGTTGCATATATCTTAAAATACAGAATATTTATTTTTGTTCTTATAATCGATGTTTCTCTTTCTCAAGTAGGGGACTAAGCAGATACTGTTTATTTGTAGATGTTCATGCCCTCACTTCCTGGAACTGAATAAACACAGTGTAAATGTTTTTGACTGCCTAGTTTGTCATATCTCTGTACCAGTGAACAGCAATTGTTTTTACTTACTAATCATGGAGGTAGAGGCAGGCATTCTTAGACATGTAAATTAAGAATTAGTCAACTGTGTTTTCTTCTTTTGATCAGATTGTATCTTAACCATATGGGTGTTGTACTCAAGATAATTTATTTATAGTACATGATAATTTAAAACGTGTATGAGTCCTACAAAATTCTTTTGCAAGTTATATACTTAAAATCATTCCATGACAGTCGTCTCAGTTTATTGCTTACAAATGCAGTCCAACACCAAAACAAATAGTTGATAAGGGACAAAGATATGGTGTTATATAATATTGACTTCACCCATTACTCTTAACAGGGACCACTGGATATAAAACCTTTATGCATATGTAATATTGCACATTTGTTAACTTTGTTTTTAATCTTTGCTAAATGTCAGAAGAAAGATGAGTAGGTCTCATTTGTAACAAAAAAGTTAACTGGTGAAGGCTGATGTGATTTCAGTGAACTAGCCTACATTTTGGAGCTGTGTAAACCATTTTAATTTCTCACATAATTTAGAGGCAACATTTCAGACAAGAAATGGAGAATAACTGAGACAAGTGGATTCACGGTGGTTTGCTGGCTACATACACGACTGTTTCACAGGCTATTAGCAGCTTTTGAGGATCCCACTGGTATCCACATAGGTGCCACCTTTCCTGCAACTAACGCCACAGACAGGCTACATAGCCTGTCGGTCTCAGAACATTCATTTACATAATGACTACATTTCAAATATAAAACAGATCATTGACCTATAAAAAACATTGATTATACAATACATTCAGTAGGCCATACGTCAGAATAAATCTAATGCAGAGGTAAATAGGTATTGTACAAAATATACTGCTGTGTGAGGTACAGCCCTTACTCCTACGCTACAGTCCCGGCAAGTTAAGTTTTTACTGGAAATCTGCATTATTTAAAAAAAAAAACAGGTTGGGGATAAATGGGCATTTTAAGTGTATAGGTGTCACAAATATTTTTTTAAAAGGCAGTATAAAAACCAAAGCAAGGACCTTAACACTTTAAAAGATAATGCCTATCAATATAGGTCACCATATAAAGTCAACACAGAGGTCAGAACAAATCCATTTGTCCATCATAAGGCATCCAGCTGCTGTGTAGAGGTGTAGAGGATTGTACTCGGCACCTCCAATTTTCTCATACCTTTTGCACAGTGAATGACAATGTCTCAGTGTGGTTTCTGAGATCACGGTGACAGTACATCTGCATATTCTGGGGTGCATTAATCACCGCTATGTTTAATTTACCAATATGATAAATTAGGAGTGTCACATGCTACTTAACACTATAGCCAGTGTATCACTGGTTCGCTGAATGAACAGCTCACTTTGATGTACTGTCTTTTTATGATGTATTCCTTAAGCTTTTCCTGAAAAGAGGCAAAGGCAGAGTTTTTAGTAGTGTTTATAAAATCAACATTAATACTGCTAATAATTAAAATGTTTTGTATTTTGATGACATTGTGGATAATAAAATTATTATGAGGGCCAAGTGAGATGTAAATGGCATGTTAAACAGAATGAATACCTACTTAAATGATGTGCTTATACTGGATAAAGAGGTCCTGTAGTTTCCTCTATTGGCTCTAAATTATGGGCATCAGAGTTTTGATTAGTTCTGAGATCTTCCCATACAAAGGTTAGCATAAAATCAACAAGTAAAAACCAGCAGAAATGTTTATTTTTTTCTTCTTTTAGCCATATTTTAGTGACATTTGCAATTCAAACAAAAAAAATATGTAGTTTTGTCTGGTTATTTTGTTTCTCACCACGTAAGGTTCTTCTGGATCTGCACTGATGCACTAGCACTCCTATAAGCAAAGCCCCAAAAACGACCACAGCTGCCAGCACTGAAAAACTGGTAATGGCTGCCACCCTCCAGGAATCCCGAGGTTCAATATGTGGACCTGTTGAACACACAACAGTGTTACTGGAGGAACGCCACGGTTTTGTTTTTTTGGTTACTGCAAGTGTCAAAGCACTACTGATCTTTGCATGTGCTTTAAGCCATTTCAGTACTATCCATTCATAAAACATTCATCTGAAGAAATATTCTACTTATTCTATTCTACTTGGGCAATAATCTGTATACAAAGTGCAATACACCCAAGTGTTCTATACTATGTGCAGTTTAGTATTAAAATTCTCTCACATTAGTTAATGTGAATTGACTAAAACCTTATTTTGCTAATCTGCATATGGTTTAATTATGTAAATATCTGTAACTCACATGTTTCACATGATGGAGTTTTGGGATACTGTAGGCATATAGAGCAAGGTATACATTCATCAATATCGCTGTTCAAAAACTCAAATTTTTTACAGGCAGGATCTGTGAGAGTAAAACAAACAGGAGTTAATGTGGCCTGGTTTATCATTATTTGGGTGTGCAAAATCAACCTGATAGGAACAGGTGGTGTTTGCTGACAGTCAAACTTGAGTTGAAAAACAATGCAAGCCAGGGAACTTCTTTTGTCTCTAATTCATATGAAATGAGTTGGGAAATTCCGTTCAAGTGATGTGGCGCGCTTGTGGGGAAATGCTATTACTCATGCTCTGAGTGCGTAAGCAGCGATTCGACTGAACGAACATCTGAGCGTAACCAGACTGTCATGTAGCCACTGAGGGCTTACAGAAAACCATCATGGGCACCAGGCACTGGGAGAAGTGATTTCATGAGAATCCAATAGTTGTGAGAAACAGTATTTGAATTTTTCCTCACTCATACACAGCTGACGCAGAAGCTGCAGAAATATGAAAGTCTGTGGTCAAACACATACCACAAGATTCACTGTTATCTCTCTGAAATGAAGAGGAAGCTAGACGATACAACAATATTCTACAGCATGAAGTATAGTTTCTGACTATTGTAATTTGACAGATAAATATATAAACATAAGGCCCTGTACATTTGTTTGCCCTTTCAAAGATTCTGTTTATGTGGGAGATCAGCTGTGACAGGAATGAGTTAAATTAATACTTTAAAGTCATATCCTTGAACCTGACCTGCAAGTTTTGAGGTAAGAATGAAACAGGTGATTTCCTAGCCTACATTGATTTACTGTGACAGTCGTTGCAAAGATGCATTTCTACCATTTCACTGATGCAATCATTAGTGAACTTACCTTTAGACTAACATTGATTTATTTCTTTGTGAGGCAATTGGTAAAATAGAAGGTACTAATCTCTACAGGGTTTTAGTTACACTGTCACATATACTAAGTCTGCATGCGCTGTATTTATATTTTGTGCTATATCATGTGTATTGAGCAGATCCAGATTTATATTTATGTGTAGATCTGTTATTAGACAATATAAAGCAATAATCTGTACTAGACCTGTTTTGTTGAAATTGTGCCTCTGAAACAGTCATCCAGTATTAACTCTAATCTGTAACCAGCAAATATAAACGAGCCTATAAACACCTTTTTTCCCCCGAGTTCACAAATCATAATGCTTGAAGCAATTCTCCTATACTGACGAAAGCTTTTGCATAAACAAACGAAATCGCTGCCTAAAACACTTCAAACATAGAAACACATCAAATATATTCAAGAAAACATCCCATCTAATCATCCTCCGTTCATTTGTTTCACCCAGCATGTTCCAGAGCTTCACAACAGCAAACCCTCTCTATGGCGAAAGCTCTGGGGCTCCAGGGATTGCAATGCAACTCATGCTGTGCGAGGGAGTGAAATAAGGACATCGGAATGCGGAACCGGTGGGAACTCAAACTAGTAAAGGAAGCGAATCCGTGCAAAGTTACCGTTAACTCCCATTAACTGTTAAACCATGTTCAACGATTGCGATGTGTATTCTGTACAATCTGTAAAATGTGTATTAAGTATAGGTTTAAGTAATAAGGTTATTTAATATTTACATCTTGCAAATACAACTAATTGCAAACTACATTATGGACGACCTTGATTACATTCGCAAAATTCTGAAAAAATTCAAAGAATATTCTTACCTTTTTCCGCTTTTATTCCACGTAAATGCGTTCCCGCCACAAGAACCAAACAAAGGGCACGAAAAAGAGTGTGTACATCCATTTAACCTAGTGGGCTATAGTAAAATTCCAGTTTGGTAAAATAAAGTAACTGGCTTCTAGCATGGCAAAGTGAGCATGTGAATGACTCACCCCAAGTCTGCTGTTTTAACTGCGTCCACACCCACGCGCTGGGTTCAGCGCCCATGAGTCATTTCCTATGTACTGTACAGATTCTCTTTATGCTGCGAAACAGTGTTCTGGAGAGGAACTCTTCGCAGGGCATCCGATACATATGCAGTCAGTATTGGCCTTTGTATTTATGCGAAAGTGCAACCAGTCACTGCTGATGTAATTCAGAATTATATCGTGGTTGTGTTTGTTGTAAAGAAATATCCAAACATTATTTTATTTAGAAGAACTGAACGCAACTTTTAGTCACTTTGAGAAGCCTGGAGTCTTTAAGAGAGCAAACTGAAAGACCAGTATCCCATGAAACGACTTTGAGGAAAGAGCGCTCGTAAAAGTCACCACACCCAACGACGTAATTCGCTGTAGCTTGTCCAAGAGCGCAAACAAAAGTCCAGTGTTTGGCAAACACGGCCTTTCGAGGAGAGTGTGGTACAATTATTAACTCGAATGACGCGACAACGGGATGAGGAAAACGTACACAGTAACTGAATAAAAAACATTTTCTTTAAAATTTCATCAACAGTGAACTAAAATGCATACCATCTTAGCATTAACAGCAGCATCCCCCCCCCTCCCCCCGCCGTTCATCTCTAAGGTTATTTGCATTGCAAATAGTCACATGACTTTAAATTTGCTTAACAAGTTACAGAAGAAACTCTAAATTGTTTACAGCAAAATGCCGCAATACATTGTGCTGAAATAAAGACTTGAGTTCAAGATGAACACTACATTTAACAGACCTGTCATTAGAAACACTTCGCTTTTACGTGTTCTGGGAGGTTTTATAGTTCATCACTACCATGTGCAGTTTGCAATGTCGTATCCTCTTCTCCTTATCGGGGGTCAGTTTCTGACCACAGAACCGCCGTGTGGCTAGACGTTTTGGGATAGATCTCTCTTATTCCAGCAGTAATGTCGCCACGTGAAAAAACAGAGGTGCCAAAGAAATATTCAACACCACAATGCCCACAGTCGTACCTATTAAATTCACATATGAGACAGATGTACCTAATAATATGGATAGTGTGTGTGTCAATTTCACGTATCACATCAATTCAACAGGGATTTTCTGTGTTGCCCTACAGTACGGACAGTGACATTAAAGGTATACGTGTTTCAATACCATAACCATTTTACGATAGACGCTGACAGTTACGCTACTGTATTCAGGTCAATATCAATGTCACGAAGTTTGTTCCTTTAAAAACATCGTTAGACAAAACTGTCGTCTATAAATGGCGCAAAAACATTTGAACAGATTTACTTCAACTCCAGCCTCCAACAAGGAGGGAAAAACTTATTTTAGTATTTCATCTTGATAAAAATAATTGTTTCATGCAAGTCATTAAGCTATATACACTGAATGTCAGTATCTGTGGGTTTAGGATTCAATGCAAACCAAGGACCATCTCCTCTCAATTGGGCCCAGAGTGCCACAATCCTCCCATATTCTGATGCCATCTAAGAACTGCTTGGCAAATTTGTGAGTCGGTACTTGGTAACATGTGTTTACTTATTTATGTTTACAAGACATAAATGAGAACAGAATGCAATTTCAGTTGTTAGCACTGAAAGGGCTGATAGTAAAGACACATTGCTGAGACTTACTTCATTTCGAAGGCATAAGCGTTAAGAGCTATGGTGTCTATTTTCCAAACCTGTTTAGACAGGATCAGTAATTACAGCTGTATTTACTGATAATCACAAATTCCCTGATTTCTGTCATAAAGGACTCAAAACTAAAATAAATGTCCTTTTTATGTCAGCCAAGTGGGCTGAAATTTAAATGCTGAATCTCTGTGATGACTCTTTAGACAACTCCCTCTAGAGAACTCTATACCCTCTGTCATTGCAATCCCTATTTTTTTTTTATTTTCTTGAAATTTTCTTGTAGTTTCTACTGATGGTTGTCTGAATTATGCTGATTTAATTTGTCCAAAATGTTTGGTACGTACTTTGAAGAGCCCTAGAAGTAGCACATTACAGCAGAATTCTGCTGGATCATACTACTAGTTACTACACTACTCAACTGAAATAAGACCCATCACTACCACAACAAAAACAAACACTGCAGTGTTTTGCAGATGCACATATTCTATTAACTTGTTAGAACATCTGCAACACATTTTTGATGGTACTGGAAATTATATTTAAGGGGCTATGGTGAAGTGCACTGTTCTAAATTTCAACATTTTCTAAAGCAAATGCAAGGTAAAAAACATCACATTTTAAGTTACAGAACACTGAAAAGACAAATTGTAAAACAACCCATAGGCTTGGAAACATCATTTATAAACATGCGCAGGTTGTGTCCTATTGGCTGTAATCATCACTCACTTCAGACTTTCAACTTGCAACGTCACTGTCCATTTGGTCACTAGCACCAAGTGATTACAGATGTACAAGAAAAATCCTTTTTGGGCAGAATGACATGCCACAGCATGTGTACTCTTAGGCCTTAAATCCACTTCCCCGTTCTTTCTCTATCTTTTTTCTGCTCATTATGTTAATGATCCCATCCTGGGCTCAAGTGATATAGATGCGATGGAAGTCGTTGGCTCCGAAAGCAGCATTGCACTTAGGACACTTCCTCTGGCGTGTGTCATAGCGTGTCTTCAAGCACTCGTAGCAGAAGACATGGAAACACTTAGTTAGCACAGTCTCCTTGTCCCGGGTATTGCAACAGGGGCAGCGCAGTTTAGCCTGCAGATGAAAATATAGTTAGGAACAAAGCAAGTGTATTCTTATTAAAAGTATAAATAATTGCAAATAAAGGATTAATCATTTTTAGGAAACACTATTCAGTCCAGCATCTACATATCTTGTATTTCCTGTACCTTATACTGATTGATTTCTTCTTGCAAGATCTCATCAGCATCACTATACACCTCCACCTTCTTCTGTTTCTCCAGCTTTCGGCGTAGCCTAGACAAGTCCTCCTAAAAGGTGTGCAGCATACAATGCATTACAGGGATTCCCAAATACTAGATAATTTTTACATTTTTTAAAAACGTGCATTAGCTGTATGTATGCTCTGTACCTGGGCACGTTTAAGATTGCCACTCTCCCTTTCACGTGCTGTCCGGTTTTCCAGCACAGAGGCCTGGATCTCTCTTAACTTGGTCTGTGTGTGTTCCAGCTGCACCTTCAGGTCTTCAGCCAGCTGAGCTGCCTCCACTGCCTGTACCCAAGAGAAGGGGGAACGCAGGCCCTGCTGTATTTCACACTGTTTTTGTCCTGCACAGTTCAGGATAACCCTCTAACAACAAACGAACAAACAAACCTCAAGGGGGAAAAAAAAAAAGAAGCTCAGAGCTGTATGACCTTGCCCTTACTTTGCGCTTGTTGAGTTCAAGAGCTTGTGTGCGTAGTGCTAACTCTTTCTCCAAGGTGGCCAGCGAGCTCTGCAGCACACCCTCCTTCTCCTCCAGCTTCTGCACCACCAGTAGCTGAGCATCAACCTGGAGAGGAAGGAATATGGGCAGCTTGGAAAGTTAGCCCCCACTGCTAATGCAAAAGCGTCAGCGCTGCACGCTCCAGGCACATCACGCAAACTCTGGACTTGGCTTTCATTGGTGGGTGCCTGCAAGTCCTTGTAGAAGAACCTCTAGGGTCTTGGCGTACCTGTGTTTTGAAGGTCAGCACCTGGTCAGCCAGCTCCTCTTTCTCCTCTCGCAACAGCTTGTAGATCTGGTTGGATTTGATCCTCTCGCTCATCAGCTTGAAGTTGGCATCGTCCTTTTCCCTCAGCTGCTGCATCAGTCGGCTGTTCTGCTCCTGCATGTCCTCAAATGCCTGGCCTGTCACATCCATCTCACTCAGCAGGGCTTCCTCTTCCTGAACACACACACAGCTGTCACATTCTACCCAGGTTCTTTTATACTGGCAGAAAATCAGTTAACAAAGTATATAAATGGTAGTCTAGCATACCTGCTTGGTGGCAGTGAGCTTCTTCTGCAGATGTTCAATGGTCTCCTCCGCCACCCGAAGCTTCCTCAGTGCATCTTCGTCAGCTAGTTTCTTGCTCTCCTTCCTTTCTCTCTCCTCCAGCTCACGCACCCTCTGCCTAAGTTCATCTACCTGCAAGAGCACAGCAAAGACGTCAGAACCTGCTTGCATGTATGAAAACAGTAATGAAAGAAGACCGTGAGATTTCGAGAGGCACACAGACCTCGGCTTTGGACTTCCTCTCAGCTGCCATAAGCTGCACTTTATCCCTCTGCTCTTTCGGAGCAGACTTGTACATGTCCAGCAGCAACTTCATCTCCTTCTGAGATTCCTGAGCTTTCCTTATTGATAGAGACATTTCGTTTCAGTCTACAGAATTGAAAGCATTTGTTCAATGGCATTTAATGGGGACCCAGTAATAAACTTCACATATGTACCTTCTTGGTTATGACAAAATGCTCCTCCTTTTATTGTGAAGCAAGCTTAGTTTGATTCATATTTAAAATGTACTGTACAGTCATGGCTAAAGGTTTTGAGACTAGCACAAACTTGGGTTTTCACAAAGTTTGCTGCTTCAGTTTTATGGTGACAATTTGCATTAACTCTAGACTGCAAAGAGTGATCAGATGAATTGCAATTAATTGCAAAGTTATTCCTTGCCATGAAAATTAACAATCACAAAAATTACTGCATTTCAGCCCTGACACAAAATGGCCTGCCAACATAATTTCAGTGATCTTCTCGTTAGCTCAGGAGAAAGTATTAATGAGGACAAGGCAGCTGATTTAATTCAGCCATTTATCAAATCATCACTGCAATTGAACCTCTCGCCTTGAAGTTCTTGAAGGCGGCTTCAGGGTGCCCAAAAAAGTCAAGAAAGCACCAGGACCATCTCCTAAAGAGGATGCAGCTACAGAATTGGGTCACTACCAGTGCAGAGCTTGCTCAGGAATGGCAGAAGGCAGGTGTGAATGCATCTGCACGCACAGTGAGTCGAGGCTTTTGGAGGATGGCTTGAGGTTAAGAAGGGCAGCAAAAAAGCCACTTCTCTCCAAGAAAAACATCAAGTACAGATTGACATTCGGCAGGAAGTATAGGGACTGGACTGCAGAGGCATAGGGTAAAGTTATTTCCCCTATGATTCCCCCTTCAGACTGTTTTGGACATCTGGACAAATGATTGCCCAGGGGGAAAAAAAGGTGAGCACTACCATGAGTCCTGTGTCATGCCAACAATGAGGCATCCTGAGACCATTAATGTGTGGGGTTGCTTCTCATCCAAGGGAATGAGTTTGCTCAAAATATTGCCTAAGAACACTGCCATGAATAAGGAATGGTATCAAAACCTCCTCCAATAGCAACTTCTCTCAACGATCCAGGAGCAATTTGGTGATGAACAATGCTTTTTACAGCATGACGCAGAGCACCATGTCACAAGGCAAAAGTGATAACCAAATAGCTTGGTGAACAAAACATTGACGTTTTGGCCAGGAAACTCCTCAGACCTCAATCCCATTGAGAACTTGTGGTCAATCCTCAAAAAGAGGGTGAACAAACAAAAACACAGAAACTGTGATCAACTCCAAGCAGTGATTAGGCAAGAATGGGTTGCCATCAGTCAAGGTTTTGCCCAGAAGCTGATATCCAGCATGCCAAGGTGAATTGCAGAAGTCTTAAAAAAAGAAGGGTCAGCACTAAGTATTAAGTCTGTTTAAACTGGATGTATTTGGTCAACAAAAAGTAAAAAACACCCTTATGAAATGCTGATAATTGTACTTCACTATACCATATAAACATCTGACAAAAGGACCTAAAAAAAAAAAGCTGAGGAAGTAAACTTTGCGAAAACCAAAATTTCTCAGTCTCAAAACTTTTGGCCATGAATGCACTGGTTGTTTATGGAGTTTATAGGGTGCCACTTCAAATCCTACTGTGTAAAAGCAGAGGCATACTTGAGCTCTGTCCTGAGCATCTTCAGAGTGTCAGAGTCCTTCCTCTTCAGCTCCTCACTGCGCTGCCTCTCTCGCTCTCGCTCCCTCTCCCTCTCTCTCTCTGTCTCCCGCTCGCGTTCCCGGGCTCGCTGTCTCTCCAACTCCCGCCTCCTTTCCTCTTCCTCTTCTTGTTCGTCATCCTCCTCCTTCTTCACATCCGGTCCTCCATCGCTCACACTCTCCTCCAGCATCAGCACACTGCCAGCATCACCGCTCTGGCACTTCAGCTGAAAGGCAACGCTCTGTTTAACAGCAGATAGTTTACACACTACAGTGAGTTCAGCACACTACAGTCACATAAGACAGGGGAAAAAAAACAAAACAAAACCACACCTGAAAAACAGAAAAAAAAAGACAACTAAGCACAGTGTCTGCATGCAAACCAGATCTCTAGTATGTATAACCAAGTAATAAATCTCTTTGAATTCAAACCTGTATTCCTGCATGCTTAAAATAAATAAAACGAAGAAAAATATATTCTACAAAAATCAAACCTTAGTAAACAAATTACTTCACAGACATCAAGGGATAAAGATATAAACCAAACCTTGTTGATTTCCATCTGAGTTTCACGCAGCTTCCTTTTATATCTCTGCACATCTCCTTTGAGTTGGTGGTTATGGTTCTGAAGGCTGCTAATTAAATGCCTCATTTCTCTGTTTATTGGGCCTGTAGAAGAGACAAAAGTGTGTGAGATGTTAGGACTGATAACGGCAAACAGGTTTCACTATCGATTGCTTGGTAAGCATTGAACTCCTGCCAAAATACTGAACAATCTGAAAAGTGATGACGGTGTACATCACCCACACACTTACTCAGTGGTTACAGTAAAGGAGCAAAACCTGGGGAAATTTACTGCTTTGAAATGTACCAACAACCCATGCACATATTCCTCACAATGCAAACTTGATCAAAACAAATAAAGACTGTAAGATAAGGGTTACCTGCTTGCTCATTGGCTGCAAGGTTCTGTTCAAACTCGATCCGCAGCATCTCATATTCTTTGCGCACCTGGGCTAATGTGTCCTCTAACTGGATGACCTCAGTTCGTAATTTCTTCTGAAGAGACAGCTCGTCACTCTTCAATACAGATGAAAGAGAAGAAAAATCACATTTCCCCTTTACTGAGATTAAGGGACATACAATGTAAAAACTAAGATTTCAAGCCTTCAAAACTGCTAATATTGCCATCATAAATCAAGAGAGTTGTTTACTGAATTAAGTGAATATTTCTATATACTGCAACAACACTCCTGACAGATGTTTAAAGCTCTTGTGCTCATATATTGAACTGTACTGCACCAAGACTTTCAAAAGTTGGTGGAATATGCAGGTGCTGCATGGCATCTTGGTGCTCACCTCCATGTGTTCAATTTGGCGCAGGTGAGCGTTCTTTGCAGTGAGCAGCAGGGCACGGGCCTCGTCGAGCTGGGTCTTCACTCCCAGAGACTCGTTGTAAAGCAGAGAGAACTGTGACTGGAGGCACTTGTACTCTGGGGTCTCCTTCACCACCTCTTCCGGAATGTTCCGAATGTTCATCTTACAAAACACAAATGTAAGCAATTTAACACTTTCTTTATACAGCTCTTGTAGTGAATACTGTTTGCCTATTGCAAATAGTGACTTCTGAAAAATTAATATTGCAGAAGACAATGTCACGCAAACGAAAATGACAACAAATCATAATTTTAATTTTTATTTTATTTTATTTTTTTAAATGTTCCACATCTGCTGGATAAGTGTTAAGTGTATACTTTCAAAGTGTATGCTTTCAAAGTAAAACATTTTGGTCTAAATAATGCTACAATTTTTTTAATGTCAATGTCACTTGCTATTTAATGCATTTTAAAAATATTTAAATGTAAGTTGCAATGACGAGAAATTAATGCAAAATATCAATATTGTGTCCATGACCTAAAGCAATGCAATGCTGAGGGAATGACAGACTTAACACTTCCGAAGCACTAGCACTGGATGAAGATGACATTTGCTCCGCTCGGTGGAGTGCAGTACCTTTAAGTTCTCACCCTCACGCACAGCCTCCTGCAGCTCCTGTTGCAGTTTCTCCAGCTCTGCCATGCGGCTGTTGGCCAGCTCCTGGTTCTGCTCCAGCTCTGCATTCAGCAACTCAAACTGTCAACCGCACAAAAAAAGCATTTTTTAAAAAAAGCCTGTTTCTGAAATGAATACTTCCAGCAATTTGATGGCACCTTTAAATCATTACAATACCAAAGTCTGGCATTACCTTTTGTATGTTGAGAGTGATCTGACCACCAGGCAGGCCACCAGAGCTACCAGAAGCGTGGTAGCCTGAGTTCAGCTGATATGCAAAAAGGCCCATTCAAAAGTTAATATCTTCCACATGCATTAAAGATTTTTGCACATCTCAGATAACATGCATCATCACTCACAAGCCAGCATGAATATGCAGGTTTTAGTTTTATAAGCAATTAATGTGTACAAATTTGCAATCCCTTTTAAAAAATTCAGTTACACAGAAGACATCAAAGGGCTGTATCTGATTTAGTGCAAATGAGGTCAAACAGCTGACCTGCTCAAGAGCCTCTGCTAGGTGCTTATTGAGCTTCTGCTCTCTGTTGCGGAGCTTCTCTATGTCCCACTGCAGGTCCTCCACAGCAGTCTCCATCTCAGACACCTTTGTTTCAGAGCTTGTCACTTTGTCAACCAGTTCATTATACTGTAGTGACAACAGCAGGAGGAAGCAGCCTTAAATACACTTGAAACGTTTTAAAACTTCATTAAAAGCCATTATTTCAATCAGTACAGAACCAAGCACTGATGCGAATAATGAGTACCTCCAGTGACGTTTTGTGGTGTCTTCCTTGCAGGGAGGAGGCAAGGTCTTGCAGCCTATTATTCTCCTCTAGTAGCGTGCGATTCATGGACATCATTTCTTGTTGACCATCATTCTCACATACTAAGAGAGAAGCAAAGACAACACTTTTTAGCATTAATAAACGAATCACCTGTATTGTGCATTTCATCTAAAATTAATCATATACCACATTGCAGTTTCTTATGCGAAATGGGTTAATGAGACTTTTTTTTTTCGTCTCAAAAAGGTATTTAAAGGTAAGCTTGGTATTGCTGCAAATAAGAACATAATTTACATGAACCCCTAGAACTCTAGTATCCTCAGTCTTATATAACATCAATAATATTAATAATACTGACAGCTAACGTATCACCTTGTATTTCAGTTTCAAAATTAAAAGTTAATGATAAACTATTAAAATAACAATGCTACTAAGTAAAAATAAAATACTTTTTTTTTTTTATGTGGCTTTATGTGGCTACTGAACCATATTCCTAATATTTTCTGAAGCCCTGCTACAAAGCTTAAAAACTGTATTTTCAAGAGCTCCTAGGGTTTAGCAATAAAGCCAGTCTCATCTTAGCAAAGTGAATGGGATATGTTAACACTTCAGGAGATCACCAAGTTCTCTCAGTGAACAAGGTTTGTATTTTGGCTGACACCGAGTCTGTCAAACATTAGCTTTGGATTGTCATAAACCAAAGGTAAAAGTTCTCATACTGCAGTAACTGAACTGGTACCTGCTACTTGTACTCGAGTGCACAGATTGTCAATGGAACTGTGCAGGCGGTCGAAAATGCAGACCATACAAGCTACTGCCCCTTTGCTGAACTGCATCCTGTCTTGCAGCTGCAAACTGAGCTCCTCCTCGCTGCTGTTATCCAGAGTGGAGAGGAAGGCCTTTGCGCTCTCGCTCAGAGGGGGAGGAGGGGGAGGGGCTACAAACAGAAAACAGGTGATGGGGGAACAGCTATAAATATGAAAAAAGGCTACAATGAAAAAACAAACCCTTCTATTTTCATTGTATTTTCTGAGTTCTCAGTGGAGTTTCATGGAAGGCGAGGACAATAAAGAAAATCTGTGTACCAGGGATTCCGTCCTGTAACGGCTCGTTGGGAGGCCCCACCGCAGCATCCGCCTGCCCCTGCTGCTCTTCCTGTGAGCGCTCCTGCTCCTGGAGGTGTTCAGCCTGCTGCTGCTGCTGCTCATCCTCCTCCTCATCTGCCGGAGGTGGAGGCTGAGGAAGGCCATCCTCTCCTTCTGCTGGAACTGCCAAAGGGGCAGGAATGTCAGGGGCAGGCGAGGGAGCTACAGGAGGATCATGGCCAGAGGTAGGAGGGCTAGGGGGGGTCTCCATGGGTGCTGGTGAGACCTCAGGTTCAACAGATTGCAGTAATTCTTGAACGTTTTCCTCCAGCTGTATAAAGAAAGTGTTAAAGAAGATGTTTCATATTTTTACCATGGCTTAAAGTAATATAGCACTCCTCACCCCATTTCTTTTTTTGCGCAGTACCTGTGTCCAGTAACGGTTCACAATGAGAAGTGTTGTGTCATCGGTCGCCTGCCTTTTTTCCAGCTTCTCAATTTTTTCTCTCAACTCATCTTCAATTGCTTGCCTCTGTTCAAGGCGCTCAAACAACTTCTTGTTCTTAAACTGAAGGACCTTCATGTCCATCTCCTCCTGCAAAACAACACAATTCAAAATGTAAACATTTAGGTCAATTCTGAGAACACCACCTACAGTATCACACGGAAAGCAATCTCTAAAACGGTAATGACAGGAACGTACTGTGGAAGAAACTCCTCCTATACGAATGGGTTCAATAAGAGTGGTCGTAGTCTTCTCTTCTTTTTTTACTTTCTTTTCGGGTGGGCCAGGAGGACTGTCTCCTCCAGAGGCACGCTTACCTCCCATGCCAGACATGGTTCTCTTAATTTGTACAGACAAACACAGATATATTTAAAAACTGTATGTTGCAAGGTGTTCTGGAACATTTGCGTTATTTAATCTCATCACTTCACAGTGGTACAGTAGTCAGAAGCCAAATAAGTGAAATGTCTTTTCTACATACATTTGCGATTCATATGGTTTTTAATTTATTACTAGGAAATCTATAGATTTCTGAGTAACCGTAGCAAAGCACGCAAAAGTCAACCTAAACAGATATACATAACGCTAGGACTAGATTCATTTCTTATACTGGGCTAATGCTATGGTTGCTAGCCAGCTTGTCAGAAGGCCTACCTTATCTCAACATAAAAACTGCTGTCGAAATATGATATTGACTAGTGTATCTATGTCTGGCTGTACATCAACAATGTACGTTACCTTGGCATAATCCTAAACACTGGTAGCTAGCTAGCTCTAAGCAACAGTTGGCAAGCAATTGCTAATGCTAGCTAGTTAGCTAAAGGGCTGTGCTAACTCCAAATATAGGAAGTCTGCTGGTAATATAGCTAGCTAGCTGTCTAGGTTAGCTAGCTAGCTAGCTGTCTAGCTAGCTAGGCAACCCAATAGTAAACACGGATGGTTTCACTTGAATGAAAAAAAAAAAAAGCTAAATTTAAATTATTGCAGTTAACTCCGTGTGCCTGATTTGAAAAACAAATGAATTCATTCAACAGAGAAACTAAAAATATACGTTAAAATATCTGAATATAGCGACAAACCTTTGCTAACCGCAAAGATAGGAAACGTGAATAAGTGTGAAAATTGCTACAAAGAACATAACTAGGTAGCCAGCTAATTATATTCACAATAAAGGTCCCAATGAAAATGGACGCATGCCCTTTGATTTAAAAATGTTCTCATTATAAGTGCTTTTATTTCAAACTTCAAATCCTAACTATTTTAATTAATGCTGCAAACGTCACAAAATCGTACTGTGTGGTCAATTACTAGCTAGCTAGTTGGAATTAATACGTTTGCTGTTCTCTACAAGATCAAAGGAGACACCGTCGTTGCTAGGACACACGCCAACATAACTAGCTAAACAGTTAAGTAAAGCTAGGAGTCTTAGGTTAGTTCTGTTACACCATTTCAAAGGTAATTAGCTAGCTAGCTATATGAAAATAAAACGCTTCTAGTAAAATCGTTGTAAACTCAACTAGCCTAGACAAATGAAGACTGAGAATCAGGTAAGATATATGAGTACATTCTAATCTCATGTTTATTATATGACATTGTATGACATTTGATAGCAAAAAGACATCGGGGGCACTGGTACCAATTGTTTTATGTTCGCCACAAATTAAATAAGGTGCGATTTAATCAGTGCAACGTGTTGCAATTGTTATCCTATAGCCGTTCCCATCTGTTGACCACGTTTTAAACCACATTTCTAATACTGAACGTCGGGTAAAACGTGAGATTTCAAATGGAGTGTTTCTTGCATACATGTTTCAGTTAAAGTCCCTAAAGACAGTTATACGGTTGATTACAGGAAAAAGATTTATTCTTTTTTTTTTTTAAAGAAAAAAAGCCATGCCTGTGTTTAGGATGTAAAATTAATTGTAAATGTTTTGTTGTAGGATTCAGATCCCCTGAAAGTCAGGATTTTGTTGTGGTATGTAAATTTCATTTATTTCAGCTTGCACCTGAATTCAAATAATTTTATTGTTGTTGTTTATTGTTGTTGTTGTTTATTGTTATGGACTTGCAGGGCAAACTTGAGTTACAGTGATATGGAGGAAATTGACCAAACAGAGTCTATAACAGACATTGAAAGGTTATCATTGATGAAATCCTTTAAGATGGCCTATACAGATGCCAAAGAATGCAATTCATAAAAATGTTTGTTGTTTATTCTCTTTAGAATTCTATTTCATGCACTGAACATTGATGTGCCTGAGCCACGACTGGGAATTTTACTTGAGTTATACACAAATATAGTGCTGTTCTGCAGGAAGAGACATTATAACAGAGAGCAAACCTCAGTTCTTCTCTCCATTGTAAAGAGTGTGCATCAGGTCAACATAGGTAATGTTAATAAATTAATTTGAATTAGTAACCTTAAACTTAAAATCTGTTTTATATGATCCAAAATCCACCATTCTCTATTGCTGAAGTAATGAATATAAAGCATTAAATAAATCTTTTGTGGTTACTGGATAACAGTACTTTTATTATAGAACTTCTTGGTAAAAATATGCTAAATCCTAATTTTATTAAAGTCCTTGATCCAAGTTTCCATGACACCACTATTTCTTTCCAACATGCCAGAAACTCCCCTTAACAACATGGACCAGTGTTTCTCCTACTTCACAGAGCTTCTCCTTTGTCATTCTGTCAGAGTATGTATCAGAATTACTCATATATCTAAAAAATAACTTAAGCCCATGTCTGTGTATACTTATACACTTTTATGTGTATATTTATAGGTAAAGTTTTTTTGTTGTTGCTAAAATACATGCTGTTTTGTTCTCCAGAGACCTCCCTTCAGCATCAGTCTTTTCAGTTTGGAACAAGTGACAGACATTACAAAATACTTTATCAACACATATATGAGACACTATATGTTATACAAGTACATATTTACACCTCAGGTATGATTACATTCCTCTGCTGCGTGTATATTATATAAGACATGCTGAAGCGCTACATAATTAATTATAATTACATAATAACTTCTTTTTGTGTAATTGTCTTTATTACTTTTCCTTTTACTTTGTCAAGATGTATATGGACTTATCTTTGACTTATACTGGAATGCCTGAGAGTACTGATACAGAAGAACTTGCCAGCTCTGGTACAGTAACTCAGTATTTAACACATCATCAGACACCAATATTATCCTTTTATTCCCTTAAACATGAACTTTGAATTTGGAACTGAATGGATTTGATGCAGATAATGGAACAAAAAAGGATGCAGAGAGAAGAAATGAGCAAGGCGTAGTTTCCACAGAAACGTTGACTACAGACACAGAGGGTGCATGTAAACGAGGTAATCCAGTTAGAATGTGGTTTGGTGAAGTCCTGCTGGAAAATAAAAAAAGACCGTGTCTGGATGGCAGCACATGTTTCTCTGCATTAATTGTGTCTTCACAGTTATCCAAGTTCCCCATGCCATTGACACGGCACACCCCTTTTTGAAACTTGGCTGATAACAGCTTGCATGGTCCAAATCTTCTTTGACCCAGAAAATCTGATGGCTGTATTTTCCAAAAATTATTTGTCAGACCACAAAATGTACTTCCGCTGTGCTACTGTCCACCTCAGAATAGAACGGGTTCAGAGATTGGTGTGGTGCAACTGTACAGTGCACTTGTTCATGGTTTCT
This sequence comes from Electrophorus electricus, assembly GCF_041902795.1. Taxonomy (NCBI): domain Eukaryota; kingdom Metazoa; phylum Chordata; class Actinopteri; order Gymnotiformes; family Gymnotidae; genus Electrophorus; species Electrophorus electricus. The sequence goes on along the minus strand of NC_137511.1, from coordinate 4,977,089 downwards.
TCTTTGCATTGTACATATACACAGGATAATATGTAAAATATCCTATGCCATTAGAACACCACTAGAGATTCATATTCTTCAATCCAGTGATCGTGAGCTCCTCTCAGGGCTCATAAGGTAGGCATCTCTTTTTGTCGGTGTTTTGTTGATTTAAGACCACGACACCTCCAGAAGGCTCAACAGTGGGGTCTGGCATCCCAGCGTCACTCACCTCAAAGGTCACTTTTAAACCAAGCCAGATCTCTGTAAACACAACGCCACTAGCAAACACAACCTGTAAAATCCATGATGGCCTTCATGGCAACTAAGGCCATACCCAGCCCCGTTAATGTGGCACTGTTAATGTGCTCAGTGCCACCAGTTCCACATGGATTTTACTTGTTACAATAGCAAGTATTCTCCAACACAACAGATCCATCCTGGCCTCCCCAGTGACTAAAACTGGCAGCGTTATGCTTGCTCCACAACATTTGTTACATCTGGATCTACCACTTTACACAGTGACATGACAACCTCAGCCACTCCTCTGTTCTGATTACTCCTTCACAGCTACTCCTAATTTTCTGGCCATAATATCTGTTTACTTTCAGGGTACAACACCATGTCCAGCCTCAGTGTAGTTAATGTAATACACTGAGACCTGTAGATTTTTACCTATGCCTACAAGCAATAACCAATCTCACACTTCACGCCAGCTTTAACTTTCATCTGTGGATTCATCAGCAAATGGTTTACTAAAGTATCCTTGAACCCATGCCCTAAGATCCATTACAGATGCAAGGTGATTGTGAAGGCATTTGAGATCTGCAATCACAAACATTCATGTTGTTTTTGGCCTTGACCTTTATGCACAAGATTTGAGCAGACTCCTTGGACCTTTTAATTGTATTGTGTACTGCAGAGGGCGATATGTCTAAAATCCTGCAAGTTTGTCTTTTTGGGAGCATTGTTATTAAAGTGCTGGTTATTCACTGATCTATTTGTTGGCAAATTGGCAAGCCTCAGCCCATGTTTGCTCTTTAAGAACTAGGCCTTTCTTGGAGACTCCTTTTATACTACAGCACAGTTGTCCACCTGTTTCAAATCACCTTGTTACATGGTTATTAGCCCTAAATTGCCCAATTCAAATTTTTTTGGCTTAGTTATAGGTATCTTAATAAACATGAGTTTATTAAAAGAATCCTAGCCTATACATGTACAATTCTTTGATGTTTATTTTAGTAATGTTTTATTCATAAATGTGGTCATTTAAGTCTAATAAACAGATCCCATTTCTCCATTAGGTCCATCACCAAAGGCAGAGCTCAGATCAATCGTACAAAAAGAAGTAAAGGAGGAAGTGATGTGCTTGTCTGCTCAGCTGGAAAAACAGTTGCAGGAGTAATGATCAGCTTACCACTGCATTTAATGCACTGCAGACCAGCATTCAACCTAAGAAGTGACCAAAGGCCTTTGTGCATAACAGAGAGAGAGAGATTTTATCTTTCTCTGTCATATATATAAATATATATATATATATATATATATATATATATATATATATATATATATATAAAATATATATATAAATAAATATATATATATAAAAAATATATATATAAAAATAAATATATATATATATATATATAAATATATAAATATATATATATATAAATATATATATAAATATATATATATAAATAAATATATATAAAAATATATATAAATAAATATATAAATATATATATATATAAATAAATATAAATATATATATATATATATATATAAAAAATCAATAAATATAAAAGAGAGAGAGAGAGAGAGAGATATCAACACACACACCCTATACTCTCAGGACACTTAATTTAAAACTGATTTTACAATAAAATGTATCCATTCTATTCCTTTTGCTATAAAAGACCTGTAAGAATCGTGTATTAAAAATGCACCCATGTTTTACCTAACACAATTATTCTCCATTATGAGTCTTCTGAAATGTTTTGGTTACTGTGAACCAGATCATTATCTCAAAGCTCTACAATACCAGTTTTCTCAGTAGTAACCATGAGTACGTGACAATGTTGGTATCTCTCAAACAATGGCCTTTGTTATCTCAAAGGATACTGAAAAGAACAAGTCCAAATTAAAACACAGACACTAATAACAGACAAAAGTACACATACACAATAATATAAGCTATATTTACTTTTTCCTAAAATTCAGAACAAATCACTACAGTACTCGGTAATAGAAATATGCTGTATGGTTAACACAGATGAAAAGGAAGAATTAGTTAGATATTAAAACAGATTAAAATCAAACTGCATAGTTTAATTGCAAAGTTATTGTTTTAAGAAACAGAAACTACATCAACTGTAGGATGTAGTTTCACACTATAAATATAACTTCATATTCATATTGTCTACTTACAAATTTTTCTGTAAGGAAATCTCTAGAAATCTACATTGTAAAAATCAAAAGGACACTTAATGTGATAAAATTAACCAAAATGCATGTAACAGTATTAGGGAAGTAATGATTAATTCACAAATTTAACAACATTGGTCAAGAAAAAATAAAAAGGTAAATGTGAGGTCAGATGATTTGCATGTAACAATGAACAAGGCACCAGTTAATATCACAGTGATCTTGAATAAATAGTTAAATTCTGTTTTGTGCATTTTTGAATGGATGAGCAGTCCCTGAATTGTATCAACTTGAAAAAGAAAAAAAAAAACTATATTGTTAAAACATACAAATGTGCAATATTTTTACACACAAACATGTACACATACACACACAAACACAAAAATGACTCTAGCTCTCTAGGTCCTCAAGATCCAGAAGAATGATTTTGGTACTGTTCTGGAAAAGAGCAGCCCGATTCTGCTGTTCTCCTTTCTTTACCCAGTGTCCATATATGCGGAATGCACAGCCATCAATCAGTTTGCGCACAGGTCGTAATGAGTAAGGGTCTCGCGCCAGCAGCTCTCGTGTCAGAGGCCTGGCTCGGTGGTAGCGACACTGCATGCGGATACAGGCCAACACAGTCAAGATTAAAACCTGGGGAATAAAACAAGCCATGGTAAAGTGGTCAGTATTATGCAATTCAGTAATGCCTTATATGAGCACGAACCTTTCATACAATGAATCCCACTTAAAGCTTGGATAAGCCCTAAAGAGTATTTTTTTGCTTGCCAAATGTAGTTTGTAAATGTAGAGAAAGCGTAGTTTGACTCAGATATACGTTTTGCAGCTTTGTGTGGTGATGTGTCTTTTTCTGGGCACCCACCCTGAATGTCTTCTTGGAGCTGAAGAGGCACACGTCCTCCTTTTGGTACTGGCGGAAGAAAGGGTGTGCTAGGGCTTCCTCCGCTGTGAGACGAGCAGAGGGATCCACCACTAAAAGCCTTGAGATCTAGTAGTGCAACAGCAAATTTAAAATAACTAAAACTTAAAGGAAAGAGAAACTTTTACAAAATACACAATGTGTTAGTTGAAAATCTCAAAGATTTAACATTTATTTAAACATCATAATCATCATTGATGTGCAAATTGGAACTTTGTTCTGCAACCCATACTTGTCTATAAGTACATCACCAACTGTGATGCAAGTAAATATGCTTTATATCCTGTAAGATGTTCAAACAAAGCACAATTTGATACTTTTGTTGTTGTGGAGGTCTTCATTTTCTTTTTCTAGACTGCTGTTACTTGCCTTACAAATCCATATGAACCATTAGCAAATCACTTTAACCTAGTATAGTTGTAATAACTGGACTAAGTTGGCTGTCAGCCTATTATTACTTTCACTTTCTATTTATTAATTGGAAAATGATGTAAAGGATAAGTTTTACTTAGGATCATGCGAAAGAAAGTACATAAAAATTTGCACAGTAGTCAACAACCATTTTCATTATAAGACTATTGTTCAAACCAGTATAAATGCCACATATTATGAAGCACAGACTTAAAAGAACCCTTCAAAATTGTACAACTCTTCCACCCATACCACCATCACCAGACTCAATTTCCTATCCAAATCTATGTCCTTGACAAGTTACACAAAACTACAATACAATGCAAGAGTTGTACTTTCCATCTGTGATACTTTGTATAATGCTGTTTGACTCCTATATTTGCCTAATATGTGCGCACACTCAAATTATGTTCTCACATGGATTTCCTTTTCATTCTTAGATTTTCTGTACAGCAACATTGCCAAAAGTCACCAACTAACCAGAATGGATCATGTCCATTGAAACTGATACTGCTCCCTTACCCCACACTCTCAGTGGTTGCCAAGCGAAAAGAAAGTAGCACATTGAAAATGGATATTGAACTTTAAAATTGAGTGACCAAAGATACACGATTCATACGTCCTTCGGGCTGCAGTGTGAAGTAGTGTTAACTTGTTGTATTAGGTATTTACTTGCAGACCTAGTTAAATAATGCTAGCTAATTCCGATAAAACAGAGTCTGAGCTACCGTAGTTGTAGCACATTCCAAATACAGGGTGCACATATACAAGCCCCAAATGACAGAGGACTATTATAAGACTGTGCTAATAACAGAATGTGTGCTTTTATTCAACACCTAATATGAGAAGGTACATGAACACTGTATACTAGTCTGTGATCACTGTAAACAAAGAGTTTTACCAAGTCTTTGATAGTATGAGACCGGTCATCCCATTCTGGTGAGCTGAACTGATAACGACCTTCCATGATCATTCTTAGCATCAGTAGTTGTTTACGGTGCCAGAAGGGCGGGGACCCCGCAAGAAGTGTGAACAGAATTACACCACAAGCCCATCTGGGAGAAAACTGGAGTTAGCATGCGAAAACGAGCATTACTTTAAAGAAAACATAGTGCTATCAAAAGACATTTCTAAAAATTATTTGATAAAATTTTGATTACAAGGGAAGCATAACACTTTTAATCATCTGCTTGTTAACTAGCGTGTTACTCTTTAGGACCTAATAAAAATAAAATTATCTGATAAATTCTAATTGGGACTTACAGGTCAACCTCTTTCCCATATCCATCAAGTGTTTCATCCATTGAACATTTAAGAATCTCTGGTGCAAGATATCCTGGAGTTCCGCACAATTCTACCACAAAAGATGATATATTTGCATGTAATTTTATTTAAGGGAACATTACATTATATCATTACATCTCAACGAACACTCACCTCTCAGCTTTTCTCCAGGCTGCAACTGCACTGAGAAACCAAAGTCTGATAGTTTGATGTGTCCTTGGTCATCCAGAAGAATGTTTTCAGGTTTGAGGTCCCGGTGTACAATGTTGAGGGAATGGAGATACTGGACAGCCTCCAGAAGAGCACGCATCATACTCCTGAAAATGAGAAATTCAAAGTACAATATTCAGATTTAGTATCACACTAACAACACAGCGACTTGTGTTGGATAGATGATTTACAGTCACTTGTGTTTGAGAATTTAACAGATTTAAACTACTGAAAAACATTAATGGCCAAACTTGGATATGCATATTCACCTGGTCTGCTTTTCACTGAGTGTGACCTTTTCTGTTAGGTAATCAAACAGCTCACCTCTTTTCATGCTGGCGTGAACAAAAGAATAAACACTATAAAACTATGATATTACATTTTCATACAGAGCAAGGAAAACATAGTGAAAATGTCCATGTAGTAGTATTACATGGGATATCTTATTGTGTTCCATAACCACAGAACCCATGAAAAGATGTTAAGCATTACTTACAGGTCAAATACTAAAAAGATGAAGGTTGCTGACTCGTAGGAATCAATAAGCGTGACTGAAAGCAGAGTAAAAACGATTTGTTTTGAGTAATACCACGACCACCACCACCACTTCCAAGGCAGAAGGTTAAATGTGAAAGCATCATGACTCACTAATTGACGGATGCTCTTTCACCATATTGAGAACATGGATCTCCTTCAGTGTTGAGCTCTTCACCTCCTCTAATTGTTGGGCAGTCATTTTTTCTGCGGTAATCTCAATTACCTTCACCGCCAATTCCTGTCCCGTGTATTTGTGTACGCATCTGCGTACCACGCTGCTTACACCCCTACACAAATATTCTACATGAGCGAATCGAATATCTCCATAAAGACAGACATCAAATTAAATGCATCGAGCTAGTAGATCCAGTGTACTTCAGCAATAAATGTTAAATGTAGTGATTGGAAAATTCTAATGTATAACATGCAGAATCTATATAAAACAATGAATGAGCTTTATAGCACCAACGAGAATACACACCTTCCAATGACCTCCTTAGGCTCATACTTTTGATGAAACTCTTTTGCGCCTACCCAGTTGGGAAGTTCATCTCCAAGCACAAAATCCCGAGTCATCACGGACAGCCTAAGAACGTGAGATAGCTAGTTAACCTAGCGCAAATACGCTGACTTCATCTAGAAAAACGGTGGGGAAACGGATTGCTAAACATCGTTAACCACGCTTACGCACTTAGCTAGCTAGCTTGCTAAATCTCATACTCATTTTCAACATGCTAGCTATATTCGTACGAAATAACCCAATATTTACTATTCCAATTAAACCTATATTCCTAATCTAAAAATACGTGCTTGCTAGCTATCTTAGTTAACCAGCTTCTTTACAGGGCGATGTCCAACGTTAGCCCAGCTAGTGAACTTAGCTTGGTTAGCTAGTAATGTAGCTAAAAACTGCTAGCTGGGTGATTTCAGTCGTTTCCCGGTCACTGCAAACCATAAATTACTTACGTGTAGTTCTTTGAATCATAAAAAAATGGGTGTCATTTGTTACAGCAATAAAATCAGACACGCATCTGAAAAAATAGCTTGATACTTGACGGCTTCACCTGGCAAGCCAAGGTACCAGAGGAGTAAACAAACCTGGTGGACTACGTCTACTTCCTGAGTTTTCACTATTGGTGGGCATTCACACTTAACCTCATTACTGCCACCAACCGATGGAGGCTGGAGAAAGCAACCCACGTTTGTTTAGTGACAAAATATTTGTCCCGTTCTTGAATTAGGAAAAAGCAAACGATACCCCAAGCGGACGAAGATCTTATATGCAGCTATATATATATATATATATCTATATCTATATATCTATATATATATATTATCATAGTACATCACGGGATGGCGGACTGCCGCGCAATGACAGCTGGTTAAATTAGCTAGCTCGCCGTACTGATTGATAGCAGAAGCACAGAACGCCTGCGCTAAGACGCAGTGCTGCTGAAGAGCCTACCATGTTGTTGTTGTAATTGATCCCCATTCTAACCCGAAAGTCGGCATTTAGTACAGTGGGGCTTTCACGCTTAAATGCAGGTGTGCATTTAATTTCGATCTGGGTATATGTTCTTAGGGTTTACTGCAGAGTCTTTTGTCAGGCGAAGTAGCTACAAGTAAGTGTTTTATGCTTTTTATGCGTCCTACTGATGCGGTTTGCATAGGCTATTGCTCTTGGTTTGAACGTTACCTGTCAATTTCACCTCAAATTGAGTTGAGGCGTAACCTCCCTCGGCGCAGCCACAGCGTGTGAAGCATACTGGATTCATCCGGTCCGAGATTTATTAAACGTTACATTGTATCAGAAAATCAACATGGCGGAAGATGCACAGAATTCCAGCGAAAAGTACCGTTTCGCGATCCTCTTATTCTTCTTATTTATAACACGTGAAACAGGCCTACAACGATTATTCAAACATAGTATTCTGTAGAGCCCGTTTAAGTATATGGTCTATGTACTTAGCATATGATGTTTTGAATTAATGTGCAGTGTTAGCGAGATTCAAGATGCACGTTTTAGAATTATAGTGAGGCTGTCTCTACAGTCTGCTGCTCACTCAGTTAGCTAATGAAAACAGTTTTGAGTTTACAGGTAAATCTCTGTGACCCCGAAGGGTCCGAGGTAGTCCATATTTTATTTAGTCCCCTCAGTCGGCATTGTGTCCATGAGATCTTTAGGGGCATCAGTTTTGTTAGATTTTCCTTGGAACTGAGCGATGTAAGATGATGGACCCCCAGATGATGGACCATGATTAGTGATCAATAATTGTCTATATCCAGAGTGTCAAATTATGCAACTAGAGGGCCACGCCACTGCAGATTTTAGGCTTTACCTTGCTTGAGCGTACCCAAATCAACTGAAGGAGGGCCTGGTATTTCAACAATGAACTCAGTCATGTGTTAGTGTGGTAAAACACTAAACTGCAGGATTATGGCCCAGGACTGGAGATTAGTACCTCTGCATTGTTTCTGAACTGAAAATTCTTCCTTATTTCCAGGTGTGAAGATATTTTTGGAATATGAGCCAAATATCAGAGACACCAGTCGATGCTCCTGCAGTGACAGAAGGTTTGGTATTTTATTTCGTCTATCAGACTTTGTACTTTTTTTGTTTTAAACAAGTCTATTATTTTTGATTGCAGCATGCAGAGGACAGTTCTGACAGTGTACACTATCGCGCTAACCGTCCCTGTCCTCGGCTCACAGCGCCTCCCCCTCAGAATGAAAGCAAGCAGTCAACAGGTGGGAAGAAACAAAATAAAAAGAAAGTGGAGGAGCTGGTGGAGGAGGAGGAGGAGGAATATGTTGTGGAGAAAGTGCTGGACCGACGGGTTGTGAAGGGAAAAGTCGAATATCTTCTCAAGTGGAAGGGCTTCTCTGAGTAAGTGTACCAAACGGTTGTTCATCATGAATGTGATTTTCCTTGAGTCAGGAATTCGGTGTTTGCAATAGCGTAAAAAAAAAAAGAAACAATTCCTAGTTCATGCGTTTTACACAGTTGGAGCGGTTTGCAGTGATGGTTGATATGCATTCTGTGTAAATGTGTCCCCAGTGAAGACAACACCTGGGAACCCGAAGAAAACCTCGACTGCCCAGATCTCATTGCAGAGTACTTGCAGTCACAGAGGACAGCTAACGAGTCCAGTGGCAAGCGACGGGCTGACACAGAGGGAGACGGGAAGGAGAGCCAGCCGAAAAAACGCAAGGATGAGGTAAGGATTCTGCAGGACGGAGAGGTCCCTCATCCCGTTTCCTTTACCTCGGTAGGGACGTTTTTTTGACATACTCAGAGGCTAAGTCGCCTTCGTGGGCTAAACCATGTTTTACTTGCCATTCATCTAATTTAGCCAGAGAAACTCAGAGGCTTTGCTCGCGGGTTGGATCCTGAGAGGATTATTGGTGCTACAGACTCGAGCGGAGAACTCATGTTCCTCATGAAATGGTGTGTATGGAACTGGATGCCTGTTTCTAAACTGGTTTAATTCAGGTGCTGGATTAGAGCATCCAGTCCCTGTGCAGTATCACTCAGAAATCTAGTTATCTCAAGAGAGGTAACTTTGAAACAACAGTTCAGTGGTTAATGGCTTTTTTTCTTCTTTTTCTTCTTCTTCTTCTTCTTCTTCTTCTTCTTCTTCTCTCTATCCACAGGAAGAACTCTGACGAGGCAGATCTGGTACCAGCCAAGGAGGCGAATGTAAAGTGTCCACAAGTCGTCATTTCGTTTTATGAGGAGCGCCTCACCTGGCATTCTTACCCCACTGATGAAGAGGAGAAGAAGGATGAGAAAAACTAAGCAAACAAAGAGCTATTGGGGAATACTTACCATAAAAAGGTGGTCATTCAAATGCACAGTTTTATTTTTTAGAAATAATAAGGCAGTACGTATAGTAAAAGATTATGCAGAAACACCACTGAAGTTCTCAACACCTTAAGCAGCAAAGCATCAGTAACTGTAATTTACATAGGCTCTGATATATTTGCATAAGATCTGGTATATTTCAGTCATGGCACTGCTACTGTAGATTAACATATTCAATAGACTACTGTTCTATCTATCTTATCTATCTATCTATCTATCTATCTATCTATCTATCTATTTTTTCTTTCTTTTTTTTCCTCTTCATGCCATGATCATGGCTACACATAGGTGACGCTAATTAAATGAGTTTGTTCTGGGCAGATGCTTTGCAGCTTAATTCACAAAGTGTGTTCTAGAACCTGTGTAGATTACGGTGCTGGCCATTTCTCAACACTTTCAAAAATGCTCATTTTAATGTATTACTGGATTTTGCATAGATTTGACTAATTAAATACATTACTGCCTTAACTAAGATATGTAAAACAGATTACATTTTTATACATTTGCCAAAAAACAGACCAATGAGAGATCAAGTGAATCTAGAAAGCCCTTGCGGATAAGCAAGTACATGTAAAATTGCTTGAGACTTGTCCATGAGTCGTATCTAAAGATTGAGATGGTTTGTATGAGATTTGTCTTTATTAGAATGTTCACTCTTACCAGCAGTTTTGAATTTGAAACATGAATCATTGGTCTGGTCACACTATAGGTGCTACCACTGACTGAGCCCATTTTCTTGACAACATTCTGTAATTATATTTGCACACTGCATCCAGAGTTAGGTGAATTACTTTTATAATCTTGGTTACCACATCACAGAGCAAATGTAGTATTCTTGTCGAGATCATAAATTGCATCACTTCAAAGAGAGAGTTCAGCAAAAACTGAAATTTATACAACTTTCCATTTACCATAAATGTAGTTGATTTGCCATACTTGGTTTGCACCAAAACTATGAAGCTAGTTTAGCTTCAAACTTCAGTACACAAAAGTATCCCTTACTTACATACATACACAAACCTTTACACAGGTGTTTCAAACCCCATGTCATTCTTAACTAATTCAGCACTGATGTGGTTTAGGGCACAGAGTGACCATTGACTAATCTAGAAAAATTGATTAGCTGTAATATATAAAAATGGACTAACTGATCCATAAAAATTAACAAATGTCATTGTATAGTCACTGTAATCCTATGAAGGATCACCTTTTGGGTTCTGGAATCATGGAATCCTTAAGTGAGTGGAAGTCAGGGAACCACCAAAAACAGGTCAGACTTAAATCTCATCAGACATTCTACTCTCTTTTTCTAACACTTATTTGCAGCATTTAGTATGCCCTCTTGTCTTGTCTTGTCTTGACCTTTCCCTGTGTCAGTACAACTAGGTTGGTGTCTAGGCATACCACCAATTTAAATCTCTGTCAGAGACAAGAAATCTTTGCTGGAAAGTACATACAAGGTACAAGGGTTATTACTGTTGACTAAGTGCAGGATTAGGTGTGAACCCTACATTTAGCTGCTTATCAGTATTTTACTTCATCTCTGTGCTGTGACTCCAAACTACCCCAACAACTGTTATCTTTTGCTGAATCAAGTGCTTAGGGGAAATGATGTCAATTGCCCAAGATGCCAACTGTTACTATATAGGGTGAAGCAAATGTGGGAAGATTTTGTAGATGATGATTTTGCTGAACTATCCTCTTACATTTTAATGTGTAATTGCCAGTTCTCTGAATTATGTAATTATTGTGCAACCTTGACAGTTTGTTTTATATAAAACCACTTTTGTTAGTTTAATAAAAGTAGGATTGATGTACTCATTCTTGTTTTAGTTCTTTTGCCAGTAAAATATTCTTTGGATGTTTATCTTTTTGTACTGCTGCATGATAAATTCTTACTAGTCTGTATTTAGGATGGTTGTCAAATGGCTTTTCAAAACAGGTCAAATTGCTCCATATGTCTTGTACATGTTCATCCTTGTGCATTTTCATAAAAAGTAAAAGGCATAAAAGAAGCAAGTCTTACCCCAAGATGTTTCACAAGGCAAGGCTTCTCCGTTAATTAGATACCTCATACAAGATCAGTGTACCTTATACCACAGCTCCTATTCAATGTTTGCTTAAAATATCTGACTGGAGGAAACTCACTTTTTGAAATGCCCCTAGACCTTTAAGACACTAAGTAGTTAGACCATGTTTATTTCTGCTGTCATGAAGCATGCATTATATGACAGACCTAATAAGTACAAGGCAAAAGATCACTGTTGAAAATAAAAAAGTTTATTAATTAACAAAGGGAACAATTCCAGATTGCCAGCAAATCTTTCAAAGAAAACTAAAAGAAAAAGAACTTCAAAGCAAGTGTAGGAGCTCAAACAGGACAAAATATTTTTTAAATCAATACAATTAACATATTTACAAAACAAGACAAACAAAAACAAAAAAAAAACAAAACAGTGCCTGACTACTAGTAGTGATAGCACAAGACCAGGAATTTGAAATACATAGCTGTGACCTAAATAGTTTAAGCACGATTTCCATGCCTGATAATTTTATTTAAATAATGCATTTTGTTTTGATTTTATCTAGTCAAAACCTATTTATCTTAAAGTTGTTTCTTTCTTGTCAAGTTTTAGTGAATAAGTGACATTTTTCCTCTGCGTATTGCACTTTGCATCAAACCAGACATGGAGAGGGCTGCATGGCTATATGTGGACAGTGTAAATGTGAGCAGTGGGAACCAGTAGGAGGGAATGAACTATGGAGATGTACATATTTGATGGAGCAATAAGCATTCTTATTAGGTGCTGAAGCCTCCCCATGTAAAGAGATTATAATTCACAATTATGCAAGTCTCGGATAGTTCTAGAATTTTTTATGCATTTACACATGATCCAGTTCAATTGTGTTACCTGATAAGCAGCTTTTAGCTCTCCAGGTGACCCCAAGAACTAAACAGGAAAAATGGTAGTGTTCTGAATTAGTTAAAAGGTGACATTACATATGTAAAAGAAAACAAATGCTTACAAAAAGTGACAGAGGTTCACTTCACACATTTACATGACATCAGTCCAAATTATTTGACGCAGATAATACAGAACCGTGCTCTAAATTATGTGAGCTAATCCTTCTAACTATGCTTCAGAGTATGAGTATCTTGATCATGGTCCTTATCATAATCAAACAAAAAGAGCATCTAAAAAACTGTAAAATTAATCACAGTAACAGAAAGTTTTGTAGCTAGCTCTGGTTACCTTAGCAACACTAACCTGGTAATGAGCCAGAAATTAACTAAAGAGACAACTCAAGTTGAAGTTCTGCTTAACTCTGTACAGTTTTGTCTTTTTTTTAAAACATTTTTTGCAGGATGGCCATTACCCAGTTGTGGTAAGCAACGTAACACTCTTGATAGAATTCAGACCTACATACCACGCATCTTATTCAAAGGTTTATGCACATGGGAGGTGACCATGAAAAGAACGGAGGGCATCTTCACCCTCAAGCCTGCAGACAAGGAAGGACTGGTAAAGACAGAGCTTATAGCTAAGCTACAGAGTTGATTTCCAGCATTGAAGCTGATTTTTATGTAATGCAGTGTGCATCCTTGCTCAATAATCTGTATCTCACACTTTCCTTCTAGTCTTAAGGATAAATTCACACTCATTCTTTACCACTTGGATTGTTCCACTTTCATAGTTCCATGGCTGTTGGCATGTAACATCCATAGAAACCCTGCTGGGTTTTGTTTATAAATATCCAATGAAATTTTTGTTTGCTTACTTTTGTGTATGTGTATGCAACACATTGGTTAAGGTACACCAAGTGATCATGACGGAATTGTGAACAACAGAAATGCACAACACAACCTTTGGTTAGTATTGGCATGCTTCTTTCCACCTTTGGTTTCTCGGCACCTCAGACGCTCTTGTTCTACACTTACAATCTCTTTTTCACCATCTTCAGAAAGAAGTGCATTCTTCTTTGGCAACACAGGATTGCCAGCAGGGTGTGCTAGCACACCACAGGCCAATAGGAAAGATTCCAACAGCCTTTCCAAGGTGATGATTCACAAGCCTGTATTTAATTTTCTTTTCAGGACCTTGGTTGAAATTAAAGTCCATCCAGATTAGGAATTTGTCAGTGTCCTCGATAGTGGCACTTTGCCTCCTTCACTCATTTTAGACTCTACCAGTTCACCCAATCCTATTCTTTGTTCATTCTGTTCATACTCCAAGTAAAAGAATGAATAATCAGCACTTTAAAAAGCACTTCTGCTTCAAACTTGTTTTCTGGAGAAAACTTCTGAACCAAAGAAAGAAAAAGGAAGAAAACCTAATGCAGGAACACTAACTGAGAGTGCAATTTTCTTTTCTTTGCTAGAATCTTCTCAAAGAAAAAAAGGACATTTTTCTTCCACCCTTTAAAAATCTTTTGTTTTTTTCTTTTTATTGGTGGTAGGGCCTTTGCAACTTAAGACAGAAGCAGATCGAGCTTCTCACTTCTTTTTGTCCTTCTGTTTTTTGTCAGGCTTGCGGCCTTGCTCTGCAGTCATACTCCGAGGCATGATGAGGATGCTGCCGTCAGTGCCGTACTGCAGGGAGTACTCGCCTGCAGGGTACGGTCTGCCTTCTTCATCTCGTAGCTGGCTGAGGACTTCCTGATAAAGGCTCTGTACCTTCTGCTTCATCTGTCTGATGGAGCGCAGGAACTCCATCTTCTCCTTCAGCAGCCGGGCCTTGTCACGCCGCAGGTCTTGCACACCTTGCTCCAGGTTGATGATGGTGTCCAGCTTTCGCTTGCGGCAGTTCTGTGCCGCCATCTTGTTTTTGCCCCTCCTGCGGATGTCACGGATGAGGGACAGTTGGGCCTCGCTGAGATGGTGCTTGGACAGGAGCTCGTTGAACTCCTCAACAGGCAAGTTCACAATTTTGTCATTGGAAAACGGGATCTTCATGGCCCTGGCCCGGCGCTCGTCACGACTCGACTGCTTGTCGATGAAATCTCTTGGTGGCTGGAGCTTCGCTTGCTGCAGTTGCTTGTCTCTCTCCTTTTTAGCGCAGGGTCCTAGCAGCTGAGAATGCTCAGGGTAGGACGATGCTAGTGGCAGATTGTACGTGTGGTTGTGATTAACACTCTCCATCTGTAGCAAGCCATGGAAATGAGAGGGATCTTGGTAGCTCATGCGGCACAGCTTGCTGTACTCTGGCTGGTAGCCTCCAACAGCTCCCTCCTCGGCTTCAGCCGCTGCTGCTTCAGAATCGGTGCTGTAGCCCACCGCCCCCTCCTCTGAAAAAGTGGCAGAGGTGGAAGACGAGGAGGCAGTTGAGGAACAGGATGTCTCAGAATTGCTGGGAGACACTGGGCTGTGGCCAGAGTCCAAAGAAAGGCCCGAGTCTGAATCAAGCTCATCTTCCAGTTGAGAGGCCTGGGCCTGGCTGAATCCTTCTTCCATGGCCAGGTCAAGAAGACTGATTTCATCCAACATAGACTCCTCCAGCAGGCTGGTGAATGGGTCAGGCAATACAGAGACGGAGGTGAGGTTGCTTGTACTGTTCAGGAGGGGTGGGAGGAAGAGCCCTGTAAGGTTAGTGACTCCAAATGTTGAGTTGATGTTAGACGAATTGCTGGAGGCGAGCCTAAGCAAGGCAGACCGCTGCCCCACAGAGGGATCTAGATCTGGGTTGAAAAGGGCAGGGACGTCTTGGCTGCAGCTTGGGAGGGAAGCCTGGTGGAGGCTCACATCCTGGTTGATGAGACCGGATCGTGGAAGACCAAAACTTGCCATTGTGCCTGATTCAGTGGTATTAGCACCAGTGTTATTCTGGTTATTGTTAATAATGGTGTTTTCTGTTGTATTATTCACCTCCATGTCCTGGAAAAAGAGTGACAATTATTGAGAGATGGATGAAGCATGATTCTTGGTGATTTAATATAAATTATACGTCATGTTTATTTTTTTTTTTAAAAGAAGGAAAAAAAAAAAAAGCGATCCAGAGAGAGATGAAGATAGTACAAACCTGCAATTCCATGATAGCCATAATGTCTTGCCATTGCTGTTCTAGATCCAGAGGAGCATCAGATTGGGGTGGAGGGGCTGTCAGGGGAAGCCCCTGAGATGTTGAAGGAACATCTTCAATTGGACCTCTCAGCTGAGGGGTTGAATCTGTAGTCTGGAACTAATGGAGAATGGAAAAGAGAACGTATAAATGTAACGCATCATTTTCTTGAAAAATTGTAACTGTAACTATACATTGTCAAAATGATTTGAGCTGGATGATGTGACTTGATTGTGTATCTAATGAAGGAGGTACCTCTGATTCATTTCCAAAAGGGAATGTGGCCTCCAGAAGCCTCAAGCATTCTTGCAGTGACATTGAGGTCTGTGCTCCAAGGCTGGATAGCTAGTCACAGATAACAGAGAAGTCAATGCATCGGCAAGGTCAAACTGCAGTTACAGCAGATAATAATCTACATTCCCAATAACATTAGAGTCCTTTCCACCAACACCCAAACTCCTACATATTAAATTGACCAATTAATGGAAAATTGGAATTCTCTCAATTCTTTCTGTAAATCATGCGTGTTAAAATGGACAGAAAGGATAGCCGTGGACCGAGTAATGCACTGGCATATTTTTGCTACTTATTTTGAACCTCTGCTTCCCCTGTGAAAATTAAAAACATGAAAACATTTTTATACATTTGATTTGTTGCCGTTCTGGTGAATATATATGTATATTCATTCTTCTGGTTTATTTGCATTCCTATTTTTATGATTATTCTGCCTCCCCTCGGGTTGGCTCAAGTGTTACTATTTTAAAAAATGTACAGAAAACCTAACAAAAATGCCCACAGGATTTGAGAGTCTGTAGTAAATACATATGTCTGTCTTTTCTCTAACTATACCCCCTTTTGTATATGTTCCATCTTACATATTCATAAATATATTTTAGAATGACAGACTGATGAGATCTAACTGAATGTTTTCTGAGACCTACCACTTTGACATTAAAACCATGAAATGCTGTTTATCTCAGTGCATAAAGCTATATTACACCATATATTTAACACCAATCACAATATTTGTACCAGAAATGTTGTTCTTTGGCTTTTCAGACAATTCTGAACTTCTGCGATTAACCCTCATATACTGAAAACATACTAACATTTAGAAGCTCTCACAGATCTGTTATGGATTTAAGGTTTTGTTGTAGAACATTCACTGAGAATGAGGTCTTAGTCTTAATTTGGCCCCACGCTAAAATACTATTACTACAATGAGTAATAGTAGTAGTAAGAACACAGTCAGTCATAATCACTTAACTCTACATGCAAGTCAATACTACTTTGCTTTTCAGCAAACCTTAGACTTGCTGTTACCTGCTCAGGTATGCTCTCTCCAGTCTCCCCATCCACAAGAGTCAGGCTCTGACCTTCCTGTAGATTAATGCCATTTCTCCAGTCTTCCTCTTGTGCACTTGCCTCCTCATTCTCCTCACTGGGTTTCTCTGCCTCACCATCCTTCTGTCTGCTGCTGTAGTTAAACACTTCCCGTCCAGCCCCGAGGTCAATATCCTGCCTCCAAAGAATATCTATAAGGTCTATGTCCTAGAGAAAACATACATGACAGAGTTAAGAATGTAACTCTAAACTCTGCAGGGAAAAAAACCCCAAAAAAACATTAACATGAAATGTTTTGCACATAAAGGCCACAATATTATTGTGATGTTAAAAGTGTGCATGACCTTCCAGTAAAGGGCAAGCCAATTTAGAAATTAAGGCTTGGAAATAAAATGGTGCATGTTGTCAAAGTATTATTAGTTTCCGTGTGGACCTTGAACACTTTTAATATTGTGGCATCACCTAATCGCTGTCCATTCCTGGTTTTTGATCCTCTACGGCAACAAACTGACCTAAATTCTGTGAATGGATTAGTATTAGCTCTGATGCCCTCTAGATATTTTTCAGCTGTTTTAGCTAAAAATAAAATACTAAACACCCTTAAGTTTCATTATGATTAAGTCAGAGCTGTCAGATGTAAATGTTCTTTTCTTTTCTGAAAATGTTGTTTTGTAAACATCAGGTTTACTCAAGTTGCACAGCATCAATTTGCCTTTTTTTTTTGAAGATGACTCTCACACAGATATTCTTCACTGCATACTGTGATCAAAATCTAAGAAAATACGGTGACACACTCAGACAACATTCCTAGTCTTACATTTCAAGGTATAAAAGAAAAACTAGATACACACATCCCCCACAGTGGGAAACAACAGTAGTAGCCACACCCTTTCCCAGGCAGTGTCAAAATGCAGCTAAATTATTGCAAGAGTAATGAGGACTTTTGAGACACCAACACCCAATAATATTTTTAAAAAGAATACTGACTAATATCAAGGGAACTTAATAAACCATGACTGAATACGGTACCTCTTTAGAAAGATCATCACTGCCCTCTCTGTCCTCTTGTTCCTGGCTGATCTCAGGGGCCACAGCACCCAAACTGTCCTCTCCACTAAGGCTGTAGGTCGTCTCAGAAGCACTGCCGGCCCCTCTCATGGCAGAGGCTTCGGGGTTGTTCACGTCCTCCAGGCTGCCCCCATTGTCCAGGGCAATGCTGGGACTGGACTGACTGGTTGCAGACACCACAGTCTCAGGGTCACGGTGCACCAGCCAAGCACTCAGCTCAGTAGTAGGCACACGCAGGTGATCCAGAGAATGCACCTGGTTCAGCAGCTGACGAATGGCAAAGAAATGGTCCAGGTCCACACTTTTTGGATGGATTCCATAGCCGTCCAGGGTGTTACGGAGGTTGTGGAACTGGGTCTGGGTGTAGGCTGAGCTAGGGCCCAGGATAATTTCACGTAGTGGGGGAAGCTGACTGTTTAAGTAGGAGTCCACGTCCACCCGCACCCCGATGAGACTCAAGAGGATAGTGAACTGAATCAGACCCTCTGTGAAGTACTTTTTCAGGTAAAGCATTTCTTTGCAAAGGAAACAAAAATGAAAGTTAAAAAAAAACAAAAACAAAAATCTAAACACAAACAAGGGTCAGGCCGGAACACTTGTAGTCTGTGTTTTGTATAATACATAAAATTAGTAAAAATGTAAATAAAACAGAAAAATATTGGTCTCTTTTCACACAGACATTGGCTTGATACAAAAGGGAGACAAAAATGAAGAAAAAAATAATGACGGCTCCCCTGTCCTCGGCAAATGTCTATTCTGTTAAAAAGACACTTAGTTCCACCATTTAGGCTTCAAGCACTCCTCGGAGCTTCTCCAATCTGCACAGAAAATATAAAATAATTAGCATAACATCCCAGATCCACCACCACAGTGAGTTATGCTCAAAGTATCCACATAAAGGTGGTCTGAAGTCAACGCGAAGTTATATAGCTAGCTAATAAGCTGTTCAGCTACACAGCCCGCCGCACCAGCAACGTTAATGCCCTCTCCTTAGCCCATCTGCCGACTAACCTACTACTCAGCAGAACAGAACAGTAAATGTATAAATGTGCACTGTGGATGTAAGACAGACCAGCAATCGATTTCTGTTTAACATCAGCTAAACAGAAGCCTGTCCACTATTTCAAAAATACAAGGGACGAATTATTTGCCTTACATCCAGGAAGTGTTCTCTCATACTTCCGCCATAAGCGTTCAGCAGCGGCGTTAGCAACAAGTGGCGCAGCAGTGACTGGCGGGTTTAAGAGCCACTCACAGCCTACCTCGAAACCCCGGACGCGCTTGTTACTCACACCTCTGCCAATGGGAGCGTTTCGGAGGCGGGCTTTAGATGATTCTACTGGGAATTAATAATAAATGAAAACAACTTCTACAATAACAATAAATGTGTATATAACTTTTAAGGACACACGCAGGACTTGCTTCTTCTAAACCGGCAAAGGCACTTACAACACCACTGTGACATAAATCAGACGTTCGCAGTCAACAATGACCTACTAGTTAGCAGCTTCCACAGCTAGCAGCTAGCTAACCCTTAGCTATGTGCCTAACAGTATGGCTAGCCGGCTAACATTCTGGTCTGAACCTGTTTTCATACTTACGTATGAAGACTTTACTGATTAAAAAAGCTCTAAATGCCTTGACGCTGGTCACTGGCCATTTCCAATGATTACTTAATTGAAAAAGCAACTTGTTTCAGTAGATTACCCTAAAGTTTTCATAGCCCACTCGTTGCATGGCCCACCATGACTTGCAAAATTTCCCCTTTGCCGACAAGTTCCCTGACAGACCGGCACGTTTTGACAGAGCGCATGCGTAGAATATTCCAGGGCGCAGGTCTAAACGGGATCATTCATCAGAAAAAAATACGCACAAGCTCACCGTATCCGCCCCCTCGTGTGAAAATGTTTTGGTCTCGTGTTCTCAGCTTGCAGCATCGGGAAAAAAGTTTAAAAAGTTATTTGTCTTTTTTTAAGTTGAAAAGTTAACCAATTTGCCAGTCTGTCAAATTCCTGATGGAGGCGTTTAAGACTGAAGTTTCAAAAGTTCTTTTCCCAAAATATGTGCAAATAAATAACGCATTTAAATTACAATTAATGGATACAGACGATTGTAAACAAACAAAGTAAATAAACAAATGCATAATACATAATTTAAGCCATTTAAAATAGCATGCAATTAATGTCACATATCCGATGAATGGATATTTAACAGACCACTCTGCCTAACGGTTACACTAACAAATATATAAACATTCCAGCCTATGCGGCTTTATACACTCATATCAGCCATTTACAAATTTAGTGTCACTGCTGCATTCAGAATGGTCCACTAGCCAAATAATATTTGGTCAGCTGTGTTTCTAAGGTCAAAAACTGACAAGTGAGAACCAAGGCACAAGATAATCCCCAAATTTTGCATGGCAACAGACAGGTTACAGTATGTATAGTGCCATCTAAATGTTTGGATTCACTTGATTACATTTTTATATAACCTTAAAGACATTCTGATCTAAAGAAATATGTTTAAATTTGTTTACAAGGTAAATAGTGAAATTGTGAACGTTTATACTTCTGTTTGAATTTATTTTTAATTTAATTTTATTGTATTCTGGGGGTAGGGGGGGGGGGGTTTGTTTTTTGTTTTTTTGGTAAATTCCTTTCCAAAATTTTCTTTTGGAAACTATGCTCCCCATTAGAAGTTTAATGTTTTCAAGACTGCTGTCAGAGCATCCCAGGTGACCACATCAAAAATATACACACGTCATCATTGATTCTGATTTGATGTCTTTATGATTATTCTAAAATGAGGAAAATAGCAAAGAAAGGTGTGAGCAAACATTTGACTCATATTGATCAACATTTTTTGACTGGGCTGGGACATTAATGATTTGGCGAATCAACGATAGAAGACAATAATTTGTCACAAGCTGTGTAATGCATGTCTCTCCACATTGTCTAATAAGCATTTCAGTGATTGGAAAGGCCTGAACTGCTTGATCAAAGGAATGAAAGTCACCTACAATGTGCCTTGACAGTTAAATGCAATGCACACGTAAATGTTCCTAGGCACATGTTCTTAGGCACATGTCTGTGCGTAAGAGAACTTTATTCACCAGATGCAGTACTCAGAAGTGGCCTGCAGGGTACGGTATTTCCTGATTGGGGCTTTAAATGATTAGGCTAAAGCTAATGAGTGTATGTGTGTGTGTGTGTGTGTGTACATATATATATATATATATATATATATATATATATATATATATATATATATATATATATATATGAAATACTGTGACTGAAAGGTTCCTGTAGTAAGTAATCTCGTAACGTCACATTGAGGACTGTGTGGGTAGTTGAGAGAACATACTGCTTATTATTTTCACAGCAACTCTTATTTAACCTACTGTGAATTTAACCTACTGTAAATTTAACCTACTGTAAATTGTACAACTTTATAATTGTACAAGTTATATAAAACTCACAGACATCAGATTTACCTTTGGTTTTCTCTGTATCTGTTAAAAAGGATTTAGTATAATGTCTCCCTGTGAGTATTTGTTATAGCAACTTAGATTATTTGGCAGTCCAGTTTGGTTTGATTGCATCTAAGCAATGCTGAAAGACATATTTCTTTATTGAGCCACATGCTCACACTGGCTTGATGCATATATGACACACTTCAGTCTAAACAGTCCTACACAAAATATGTAAGGCTGTAGACTGTATTGATCTGTATCTTTAGCTCAGCCTTTTCTAACATCAGACAGTGAGTATGCTATCAGTCCAACCACACTATATAGAGTTCAAACTTAAGTAGAGAGAGAGTAGAGCAGCGAGGGAGATACAGGAGGGGGGAGATAATGGGATGGATGGATGAGGCATTACAGGCCCTAGCCAGATGCGTCTGGGAGTGCTGTCCTCTGACCTTGGCATGTTCAGAGACACACTGTACCATGGTATGAAACATAGATTACAGAAATTCCGAGAAACAGACTTAAAAAACAGACATAAAAACTATGAGAAATGATCATACATGGGTCAGCTTGACATCAAAGTCGATAATTAGAATAATTAACAAAAGCAAATAATAGAGGGCATATGAATTCCTTTAGTTCAGTTGTATAAATTCTAATAGAGAAAGCAAGGTTAGTAAAACTGTCCTCTTACCCTTCTGCAAAAAGCTATTTATACAAAATTCTAAACAGTCATATCTTCATGTAGCATACTCAGCTGAGTTTAGATCATAGCTACAAAGGATATCATTGGTTTAAGTAGTGTACAATGGCGTATGATGATGATAAGGACAATGATGGAGAGAACACTCCAATTTCAACAACATTATGCCAGAAGGATCCAATAAGTCATTTCAGCTATTCTGGAGTCTGGGCCAATGAGACAACCAATAATGAGGAGGAATCAAGTCCTGAAGAATGCTCTTGAAGTTGTTGCTGGGGTCAGCAATACTAGTGCAACACTTGGGGATTATAAAGTCAACTGGATAAGAACTAGTCTAATGAAAGTCATCTTTGCAAATTCATCATCTTGTCAGGGCAACTGTGATATTACCAAGAGTGAGTGATGCATCATTAATTAGTTGATCTACCTGTTTCATGACATCATCTGATGGAATCGGGGCTATTGCTTTAATTTAGTTTAAGGTGGTCCTTCACTCACACTCATCAAGTTGTTGTTCATGGTTATTTAATGAGCACTGAAGCCTTTCAATTTTTTTTTCAGAGTACCTGAAGTGGCTGTTTTGTGTGTTTTTTTTTACACTCATCAATTAACATAGCAGTTTTACCATTATTTTCTGAGGATTTAAACTCCTAATACTGGAACTCCAAATACTGGTTCAACTGGTATCCAGTTGTGATACAAGTTTCTTGGCAAGATATTCTAGGATGGTTCATTAGTTGAACAGACAACAGTTAAAATTTCAGGATGCAATTAAGGTTTTGCATTATTAACGATTATTAATAATATTCATATGTTATGGGCTAAAGCCGTTAAAGTGTAATTTATCTCACTTCCAATATATCTGAAAGGAGTACAGAGTGATCTTGACATTCAGTGGGACATATATGAGTAGGCCTGCATCTCCCACTAATTATTTTGTTGACGCCCTGAGGCTTTTCGAGTTCATATTTATGACGAATCTAACTTACCCAACATGCAGACAAAAGTGCCTGTAAACGTATGCCGCGAGAAATGGATGAAATACGTCTAGAAACACACGTCACTGGTACTTTAAAGCGCATATTAAATATTTTGCAAATCATATCGACAGTAAAATCATATTCACATCCTGTTGATCACCGAGGATCTCCCACAAGCTGTTAAAAGAGATGGACCCGAGGTTTTGCCACGTTACGCTACGGTGCATTTGCTCAAATGTGTCCCCTGTAATTTCTCGGTTTGAGCGAAGCGCTGTTTTTCCATGGATCTTCGAAGTGTTTGAACTAAAGTAGAATAATCGCGAGCAACATAGTTTTCTATGAAAGATCGGTATTTTAATTCTGTATAAATCAAAGAAAGGAGCAGTTCGTTTTTGGTGAGGGGGAGCGTTCTGCATTATGCAGAAGGGGCACAGTTTCTCTGAGCGCAAATAAAATAATGGGAGAGAAATGAGAAAGAAAACAAAAGCGAAGCGAATTCTTGACTACGAAAATGAAGAGGACGAGGAAGAAGAACAAAAACTGGATGAATTCTATGTAAGATATAAATGAAACGTTTTAAGTGTTTATGACACCTCTTATTTGTTTGTTGCTATTATTGGAATATCCATCTGAAAATAATAATTAGAATCACACCAATCGACTGTCCAACAGCACGGTCTGCAGAAACGAAGAAAACAAATGTATCCTGCCAAAGAGCGAACAGAGGAAAATTCATCAGCAGCTACGGGTCTCCAGAAGTTGGATATAAGGGTTTGGGCTTTTTTTTTTACTAATATGTGTTTATTTTTTTTTTTATTTTAGGAAAATTTGACCAATTGAAATGAACGACTGAATCACACTTTTACGATCTTAGAGGTCCATAAGCCTGACAAGCAAGTAATCTTTTACAGATAATTTATTGTTCGCTCTTGTACTTTCTTGCACACAAAAAAACAATGCAATGATATCCAACACCAGTGGTGTGAGGCAGGGCAGGCAGCCATGCCTGTTCGCTAATGGAGAACAATAGGGTAAAGCATGGTACAGAGTGCATCATTTACACAGCTTATCAACAGCCTATTACAAAATTATTATTATTATTATCATGTTCTGTCATAATTCTGTTGTTATGCAGGCGTTTGAAAAACTGCCGCGACTTGAAAAGTTACTTTTTAAAGTTTTATTTTTTAATGTCACTTTTTTTTCAATGTACTTTAGAACTTGGTGCCGTCGTTCGGTGTCCGCAATGTTTCTAGCGACGTTTTTTTGTTTTTTTTTTTTTAAATTCGGTGCTCTGTCATGTACTTCTGTTAGGGGTTTGAGTTCGACCGCTCTCCTGCAGACAACTTTAATGACAGTCACACTACTTCCGAGGTAAGAGAGCACAGGTGCGCCCAGCATTTTGCACATCTGATTGGTGACATTATGGGGAGACCTGTGCTATGCTGTGTTCTAGCAGGAGGCTGACTATTTGCAGTCTTATTCGAAGATGGAACTAATTGCCATGGTCCTATGCATGCAGAGGGAAATGGAGAGCTTGAAGGAACAACTTAGGTGCCTTACAGGTCACATGATTTCGTTTCTTTCCTTTTCTTCTCTTTTTTGATGTATAAAGTGGTTCATGATTTGGTATGAAAACTCATTTCTCCCTTTTCAGTACTAAAGGTTAATGTAGCTTATAGTATGATTTAAAGTTATATTCAACATCACAAGCCTTCAAGGCACATTTCAAGATGCACTCCATGCATACGTCACAAAAATGTCTAACATTTCTTTTCTTGCTTGATTTTAACACCAGCATGTGGAAAACTGGCCAAAAACCTAGAGACTCTGATCGAGAAGACCCAGATCTGGCCTGATGGGGAAAAGACGACCTCGCTCCCTCTCTCCCCAAGCACCATGAGAGTCCCTGTGGAAATGGATGCTTTGATGCCATCTATGCTGTGTGTCCCAAATGTAATGAATGGGCAGTGGGTCAAGCAGGAGATTGTTGCACAAAAATCTAAGGAGTCCTCCCACAGGGACGGACTCTTCACAGAGGTACCTCAATTATTCAATTTAATGCCTTAACAACAACAACAACAACAATACTACTACTACTACAACTAATAATAATAATAATGTTATTATTCTTCTTATTATTATTATTGGTAGTAGTAGTAGTAGTAGTAGTAGTAGTAGTAGTACATGGTTCACTATCAGCTAAGGGTTGCACTCTTTTAATCTATATTGTTGACTATTTAAATTAGATATATTCTTCATAGTAGAAAAAAGACATTGTATTATTTCAGTTCATTACTCCTGAGCTTTTGGAGAGATGTAACACAGGCACCACTGCCCAGAAGCTGACCAATGATCTGCTTCGTGGACTCTATGAAAGAGACTGCCTAGCCTCTCACTCAATCTCTGGGGTTGTGTACAACAAGAGGGGTCAACCCAAGCCTGCCCTACCCACTGAGGAAGTCCAGGCCATTCTGAGTAAGTAACTCTCTGGAATTAGGCTCCAGGATGGCTCAAATATTTAGGGTCACAGAGTAGCTGGATCACATCAGCTCTGTCTATATAGTTGTGTTCAGTATGATGTAAAAGATAAATGAACACTCCTACTCTGAAGTTTGAATATATAAATTAGCAATCGTTTTGCAATTAAATATGAAAATAGAAAACTTTGATAATTTGATAGTTTTGAGAATGCCTTGTTTACACCTGCCTGGGAACACTGGTCATTAAATCATCATTTAGATTATGCAAATTCATTGTTATCCATGTCTGGATACAACTGTCTTACAGGAACTGTCCAGTATTTCTTTCCGGGGAAGACTGATGCAGAGATTAAGGGCTACATTAGACAGAAACTGCAAAATGAAGCAAAACGATTAAGGAAAAGACCTCCACTCTCTAGTTCAGAGTCTGGAGCTCTCAGTCTACCTTGCCCAAGATCAAGTCCTCAGTTGGATTCGATTGGACAAAAGTCTAATGTTTGATTAGTAGTCATCAGTTTTTGTGTTGTCTGATGAACTAGCCTTATTCAGTGTTAAATATGATCAAGAGATCAAAGGTTCCTGACTCAACAAAATTGATGAGTGTTTATATCATGTCATATTTGGATGGTCTTCAAGAATGTCACGATCATTTGCAATAGTTGTTTGGCTACTGATTGTTTTGACAGCATTGACATCAAATGCCAATAAAACTTTGAATTAGTTCAAATGTTGCATTTGCTAAGATCTTCAAATATTAAGAGCACAGTTAGTAAGATTATATGAATAATGTGTCTTTAAACATTTGATTTTTTAAATGTTTTGTATTTAATAAATATGTAGTAGCTACACTGCACAATGTCAGAAGGTGTGAACATTATTTTCATTGTATTTTAAATGTATTTCTTACTCTATTATGGTCTCTATGACTCAAATGTAGCTTTATGTATGGAATCTTTTGTTATTAAATCATGAAAAAGCAATCACATTTGCTGTATCAGGATTTGTATTTTTATGTATTTGTGTTGTGCAGGCCTATGTGCCCTTAATTATGACTGCATGAATGTGTATGAAAGAGAAATTGGGTGTATTAGTGTGTTAAAACCCCTGTGAATGTGGGCTATGGAGAACAATGTGAGCTGCATGTGGAGAGCTGGTGAGATGGAGGTAATCAATGACTGAGCGACACAAGCAGAGTGACAACAGCAGGGGTGCTGGGCCAGTTGTCTTGGCAACCCCACTCTTCTGGGCCACAGCAGTCTGGGTCTTACCCTGGCCAGTGCTTCTGAGCATCTGCCCACTGCAGGGACAAGGGGAATTGCAGCAAACAAATAAAGGATGAAAGGCAGGAGGAAAGATGTTTGGAGGACCTGAAAGAAACTGGGTCCCTCATTAAATTAAGTTAATTTGTGAAAAGCATGAGAACACTGTTGAGGTAGGCTTTTTGATTAATATTTGTCACTTTATCTTATTATTCAGCTCCTGTCCACTGGGACACAAATTGCTTGCAAAGGCTGCTTTTGAGGGTTGTGTGTCTAAGTCTGGCCTGATGGTTAGCCCAGACAATCACAGGACAGAGCACATCCCCTCTGCTTATCATAAACCTCATCCGGGGGGGGGGGGAGACAAAGAAAGGGGACAGACGTGTATGTGTGTGTGAAGCTAGAGGGATAAATTCCAGACGACAGAATTGGGCCAATAAATACATTTTTGTTGAATATGACCTAGACAACATGGAGAAATCACAGTGTAAAGTTCATACAGAAAACAATGGTGGCTTTCCTTTTCAAAGGACATTTTTAAGCCTTAATCTGAAAATGCCCTTTACTCTTGCACAAATTCTCTGGCTAGTATGCAGAGGATACGCCACAGTAGCGAGATAATGGTCATTAGGTCCTCAATCTTGTGAGCGTAATGTGTTTCAGACATGTGATTACGCTGGCTGCCCTGGGGCAGAGGGAGATGACACAGTGATGGAGCATCAAGGGCAGATGGGAGGTTTTACAGAGCTCTGAGGGAGGACTGTGTTGGTTAAATAGAACCGTTTCATTGTGCCAGCAATGTAGACAGTGTAAGATCTCTCTACTGCATGCTTCTACTCAGCTAATAGGATAAGGAAAATAACGAACAAACACAGGTTCTGTTTCTAAAAATATTTGTAGTGTTCAGATCATCTTAAAAAAAGAAAGTGTGTTCAGTGTAGCCCTTCCTCTGCCATTTAAAGATCGTCTTTTTTTCACTATGCTTTTGGGAACCCAGTCCTGTTCATCATTATCAGGATGCGGTAAATGAAACACAAAGCCCATTCTTATGAGCTACTATGTAAGCTTAGCAATTGGCTAATACACAAAACATTCAAGTACTGTTCCTTATTACCTATGTCACCATGTGTCACAGAGCTTATAATGACAAGTGAGTGTTCTGTGAAACAAAGTTTGTATATGGGTAACCACAAGCTGGTCCTTAAACCCATTTCTAAAATTTGATAAATTCTAGATTACGACAAAACAACTCAGAATTAAGCTTGCTTCTATGGACAAATTAAACACAGTTCAATCAAATCAATCATCCTTAAACATCTTTAGACCAAATGAAGAGTAATGACAGTTAGAAAAATTGTTTATATGAAATATAATATTTATTCACAAAACGTTGCTTTTTGAAATTGATCATTTACACATGAACACCCATAAGGTTAACTGGCCGTTTGTTGTAACGTTTGGAAATGTCAGCTTCAATCTGTTGGGGGGGGGGGGCAGAGAAAATGTTTGTCTCACTGTCCTTGAAAGACAAATGTCAGATGTTACGTTTACTTAGCCTATATTTATCTTACAACAGAGTCAGCACTTGTGGCACCCACAGCAATTTCTCTCTCATTACATTAGCAGATCACAAAAGGTGACACCAGTACCATCTTCTATGATAGACTTTTTTATGAATTTTTATGAAGAGTTTATTATACCAGTTTCTGCAGTTCCTTGGCACGAGCAGCCAGCAGGTCGATGCGGGGCTCCAGATTGGCCTGCTCCTCCAGAGCCTCCTGCCGGCGTTGAGCCAGAGAGGCGCGCTTTAGCACCAAGATATCAGCCTGCTTCAGCTTCTGCCTCAGCATATCTGACACGCGCTCCACGTAGCTGAAACACACCTGCCTTAATGAAGTGCGAACAAGGCTTATAGTGGACTGTCCTGACTGCATGCTGAACTGTGGTGGGGGAGGGAGAACCCAAATCCTTGTTAGCTCAGTGGTTCCAGTTCCAGTCCTGGAGATGTGAGACTGCATTCTCGCTGAGGAGAGTAATTAGCTAATGACTTTACACAGGTGTGTTAGAACTGGGAAAATGCTCAAATGTGTGGTACACTGGTTCTCCAGGATTGAGACTGGGACCGATTCCCATTTTTCCAGGATAGTGGGAACTGCTGCATTGAAGAACATGGACACTGCCATTTAATAAGTTCCCTTCACGTTATTAGTGAAAACACTTTAACAAACAGACATGCAGAACTACCAAGGTGAGGGATCAGTAAGTAAACACTCACCGTGGCGATGCCTGGATCATGAACAGATGCTGCATGCGCAGCGAGGTCAGCCCCTCCAGGAGGCGGCGCACGTCCGCCAGCATGGCCTGCACTCTCTGGGCTGACTGCGCCTGGATGACACAGGGCGCCAGCTGGAACTGGCTCATGGCCACCATGTCCCCCTCCTCGCTCATCTCGCTCAACCGCTGGCACAGGAACAGCTCCAGCTAGCCAGCCGAACACAGTCGGGAGAGCAGTCAGACCACAGGAGAGACATGAGCAAACACAGCCGCCTCTACGTTTCCAGCTGAGATGAGCCATTCATTACAGCTGGAAAACTGACTAAAAGGGTTCCAAAGTAATAAATTTTTCTGTGAGATCAAGCAATACATCAAAAAAGAGCTATTAGTACAAATACTTTGCTCAACATGTCAAGCTACAGCAGGACATAAACACTAAGAAGATTTATGAAAGGAAGTGCAACAGCAACATAGTTATTTACTTGTTGGTTTCAAATTGTTCCAAAGTTGTTTGAAGTCTTGAAAGGCAAGTAGTTCAAAAAAGTCTAGATGTGTACAAATGATGCTTTTTAGGAGTGGTATTTAAAGTGCTGAGCTGTAGTACCTCCATCAGTTCATCGATAAACTGGTTGCGTGTCTGTGAACTTTCAAGCAGAGAGAGTGCATCCCCTCCTCGGGCAATACCTTCAGGACCTGGTAACGAGGGCAGGGTGTTAATACTGTGAAGGCAGGAGAATGGCGAGCCAAAAACTGGACCGTTCCCAACATCCTATATCTACAAAATACATGCAATTAGTTAGAGAAACAAAAATGGTATTTACAGTCGGTGCCTGCATCAACAAGTTCAATTTCTCCTGCAGCAGGTTCGGATTCATCCCAGTCAATGCCACCAGCTCCTGTATCCTTTAAGGAACATCCAAGATACATATGCCTATTAATCACAAATATTTCTTAAAACTGCATTTCTTCAATGAGAAAAAACATTGTGTTTTGAAAGTAACATGCATGTGATGTCACACAAGTGAAATGCTTGTGCCTGTATCTCTTTTCCAGACTCGAGGGTGACGCCCCAGTCCACACTGTCCTTAACTGTGATCCCAGAATTCACGGCCTCGGTACCAGCCCCAGCACTCCAGTCACCCCAGTCAATCTGTATGGAGGGTGCATGCCACAGACGCACACATTCTACGACAAATAAGACCCATATCTGTGATAATCTGCACTTTAATCCCTGATTTACCTTTTCCTCTGTGACGGTATCAGGTGGCGCTTCCTCCACCACAGGTCTCTCTATAACCGTTGGGGCTCTTCCTGTCCGCCATTCATACATTGTTGCGTTTCCTTTTTGTTGAATGAATGACAGCATAGGCAGGACTGGCTCAGACCTAAAAAGATAAAATGTCATAATCTATATCTAATCGGAAATAAATAAATAAAAAATACCAACTGCTCCTTAAGGTATGTGGGTAAAATATGCATGGTTTGCTCTGAGTCTTGCACATGGGACTCACCAGTCACAGACAAAATTTGTGAAAGCTGCATATAGCTTTATGGGATCTTCCAGGCACGCTGCCCGCTTGCCAGTTTCCTCCAGCGTGGTGGGTAGATCCTTAACCAGCGCCTGCAACTCCCGCGCTACATTCTCCCCCTGACAAAGACAGACAGCAGGAAAGGTGTGTAAGACTCCTAATCCTGAGTGAGATTTCTGTAAACAAGTTAGTGCGAACAAGCTCAGAGGCCAGTTCTTCACATTTTTAGATGCGTCTTCTGAAGATCCTAAGGAAATGCTGCAATCAGCTACAGTCTCATTGGGACAGGAGAAATGCTGTTTGCTTACAATTTACATGTAGGCATGTAAGCAATTTTGCTCAGTTGTCTTATTCTGTTGTTCCCTGTGTACGATTACTGGTAAGATGGTTGATTGTAATTCATGCTAGTGAGAGGCATGCTATTTTCTTGTTGACTAAACTTATCAAGCTAACTTGAGTTGGAGTCAAATATTCACATAACATATGAGGATGCAAGAAACCTTTTTCATGCTTGTCACTGAAATGTTGGTAAACAACTCTTTAAAGTGCTGTATGCTAGCAAATTGCTGCATGGCCAAAATATGCTTGCGTTTGTCTCAGCAAACGTACTAAAAAAAAATATACATCTCAAGCAAAATGCAGAACATTTTTCTTATTTCATTTCTAAACTAGGAAATCGGGTTGACCATAGGTAGCTGTCTGAAGCTGAGGTGTATAAAAGACCACAGGCAGTGAAGTTCATCAGCTCACTATCATTTGACCAAAAGTCACTATCATTTGACCAAAAGTCAACTGATGAGTCACCGTTTTTGTTTTGTGATTGTCCCATTAAAGGGTAATTCTAACCCTAGCCCAAACTTTGTGGAATTTCCATTTAATATTGTTAACAGACATCTGTGACTCAACAACAGAGACAATATATATATATATATATATATATATATATATATATATATATATATATATATATATATATATATATTTTTTTTTTTTTTTTTTTGCATTTAAGTATTTCACAGGATTCCGCCCCCGACCTCCAGGTTGCACACTCACCACTATGCCATACTGCCTGCATGCTGCATAATAGCGCTCCTTCATGTCTGCTGCTGTGCTCTGGCACTCCAGCTCTCGCCTGCTTAGCTCCTGCTGCAGCTGCTGGGCTTTAGCAATTTGCTTCCTCAGGGCAGGACCTTCATAACTCACAGTGCGACTCAGCAGACTGGCTAGCTCCGCTACACACACACCAGGCAGCACATCACACAATGACAGACCCAGTTCAAAGATAAAAGTACGCTTCCGGAAAGTCACATATTGTTTGCTCTTTGAGCATTACCTACCTAGGTAAGCATTGTCTTTTTCATACAGGGACACTATTTCTTGCCAGTCCTATTCACAATAAGCAAAAAGGAGACTAATTATAGTTCATATATAAACTTGCACACACAAGCACACTGGCCAGCAACACAGCAACATCTTGTCACCTTCATCCTCTGCGATGAATATCTGCCAAATATATTTTTGGAAGAGGCTTCTGTTCCTTTCAGTATTTCAACTATCCTTAAACAGTGAAAGTAGTGGATGTCTGCAGTGAGAGAAAAAGACAATGAAGACAATGATGTACTCTTCTTTATTAATAATTTTTTTTTTACATTATGTTTGCTGCCAAATCTACAAAAAACGACAATGCAAAACATAAGGTGCATTTAGGCAGAGAGTAACTTTTCAAATGCACTCTGACACACTCTCACACTTAACACATAGCCTGTAGACAAAGTATAAGAACAGGCTAGCTGAACAAACGAGAGTATTTAGAAAATAAGGGTTACTCACGTAAGCCAGAAAGCAGCTGTTTGATCTCTTCACTCTCTGGCATATCCTGGATAGCTGCATTAATTTTCTCTCTGATGACCATCACTGCACTCTGCCATTTCAGAGAACAGTGCCTCCTATCAACCAGCCAGTCTGAAGGGTAGGGGAAAGCAAACAGTCACAGTACATTCAAACTAACGGTGATCATTTTTGAATGAATAAGTATTTCATACGGAATTATTAAACGCGCTCATTTTTATATAGCTATACACACAAATAAGATTACCGGGAAGCTTGCCGGTTTGAATGTCGATAGGAAGATTCTGAACATTCTGCAAATAACAAGCAAGGTTGTTATTAATATTTGAAGGTTGCAAACATTGCAAATACTATTTAACTTGTTAGAGAATAGCACGAGACAGCTAGCCAGGTTTCTAAAGCAGAGTCATGACGAACTTATATTTGACAAGTGGGCATCGGTGGGGAAACTGCTAACTAAATATCCATCCTCAACTGAGTTAATTCGTAGCCACCAACGATGCAACTATGACAGCTAGCTACTAAGCTAGCAAGCAAGCTGTCCTAGATGGTTTAAACACAAAAAACCCATAAAATTAGACAACTCAAGTTATAGAGAATGCAATTTGAGAATATAGCTGTACAAGAATTAGTTTAACAGGTCCAATCTAAAAAGGAATAACAAGCAAGTTAGTTAACCTAGCTAGCGTTAGCTGGCTAGCTTAGCTATGTTCATCAACATTGAAGTCGTTAGCGTTAAATAGTCAAGTTAGCAAACGTAGCTGTGTAACGCTAGAAAACAACAGCAGCACGAATTTAAATTTTGCTTCTTCTCCCACTTTACCTCCATCGAATTTCTGGTGTTTTGGTATTATGCTATATAATTACTGTAATATAAGCCACATATCCACTAGCTAGCATATGCTGTGTTCTTTAGACAGCTTATACGTTGACACGTAGTTAAACAGATAACCAATCAAAAGAAAGAATGAGAACCGGCAATAGTGACGAAGTTCCTGTGGAAAGCAAATCAGAGATGGCCTTGTCCCTAGAGCGAGTACGTTCTCACAATCACCAAAATAAAAGACATCAATTATCAAAACTACCTTTATTGTAAAGAAAACTGTTGACTTTCATGTATAAACTACAAGATGAGGTGAATTTTACCAATGTGCCAGACACTCCTATACAGAACGCCTTACATATTACAGAGGTAGGCAAATGTTCTGGTGGGTCTTGCCCAAGGACTCTTATTGATACAGCATAAAGCACTTGACCAGATGGGGTTTGAACCCCACTCTTTCACAGAAGCACCAACATTGTTACCAACTAATCTATACCACCAACCGTAAGAAAAATACAAAAAAATACAAAAAATCCCGACAATACACTCAAATTATTACATACAAATAATA
This sequence comes from Electrophorus electricus, assembly GCF_041902795.1. Taxonomy (NCBI): domain Eukaryota; kingdom Metazoa; phylum Chordata; class Actinopteri; order Gymnotiformes; family Gymnotidae; genus Electrophorus; species Electrophorus electricus. The sequence goes on along the minus strand of NC_137511.1, from coordinate 4,943,041 downwards.
ATACAAAAAAATGACCTCTGCCATTAACGTTTTTCAATGTTCTTGAAAAAAAAGCAAGCATCCCTTTGCCTCTTTGACACAGGCCCAAAAAATGGACCAACCTTGAAAAGCATTTTTGCATTTTCTACTTTAAATATAGTACTGATTTATACATTGATGATATTTGAAAGCAAGGCTTTAGGTTTCTGCATAATGAAGTGTAATTGTGCTATAACAGCATAGGTCACATTAGGCTGAACTGTCCACAAGGTGGCATGATTTTCTAAGAATTTAACAGTATACCAAGATAAGTGGAAGGTAACTATTAAAGGCAGGCTAGGCTCTGCTACATTTTAGTTAATTAAGTAGATTTTGTCACATGCTCACTCTCTTTTCAGGCTGGCTCATAAAGCTGCTTCCAAATAGGCTTCTCATGCATTTTTATTTAAATGACACCACTTTCACCTGGGTAATGTTTGAACAAGAGGGGTTAGTTTTATGGATTTTTATGTGCTTGCTTAAATGGGACCTTTTTTGGCTAATCTTCACAGTCAATACCATGTTAGATCAATTCATTAGATTCTATAATAATTTTTCTTGTAAGATCCAAGGCTACAATAGATATGTGTTGTCAGTCAATGATAATAGAAGACAAAAAATACAAGTAAAAGAATAAATAATTTAAATGGCTTAAATTATTTTTAAAAAACCAACAGAATTTATTTTATTTAAAAATGTGCTGCATTTGGTGAAATACTGTTATTTCTGAACACTTTAATCTGTGGATATTTATGTGTCAGAATTTATGTTTTAGACATGTCTGTGCCTGCACATGGTATTGTGTGCATTTAATTACAACTCTGCATGAGCAGACCGAGCTTAGCATGGTTAAGAATTCAACCAGCCTTTTATGTTTGCTGTGCACAGGAATATCCATTACTCCTCTCCTAATTCTTTTTTATTGTATTGGGCATTGCTTAATGGAGAGTGTAATAAAATTATATTACACATTTTATTTTTTATAATGGCATCTTTTCAAAGAGACAGCGAGACATTTGGCCATCTGCATTATCTGCTAACTTTTTTGTTTACAAGTACGAAACTAAGTACAAAATTAATTATATTGCATCTGGAATATCTGCATACAGATATGTTTTCTGGTAGTTCTGAACAATGCTGTTTTATTGGATTTATGGGCATTTTAGCATTTGTTTGGTGCAGAAATCAGAATTTTAATCCTAAAATAATTAAACTCTTGCAGAGACTTGTGAAGTACAGTGACCATAACAGTTAAGAGGACCAATTGCCAGTGCTCTATTTCCATACATTTCAATGTGTGGCAGGCTTGCTCTTATCAGGACTAGAGAACCATTATCTGTCTGTGATTTTTTCCATACCATGCAAAACCTAATGAGTACTGCCTTTTTGGTGTCCTTGAAAAATATTAAATGAGGTTCAATTATGCACAAGCTTAAGAAGAATGTTTATGACAATCCTCAAATAACATTTTTCTTAAGCTGTTACTTTGCAAGATCATTAATTTTTTTAATTATATATTTTTGTGCTGACACAGAATAAGCCTTAACAACATCACCATTGCATTATTCTATGGGATTGCTTGTGGAATCTTGTGGAACAGGAATTGTTTGCTCTGTACATGTCCCCACTGACATTTCTCACATATGGCTACATGGCTATGGAAGAAAGCTAAATGGAAACCAAGCCATATATTTGTATACAGACTCCTTTGAAGTTACTTTAAAATCCTTCTGTCTTTTGCGCTACGTCGCTATGTCGAATTCACTTCAAAATATAGTATATTTGATACAAACAGGCAGACGTTCAGAGCAATACACTGTTAATTTATTTTCTTTCTTTGTGATAAGGGCAGAGCATGAGAGCGATGAGTGAGAATAGCAGTGACTGTGAGCAGTGCATTCATGAATGCAAATCCTTAGTATGATTATCAACACAGAGAATACCAGAGAGAAAAAAATAGTTTTTCATGTATACACACATTTTTAATGTGCATTGGCTTCGTTCAGAAAGCTGTGTCCTTTTCATTGACCGTTTTTAAGTCAACATCACACTCAAACAGGATTGGTTCAGTTTGACAGCTCTGGTCCATCCCCTTTCACTTACGCTGCTGTACTCAAGTAGCAAAGGGTTGTCCCTAAATTTAGATTAGAAACACTGGTGGGAAGCTGCACAGTGTGGTCTCTGTGCATGTCTGTGTGTATGTGTATGAGGGACCCTAAATGAAAACATTCACTTACCAATTTATTAAGGAAGGAAAAGGGGAAAGGAGACAAAGGTCTTGACAGAGGTAACCTGCACTGGAAATGAAAGAAGGGACCAGAAACAGCTGGTAGATTATCAGTGCAACAGACGTCTGACTCTATGTGGATATCTATTTATCTGAAACAGGATTACGTTTGAATCAGGTAAATCCATTTTTAACTCACTGAGTTAAAACACTTTAAATAGTACATCGCAGGGCACCAGATTTTTACTTATCAAAGCCATGTAAGATAAGTTGTTGTATGTGTGCATTCATTGTCCCTTAAACATTCAAGGGGTTTCATAAGGTATGTATTTCCTTATTATTTTACTGACTGCATTCATTTATTTGGAAGTCACACATGCTCCATTTCTCAGAAACAACAATCTTAAATCCAACCTGAGTTTAATAAGTTTTTAAAAATCTTTATTGGAGTGCATTGTATTGTGCAGAAAAATCATAATTTGAATCTAAATAGAAAGAACAGGCAATAGACGTGAGCCATCCTGGCTAAGTGGTTATGGATGACTGCATTCAAAGGAATGAAACAGCTTAGTCAGAGAAATAGAAACCAAACAGGCCACCTGTGTGAAACCACAGAGTAACCATGGCAATCCTTGCACCAATCCCAGTTGAAAGAGATGTTACATTAAGAAACACTGGTCTAAAGGTTCTGTCCAGCATGACACTCTTATGAGTGAGTCACAAACTGCTGGGCTTGGATGTCTTTGGCAAAACCTCTCCCTTGTTGAAACATAGTTTCAGTGAAAGGCTTTGAACTTGGCTATTAATTGTCAAGGTTTAGAAAGGGCACAATGTACATTCTTTGTGATTTTTGATACTGCTCAAAGGACAAAACCAAATAACGACTCACTAAGTGCAAAGAATAGTCTGGTGTTGCCACAAGGAAGTTCATAAGTATTATTACAGGGCAATTAGACAGAACATGCTATCAACATTAACACTTGAAGTTCTAGCAAAGGTTCTAAATATGCATGGGGCTATCACTGACCAAAAAAGATTCTGTTCTTTAGCTGGCTTATTGTGCTCCAACTAAAGGCAGTGGCTTACTGCCATTCTCAGGAACACAAAACCAGTGACTTCACTGAATGATATGAGACACCTTTTAAGAGATCTGAGGATTAGTGGCTTAGAAATAAATGCAATGAAGGACAGTTTATTGTGAGAAGGTGTTGATTCTAACAAAAATGTCCTTTTAGTGAATGAGTCCAGGCATTATGCAAATGTAAGAGATCAGTAACATGTTCAGTTTTTAACTTAATTAAATTACATCATTGCTTATCAACTGGGTCTTTTTACATTTTAAATGTATTTGGACACAGACACTGTGAATCAGCAAACAGATACCAGTGTTCACAGGACAAAATGAAACATTTTGGAAACTTCTACAGATGTTCCTGAAAATGCTGTCCACTTTGAGACATGAGCTGTTACATGTTGATGCATTTTACCATAAAATGAACTTGTGTGGAAGTTACGGTGTAAAGTGCCACATATTAAAAATGCTGCTCTCCACCAAAGTATCAGACTGATAATAAATCTGTTTGTCAAATATAATATGTTAGACGAAAGGAAATTACATAGTAACTCTGGGACACACCCTGGTTGCTTGCACTGAGGGGTCAACAAAACTGTTCCTTTATCAGACCTCTCCTACTGTTATCATTAAGCAGTTCTGTTTGTGAATTCTCTGTGTTTACTTTGGAAAATATCCAAGAGTTGTACAGAAATAATGGCATTGTTAAGACATTGCTTGCTTCACACTTGGAAGTGATTAAAGAAAAAGCAGTAGATTTTGGCACGTCTTAGATCTCAAGAGAAAGACACAGGATCCAGAAGTGCTGTTCATTAATTCAACAGTTCACCACTAGAATCAGGTGTCCTTCTCCTGTTCTCATCTAATCACTGAGACGAAGACAGAGCCAGCCATGTCAGCTCATAAGGTTGGTCCGTCTGTGTAAGGTGACCATAATATCTATTCTAGCTTATCCAAAATGTGAAGAATTTATCAAATATCCAATTCATGTCCACTTTATCTACTGCATAAAGCACACGTAGTGAAGTGTAACTAAAAATATTTAATGAAACGACACAATGACAGCAATGAGTCTTTTTAATTGAATTGTGACTACATTGCATCAGCACAGTTTAAAGCATTTTAAAAACTTTAATTGTCATGGACATGATTGACTCTTTCATATTTATCGACGAGGGCACACAGCAAATAAGGTTCGTGATGCATCCTATTCTCAGTCAAACCTGGCCCATAAATCACTTGTGTATGTTGTAGGTCCACAGTAAACGTGTCGCACATTTGCACGTCATGGCCGAACCTGCTTGGTGGAAACTGACCTTCTTGAAGAAGAAGTCGGCTGAGTCCAAGGTCCTGTATGAGATCCCAGCAGAATACAGCAGCAGTAATGGCAAAAAGGATCTCTCCAGCCCTCCTCTTTACACAGATAATACAGACAAACAGCTCGATACCAGACTGGAAAAGCTAATGGACAAGTCTGCCACTAAGGGTCGTCATGTCAAAGTCTCCCACTCTGGCCGCTTCAAAGAGAAGAAGAAGATTCGAGCCTGTCTGTCAGAAAATCCCAGTATTTTCCCAGAGTACAACAGGACAGATGAGAACCATGTGGTCGACTAATAACACACAGACACACACAGACACACACACACACACACACAGACAGACATAGACACACACACACACACACACACACACACACACACGTTTGATAATTAGCATTGACATAGTATACAGTACACGGGGGTAGAATGACAACTGAAACATTGCTGAAGAAAATTTTACAAATGATTTTTATCTCTTTACTCTATGGATTAGAACTTCCAGCAACTCTAGAATTTTTTTTTTTTTTTTTTACGGTTTTGGAAGTTTTCACTTGTTAGCATATCTGACAATTTCATTATATGTTGCTTACTCATTGTGAGCCATATGACAATTTGTTCTCAAAATTTACTTAATGAAATGTACCAAATTCACTTAATCAATAACAGATTTTTATATATTATATTATCAAATTAGTTAGGATGATGCTTAGTGGTATGCTTGTTGAAAATCAGTGATATGAGTTACCACTGGTAACATGAAACTAGGAAAAAAGGATTCACTTTTAGTTCTAGTAAAATGATTTTGGCTATACAATGCACAAAGAATATAGACCAAATAGTATATTGGCAAAAGTGAGCCTTTAAAAAAAAATGCTTAGAGTACATCTACTTTGTTGTTAATGTTGCCTAATTTGCAGACCTCAAATGTGCCTAGTAAAAGTTTAAAAAAGATTATTTGACAACATAAAATTTCCAACACTATGACTGGAATATACAACATGAGTTCTCATCTGTTGCTGAACTCTAAAATTGCAGCGTCATTTGTATAACCAGTGCCATCTGCTGGCAAGACATGGCAAAATATCAAATAAAAATGAAACGAGTTGTATGATTCTGTTTAATTAAACATTTTAACCAATAAATTATTTGGCACTACATTTTAGTTAAATTCATAACACAGAAACTCCCTTTTAAGACAGACACATACAAAAATAAGGGATCTTATTGAATTAAAAAGATGCACAAATGTAATTTGTTAAGCTATTAAACTATAGTAATGTACCTTACTCTATTTTTATATAGGTTATGATGCAGCATGGCTGTCTTTATGTGAAGGCAACTAGATTTTGTACTCAAACATTACAGACTAGATAAGTTACTATTTATCAGGGGAATTTACCAAGAAAATAATTGCTTTATATTATCTATTTAACATCAGAATGACTGCCAGTTACAGAAAAACAATTACTAATTCATGGCCATATCACCAAGGGTAGTAATATTATGGTTTGATTAAAATGACCAAGGTCAGGGTGCTAAGCGGTGGTACACCCATCCCCCCTCTGCCCGATGCTGCATGTCCCCAAGTTCGGCCTCTCCCTCTTTCAACTTGGTGAAGACAATGCGATCATGAAGCCTATTGGTCTGGCCCTGCCAGAACTCAATCACGAAAGGCTTGACAATGTAGCCTCCCCTACAAACAGAAGTGCACACTATCTGTAACAAATACTGTACACTTAGGATAAAAAGCATACTCAGTAAAATCACTATTTAAGGAATCTTCATTCACAAATGTAGAACTTTGGTTAGCTGGAATTTCTCAGTGCTGTTTACTAAAGTAAACTACAAATTTCCTTAACACGTACCAGTAATCTGGCTTGGGAACCTCCGAGTCCTTGTATTTCTCCTCCATATCTGCATACTGCTGTCTTATGTACTGTGTATAGAAAACAAGAGGGGGCAATTGACACAGGAATGACTCTCTTCCCTTCCCCATAAGCTGCCTCATGGCTAGAGCAACAAATGCTGAACTGGGCAAAGGCTAGAGGCTAAAGTTGCCTCGCTCACCTCCCGGTCAGGTATCACAGTGCTCTGTCTGCTGACGACCGCTCCGATTTGACTGTCCCGGGGTCTTGAGTGAAAGTACTCACAGGAGACCTGAGGTGGAATTTTCTCTACAATGCCCTCAATGCGAATCTGGGGGAGGCAGAGATGCATTTGAGATGCATTTGTATATGTTCATGTATTCCTGAAAGAGAACAAGCCGCCTCAGAATCCCAGCCGTGACATGACCCATGGCACAGGTGAGCATGTCTGAAAACGTGGTATGAGGGACAAGTGCAGTTTCCTTTGGTAGCACTCACCTGCCTGTTCAGTGGTTCCCAGTAGAAGATGAGGCTGGCATGGGGGTTGCTCTCCTATGGGAATGATTTGGGAAGCACCATGTTTGGATTGTGTGCTTTCATTTCGAGTTTATATCATTGGAGCTTGAGAGAGACTCACCAGCTCTTTACCTTTACGGCTTTCATAGTTGGTGAATAAGAGGAAGCCCTCATTACTGTAGCCCTTCAGAAGCACCATACGAGCTGAGGGCTTCCCATCCCTTTGTACAACACAGGATGTGAAGAGCAATGTCAGGGCAAACCAGCCATTCTGTGATTGACTACCAGTACTGTACGCATGAGAACAGTCTAGCTATTAGTTCCTAGAAGTGAAGGACTCATTGATGCATCAGATATAGTACAGTCAATGATAAAGTGCAAAACATAATATTCTCACTTTGATGCTGTTGCGATGCACATGGCATTGGCCTCCCCAATTTTCGGGCATGCAGATGCCTGATCAAACCACTCACCAAACTGTTTTATTGGATCAAGAGAAGCAAGCCGATCCTCTACAAAAGACTACAAGATATAAGGAAAAATGTGATCAATATTAATTTGGGGAACAGAGAGCAACCCTTCATTAGTCTACACCTGAGTGTATCTGGTCTGGTCATGGTCTGCTAATATTTCATTAGTATTAACTTGTTGCTCTTTTGTATATGTATGCTCTCGCTCGCGTTCTCTCTCTCTCATTATATATATGATATAATATTTTGTGTTAATTGAGATATAATATACTTCATTCATTCATCGATACAACCACACCATTACAAACGATTTAATATTAGAAGAATGAATTGATGAGGCAACCATTCTTATTCCTGCACTAAGTTTATGAAACTAAGTGTTTGACCTTTGAATGGAATGCAAGGTGTTATGAATCCTGCATGTAGAAATGGCAGGATGTATAAAACACCAGAACCTGCATGATTGTATCATGAAAATGCTTCACTATTAAAAAGTAGAGTACAATGTCACAAGCCATAAGAGGAGAGTGATCTGCTTAACTAAGATCAGAGTCTGTCCAAAAATATTTGCAGAATATTTAAAGGACAACTGACACTGGTCCCTTATTGACTGACTAATTTAGTACTTATTGTAGGGCAATGTTTATGTTTTTTAACAAACTCTAGCACTTATTGTTTATAGCACTTATCATTGTTTAAGATAGACCTTATGTATTTTGCACTTCTAGGTATCAGCATTCATCCCTGTATTCTACAGTATTCTAGTTCATTGGTATGTTTAATTCTAACCTACCATACTGTACTTGGATATATTCTATGAGTAGATGACAAAGCACTTTTGTAAGTCGCTCTTGATAAGAGCGTCTGCTAAATACCGTAAATGCAAATGTAAACGTAAATGTAAAAACATGAATGTTACCTCGCTTTCGCTATTGTACTGCTTTCTCATGCTGCTCAGGTCCATTGCTGTGTGGCCATTCAGAGATTTCGTGCAAAAAGGAAAGACAAATATCGTGCGATGGTGAACTGGCAGGGATATGATCCTAGATGAGACGTATTCCGCAGTTCTGTGAATATATCTCAGCGTTTTAAAGATCAATAGACGTTTCATGCTTGCGGATCACGCAAAGTCCTTCTCGTGTCGTCACCATGTCGTAACGGCATTCGGTTAAAACATCGCGGAAACAGCGCTGTGCTTCGTATTTGATCTTAAAATGAACAAATGTTAAGCGAAAGCAGTAAGATTGTAAAGGTGTACAGCTTTAGTATGACTCATTTAAATAACGATAAAAAACACAAGTTGTTTCTTAGCCTACTCGAAATAGGCTAAGATTTAATGAAAAATAGTTGACTGTAACAACACAACGATTCCATTCAGTAAACGCTCACTAAAATGTAGATCTACAAGTCATGCCCCACAGCGGCAGCAGCAGCAGCAGCAGGCAATCATGTTTTGAATATCAGACAAACCTCGAAGACACCAAACGACACATCCGCTTCAAGATGGCAGCGACCTTGTGTGGCAGGGTTCTTCCAAAAACGGGTAATATTCCTTTTTAATTGCTTCAGCACGTTTCATAATTGATCACTGTAACCTGGGGGCTGCTTCTTTTAATTTTATGACGGTTATCAGCTAAGCGTAACGAAAAAAAAGCCCCGAACAAATCCGTGTGACGTTTAGGTTTCCACAGCAGTTAGGGATATTGAGGCTAAAACGGTGCGCAGGTCTGTTGCCCCTGTTCTGGCGGAACTGGATAAAGCCCTGCACATACTGAGTGCCGTAGATTCAGTAAAAAGGACGTTAGTTATTATATGATAGTGTGTTCTCTTATCTCCGTCGTATCTAAATAATCGATTCGTAAACATTTCAGGACGAGGCTTATTTAAAAAAATAAATGTTTGCAGTTATTTTAAGGCGCCCGTAGGTGGCGCATTTCTTTTCTATATTGAATGCTGTAAAACTTACAAATACTGTAATTCTAGATTGTTACAACACTTTATAATTATGTACTGTTTAAAAGACCATAAGTAAATAAGAGAATGTATGCATTTTATAATCTCAGATGCCAAGTTTACAGGGTTAAAATAATAATTTAAAAAAATGCCACAGTGAAATTTCTTCAGGATTTTGAGTGTTTGTTACATTAATGCAATGTTTTACGATTCGGAGTAAATAAGAAGATTTATCTACACTATATAGACAAGCTGTCATAGCAGTCAAGCCAAAGTTGCAGTTTACTGACTCACAGACCCTGTTTAAATAGCTTTTTCAGGATTTTGGAGTTACCACAAAAAAAAGAAGAAGCAGAAATCACTCAATTCCACACTCTGCAGTAGTTCTAATAGTCTCACACTTCAGTCTCATTGACTAAATAGTGAGTGCATGTTTAGGTCACAATAAATGCAGTTTATTAATTCAAAATGTACAATAAACATAGCATTTAAGCTTGTACTGTGTTGTATATTATTTAATGCCTATCCAAAGTTTAGCTATTGATACATGAAAAATGTAGTCATAGCAGTCTAGCAAATGTGCCAGCACTACTCATGGTGTACATGTTTAACAACTGCTTTGGCAAAATATCTCCATTCAAATTCAGCATTTTGGGACTTTTAATAATTTGCTATATTGATAGTCAGGTAGCTAGAGAGTTAATGACTGGCAGGTATGGCCATACCGAATAAGCACAGACTCTCCTTTACTGTCTATTTATTTATGGTATTTCAGACAATCTAGAATTATAAAGAATATTATAGACACTTTGAAACATGTTCCATTCAAAAATGCAACCTGGACAGTCCATGTATTTGAAGGTTTTATGGCATTCGATGCAGATTTTGTATATTCTCAGTGTGTTAAAACGCGCCACCTACCGACGCCTTAAAATAACTGCAGCATAATTTAAAATTGGAACGGTTTGCCAGCTAAGTATCAGGCTTGTTACCGAAACGTGGTATAACAAAGAGCAAAATATGATGGATCAAAGATTTGTTTTGCCTTCATACTAACTATCTAGCTAGCATATTCTGTAAGGAAGCTGAATGCCATATCACTTATGTTTGAGACTGTTTCCCAGCTTCATTTGTTTTCATATAAAAAATTGCATTATGTCCCCTGGGTCAAGATTCTTGCATCTAATGTACATTGAGTAGTATTTCAGAGACTCACCCATAAATTTAAGGTGAAAAATATGTATAGGAGAGTAATATGGCATGTGTTTGTTTGTGAAAGGTTCAGAATATATTTTAAAAGTGTGTAGAGCATCCGATAGTCTCAATGCTCTTCTTTGCTGATATGAACGTAACCAAACAGGATGGTTGCCTTTGACTGAGAGCGTCCGTCATGGCTCCAAGGCAGTCACCCGCCACAGAAAGCCCATGCACTTTCTCAAGCAGAAGCTGATGGCGGTCACTGAGTACATTCCACCAAAGCCCATTCCTCCTCCTGGAGCCCTTTCTCCAACCGTCAGGAAGACCGAGCTGGTAGGTGCTCTTGGTTACGGTTAACCCATGTTGTATCCTCAGCTAGCATGGCGGATTGAGCTACTAAACCAAAGTATTGTCCCTAAAACCTTCCTAGTACAATGACTTCCATTGTACTAGTATATAATGCATAAAACCTTAGTTGAAGTACTTTCTACTAATGATCATCATTACAAATAAAGGCCTTTGAAAATTAGGTTATTTAATCAAAGTGGTCTGTATAATACCACTTTAGTAATTAGTATTGTGTTAATTGTTACAGTGGTAGTGACTAAAGTGTCTTTAGAGTTTGTTTTTTTTTAACTTGGGAATCAGTTGTTTCATATTTAATTCCCAACACAATGCAGCACATTTTCCTAAAGAAAGACATCTGTACACCAAATTAGGACATGACTTAGAAATACTGCTAGTGTTTTACTGAACAGAATTATAGTGCTGCAGTCCTAATGAATGTTAAATATATACATACTGATTATTACTTATTGCACTTGATTACTAATCATCATTACTTAACACAGTAATACAGTGAGGTCTAATTAAGAAACAAATATAGTAACATTTCATTACTTACTCATAAGTAGTTCCCAAATCAATAAGTACTCAAGTATCAGTTAAAGAACTGTAATTATATTACTACATAGGATATCTGTATAGTAGGGCTGAGTACTGTTGTCCTGCTAAATTTAGTGTGCACTAATCTTATCAAATTAATCTTATACTTTTATTTTCCATAAGGAAAGTGGTCTGGTGATTCTGCTGAAGAGAGAGTTGGCAACTGTGTTCAGGGAGTGTAAAATGATTGCCGTTGTCCAGAACAATGCCTCCAGTGCAGAGGACATGCTCTTGTTGAAACACAGGCTTTATAGACATGGCATAACCGTCAAATATTTCTCTAACCAGGTAATGCTAGGTCTCAACTAATAGCATGGAATCTTCAAACTGGTCATACCAGTGTTGAATTTTTCGGTGTTCCTCACACCCCTTTGCCTCACAGGTAATGAGGTCCTTTCTGCCTGACAGCCGGTATAGTAATATGCAGCCTCTGTTCATTGGACCGACTGTTATGTTTGTCAGCAAAGAGCCAAAAGTGAAAGAAATGTTAAAAGTGTTGAGGAGTAGCCCACAGATGGTGCTCTTAGGTGAGTTTGCCGTTCTTATGAAACAATTGCACGGCTATCTTCCGCATGGACTTTGACAAAAGTGGTTACCTATTGCTGTTTCCAATCTGTACCTAAAGGAGCCTGTATAGAGAACACCCTGCTCTCCAGAGAAGGCATACTTAACTACTCCAGACTGCCATCCATGGCCACGGTCTGCGGTGAGCTCGTCGGAGGCCTGGCATTGATGACCTCGCAGACTGTTTCGCAGCTGCGTCACCACCCTGCCCACCTCTCAGCCCTTCTCCAGCAGTATGTCGAACAGCCGCAGTCCGCAAGCACCCCGGAGCCCGCTGGACGCGAGACGGCCTCTGCCATGGAGGAGGCTGCCGCCTGATCCAGTGTTGCTCCGCGGTGGACATGAATTAGCCGTTTCTGAAGGGGTTTCATGTCTGAATGCCAGTACTTGGACGCTGTTTACGACATTTATACTTTGTTGACATCATGGACTGAAGGGCGGAATGCTTGATAATTGACATGTTATTGTCATTGTGAGCTTTATTTTTTACGGACCTATTAACATACAGGTCTTCTCTCATACAAAAGTGAATATTTGCTTTTGCTTCACATCACGATTCAATATATAAATAAATTACCAAATAGTCAATAAAGTTTTTCTCTTTGCTTGGCATTTTATTGCTTAATATATGAATGTGGGCTAATTCAAATAAACATGCAGATTGCATAGAAGACATCTGGGGGACATGCTTGTGGTACCCTGATTAGTGTTGCTCTTTGCATTCCTTTGTGATAAAATTGTTGATCTTGGATGCTGTTTCCTCTGACACATTGAATGTACTCTATCATTTAAACAAACTGGCACTGAATTTACAACAAACTCAGAATTCATCTGAATGTCATAATTAATCCTATGCTGAATTAGTTAGCAATTAATGAAATGAACATCAGGTCAGACCATGCTGTTTTTGGACCAATGTTTAAAGGTTGAGTTATCAAAGCACATTGAACTGGAAGGGCTGGAGAGGAGCAGCAGGTCATTTTCAGGTCATTTGCTGGAGTGCATATCTGTCCCATCAGAACCTTCTTCCTGTTCATCTAAGTCCTATAGCTCCTTAGTCACTAATGCGGATAATGATTTGGCTCCATTGTGGCGACAACTCCAGGTGGGTTTGGAGGATATTCATTCTGCTCAGTAGTAGAGGACATTTAATGAGGCTTTCCCAGTAAGTATTTCCTTTTTTGAGGATATAGAGTCACACATGTGGGATCATTTGCATGGAAATAAAATTGTGAAATGTCTAATGTTGGCTGCAGCCTAGGAGTCTCAGGTAAGGTACAAGGACAGGTACAACATAAATGCTATTGGATAAGTTGCATGCTTTCTCAAAGTGGTGTTATAGTTAACAGTTTATGTAGATGACAAAATGAAGAGTAGAACGTTGATGTAAATTTTAGTTGTCAAACCTATTACAAAAGTATGTTATAACTTTAAAAAAATAAGACAATGCACAATTAGTACAGTTCACCAGTAATTATGCAGAAAGGGCATAATGATCAGACTTATGGATATGAAGTTGTTTTAACACACATTTAACAGCGTCCCATTTAAATCAGTATAATAAAATAAAATCAGTATAATGTATTCGGTTAGAGGTAACATTTGTAAAAATGTATTTTTGTTCCACTCAGGGGTAGATGCCAGTTGGCTAACTGTGACAATGTCAAAGGAAAACCTGCGTATGACAAGGTATGTCCATAAACTCTGATAATCAGAGAGGGATGATAACTCCATAAATTTCTCTGTAATCCCAAATTTTCACCTTTTTAAGGTTCTTCTGAATTTTCTTCCATGTTTGACTGTAGAGCATGACTCTTATCAGTATTTATTATCTTATCTACTATTTTTATTATCTGTTTCAAAATGTGTTTTATTGTCTAATTAGCTGAAGCATATGGCAAGAGGTTGGCTTATCTTGTGACAATTTTTTTTTGCTGATTGGTGGACACAGGTACCTCTGATAAACAGCACAGGAATATGGACACAACTGATTTTTTTCAAATATTAATGTTGGCACTAGAATGCATTAACATGTATTTTTGGTAGTGGTTGAAATATTTATATCCTGTTCCCACCGCATGTTTCCATACATGAGATCAATCCTGCCTCAGTGATCAAGCATTACCTAACCCAAACATGCTGTTGGCATGGTGATGCAGAAATTAATTCACAAGCTTTAAACACTTTCTTTTTAACACACAGAAGCAGTTTGCCATTTTAGTCAAATTCTTTTTACAAAGGTTTTTTGTAGTCAGACACTGTTTTCTTGGCTTGTGATCAGTGTTCCAGGGATATTCATGCACCGAACTGCTAAAAAAAAGGTTGCTCAAAGCCAATTACCAAAATGGCATTAATCCTCTCACCTAGAGACAGTCGCTGACTGTGTGCTAGATTACGAGCACCAGGCTAAAAATACTGCAGCTCCTCTATTAAAAAAGATTAAGCCTAGAAGACATACATTTTTCTTTAGTACTGAACTTAATAATATAATAATATAATATAATAATATACTTAATAATATACACTTACTGTTGTCAGTTGTTAGTTCACACTTTTTCATCTAATCTGTTGAGACCACTGTCAAAAGACCACCATCTGATCTGATGAGTCCACTCAAACAAAGCTGTTTGTATAACCAGCAGTTAATTTCTCAAGCTTTAACTGTCCAACTGTTGCAGTGCCTGTTATGTATTTTCCATTAGCCAGGTAGAAATTTACTTAATGGGCATGTGTGAACATGTCAGTGTTCTAAGGAGAAGTGGCTGTACTTGTTTGGTTTAAAATACACCTGTCCCTGTATATTGTTTCTATAGCAATCATAATACCATTTTATTTAGCCAATTCTAAAGTGATCTGACACTGGAGGCAGCCAAGCCCTTATTGGCCTAAACCCTAAACAGGTTTTAAGGTCTTTTCACATCTTAACGTGACTGTTTGTCAGGTGTACTTGAGGTACCAATCAGCACACGTTCATTCTAGAAGCTTACTGTTTATTGTTTATAGGTAGCTGAACAGTAAGACTGGTCCCCACGAAGTCCTGACTGTGTGGATGCACAATTACTTTGACTCTTCATGTCACTGTGCATCACTGCACACCTTTAGTTTGGCATCATAGAGAAAAGCTTTGGTCAAAAAAAGAAAGTGAAAAGATGCTGTGGATATGTAATATTCATGCTTTTTAGACATGCGATCCTTGACACTAAGCATCTAGCAGCGCATACATTTACTCAGAGTTCCACCAAGAATATGTACAGAAGTGTACATATTCAGTATGGAGCCCAATGTATCCTCACTGGACCGTAGCAAATCCCGGATGTGTGGACCAGACCAGACACCTGCTGGATGGCATAGGCCTGCCCACTCCAGGAGCAGGAGCACTTCCTCCTCCAGCCACTCACGACAGGTGTGTTTATTTAACATTGTCAGGCACAGTTACACTTGACTTCTAATTGGTTACTAAATAATGGCACAGAGAAGAACAGATGAATAATTATGTTTAGTCATGACATACAGGAAACCTGTTGGTCAAGCTCAGTCTACCTCTGATAAGAAACCTAAAGCTAAACAAGTCTTAACAACTCCTACATACTTGCTTTGCCTTTCACTGACATTTGTATGCATGGTAGGACAGATCTGTTACATTCAACAGAGCTGATATTGTGCCTTTTTTATAAATATTGCACTTGGATATTCTGATATAACTACTTTTTACCATTTTTCATCTTGTGCCATATAGAGTTTGAGTACTTCTTTCGTTCCTTAACCCTCAGAAAGTAAAGGTCTGGGAGGTAATGGAGGATTTACGGATGGATAAAAGTGCCAGTGAAGAGACCAGACATGATGTGAGTTATCCAAGCATCTGTGAAGGATACCTGATGAAGAAAAGAAAATGGCCTCTCAAAGGCTGGCACAAGGTTAATACATTCTTAAACTGTCATATATATACTCCTTTTTAATTATGACAAATGTGGGTTTTAAATTCCAGTTAGTTGCCATACTTGTGTTAGTCTGTTTTGCTTATAAGCGTGGTCTAAGAATTATAACTGATTAGTGATTGCAATGCTTCTTAAACAGAGATACTTTGTGTTGGAAAAAGGGATACTTCGATATTCAAAAAATCAATATGATGTAAGTGTATCTGTATTTTTTATCAACTCATTTTAAACTTCAGAGCTACTTCATACTCATGTTTACCATCCAGAACTTCCTCTATCCAACAGAATTCTAAGGGAAAACTACGTGGGTCAGTGGATGTCAGTCTCGCAGTGATGTCAGTAAACAAAAAGGCAAGACGTATTGACTTAGATACTGGACACATTCTCTATCACATCATGGTAAGCTGTTTTATTTCATAATATCTATTTATCTTGATGGGCCTTTTGAGATACCATGTTATTCAAATGCATTTAAGAATTTGGAGTGAAATGCACTTGATCTGGTGCATTTCTTTAATTTGATTTTATCTTCTGATTCTTATCAAGGCAAAGAGCCATGATCTCTTCTACATGTGGGTGAACAAACTCAGTATCCATCGCATGTATAAGAGGAATGAGGTGGCATTTATTCACAATGGCTTCCTGCAAGCTCTTTCTCAGGACAGAAATACAGCTCAAAGAAAGAATTCCATGCAAGAAGTGGTGAGCCACTATGATAACTATGAGTTCCGTTGTCCCTCCTGAGTATAGGCAATTGAACATTCCATATAGTCTTCTCCAGTTAGTTGTAAAGACTGCTATTTTGTAAAGACTATTATTTTGTAGCTGGTGGGATGCCAGTTTAGTCTTGTACTGGTATTATGGAAAATTTACATTGACTGTATATTCTAAGTTCCATGAGCCCGTAAAAACACATAACAAAGCTATAACTAAGACCGGACCCCAGGGGAAAGTTTTGTGTGTCTAACTGTGGTTGTGCTTGGGGACTAATGTTCCAGTCTCCCGGCTTTGCAATAAATCCCTTATCTCAATAAATCCCTTATCTCCTGCCGCAGTATCAAAACTCTGGATTTTGTGTCACCTTTTCGGCTCTTTCTCAATCCTCTCCTCTTTCTTTTTTCCTCAACTTTGTTGTCCAGATGAAATTCTGTCTCTTCATAATGACACTATCTCTAAAGTCTAGACAGGTTTCTTCAGGTTGTTCCGCTCAACAGTTCATTATTGGGCTTTGTGCTTTAAAAACTACAGGTTGGCATCTTGAGTATTGTTACAAGAAAACTGGCCTCTCTGTTTATTGAGTATCATACATTGATCATATGCATAAATACAGTGTTACTTTATGCTGCCTTCTCAGTTTATCTATCATCTCTTGTTTTTCTTTAATTCCTCAAAGATAACATCAATAATAGCTTTCATTTCCCTTCAGCCACCTCAAAACCTGATGCTAGTCATATGCTTCTTAACTCAGTTGCTGAATCTGTCTACCTTCTCTCTCACTGATTACTCTCTCAAAATTGGATGTAGGAGGTAAATCTGATTCATTTATATGTGTACCTGATCTTTGATTCACATCTCTCAACTTAAAAAGCACCTCTTTTTTGATCTGTTCCCATCTGTCACTTCATCAGTTCATTGTTTTTGGTTCTGCCCTGCATGCCATTTAAAACGCCTGCTGTGATCTACATTCTTAAAAAAAACTGGTCTTGATATTACCGTTCTGGAAAACCACTGACAGAACTTGAACCCCCCCTTCACAGCTCATGGAAAGAGCTGTGGCTTCTCAGCTACAATCTTTGTTATCTTTGTTATAACAATCTGAACCTTTCCAAAACTGAGTATTTTGATTTAAGTGTGGCATTTGGTAGTGTAAATCATAACAGTCTTTTCTCATCTGTCTGCTAATATGATATTTCTGGCACTATTCTAAATTAAGAGATAAACAAATTAAATTAACCTCTTAGATTACTAATATTTTTCAGTTGTCCTAAATCTTCCACTGACAGCTTTCAGTGCTTGCCTCATGTCCTTTGTCCTCTTCTTTTCATTATTCATGGTTTGCTTCTTGGTCAGTTCTTTCATTGTCATGCTCTTAATTTTCATTGTTATGCTAATGATATTCAGATTTATTCTTCAAAAGCTCTACCATCCTTCTTTAGTGGATGTATTTTAACTTTCTGGAACTGAACCCCAGTAAAAGTAAAATTGAAACTGGACTTATTGGCCTAAAATCCATAGTAAAACATTCTCTGGCTTGAAACATAATGTAGATGTAGTGTCTGTTAAACCTTCTTCAGTAGCACAATAGTTCACAGTTTAGATGTAATGTATGAGCCCTCTTTCTTATAAAACTCAAATTGGGCTTTTGGCTAAAAATGCTTTCTTCCATCTTTATAATATTTCATGATTAATTAGAGAGATGGATATATCCTTGTCCATGATATCATATCATCCCATCTTGACTATTGTAACTTGCATTATTGCTGTGCCTGACAAATCCTTATGTCAGTATCTAAACTTTGCATCTTGAATTCATTTTTATTCCAAAAAGTCTGTTTACTTCACCGCTGTCTTCTATCAGTTACACTGGCTGCCTGTTTCATGAAACATGTAGTTTTAAGCCTTCCTACCAGCCTATAAAATCCTCTATAGCCCCCCCCTCTCCAGCTGAGATTCTTCACTCCTTCTCCCCTGCATAAACTCTCAGTGATTCTTATATTGGACTCCTGGCTTGCCCAAAATTCAGACTGGTCACTGTTGGAAGCAGATCTTTTAGTGTCTTAGTTCCCAAATTATTATTATTATTATTATTATTATTATTATTAAGTATCCCATCCAAATTTTTACCCTTCATTATTCCAGAGTGTGTCTATCTCTTCCTCGAATGATGTGCCAGCTCAGACTGCAAAGATATCATCTGCCAACCCTGAAATTAATGAGGCTAAAGTGTCTGCCTGGCTGCAGCAGACACAGGATCCAGACAACTGCACTCAAGGTATTTTATATTTATATAAAAGTGTATACATATATGTATCTACTGAAGTGCAGTGCTATACGGTGCTATATAAACACTAGACATACCAACTCCTTAATTAAAGGCAGCGTTGCTACAGTGTTACTACTATGAGTACTTCTGAATAAGGAGTAGTGTTATTACTAATCCAGCCAGCAGTCCTGTGGTTAATAGTTGGATGGCAATAGATTGACTGTAACCTCTAAATGTATGTTATACATAAAAGATGTGGTACATATGGCCTCATGTACTGAACTCATCAGCCAATTCATTAGACACACTTCCATTGTCACTTTACACTTTATTTATATGTGCAACTACCAAGTATACAACTACAGACTATAGCCATTTGTTATCATACGACTCCTGTCTATTGTGTCCATCGCTGGTCAGTTTATGACCACAGGTGCAACATTAACCAGATAACGTGGGAGGTGGAGCATTCGCAATTCACGAACACGAACACGAACACAGTGTCAACGGTGTGACAGTCTGCCACGAGCCAGTACAGAATCAGGCACTTGTGAACAACGAGGTTTGTTCTATTTACAAAAGGGTCATCCAGATATAGAGTGGTATAACAAGCAGAGGTCAGTATCTGCAGTGTTGGCAGCCAGAACTTATGGAATAGACAAAATGATAAATGGCAAAACAGTCCAGAGTGTAGAAAATCAGAGGACAGTGCAACAGGGCAAACAAAACAGGTTGAAAATCAGAGAGAGAGAGCGAGTACACCGTTGATACTCATGGAAATACTTCACAAGGGACATGGGGAAATGATGATGGACACGTGAACGGGCAGTTTTCACAGGAGGCAGATCTGGTGAGAGTGTTATGATTAGAGGAGCTGAACTGATTGACAGGGGAGCTGGCAACAGGTGAATGTTGGGAGATGGATTTTGGGATAGAAAGCATGACACAGTGACTGTTGCACTAGCACACATTTATCAAGCACTGCAGTATTGCCGGGTTTCTGTGTGTGTCAGTATCAATATTGGGTTGAGAAATATCCAACCAATAGCAATCCTGTGGTTAGAAACTGACCATTGCAGTGGAGCCAGGAGATGGCAAGCACATATATACAGCAGCACATGGGTTACACACTCTAATTGTATCCTTACAGGGCAGGTGTTTCTAAATAAAGTTGCTGGTCAGGATACGGTGTTGGGAAAATGTTAAAATCACACAGCAAAACTCTTTTGAAGCCCTATGGTGTTCTTTATGACTACAATGGCTATGTTTTCTTCGTCAGCTGAAGCAAGAAGACATAATTGAGGCCAATGCTCAGCTGACAGACATGTTTCCACAATACTGTATATAGAATATACAATAGCAGACAGTCAAAAATTTGACAGGTTGAAGAAAGGTGTAACAAAATGAAACAAAACATAAAAAGGTGCAAAGCAATGTTAGAACACCCCATGCGGTTTGGGTAGCTTTGATTTGAGCTCAGCTACTTGCTGTCCTCTCTGTGTTACTGTCCAGAGTTGAACCGCTGTCAGACAGACCTGAGTGATCTGAAGCTACTCGTCCAGAAGCTGCATTCCTTGGACTCGGGCCAGGCTGCCAATAATGGAGAGCTTCAGAGGATCCACAGCATGCAGGTCAGGATGCAAGGTTCCCTGGCTTCACAAAACTCTTTTATTTTGCTGGTGGTTGGGTTAATTTTTTATAATGACATTATGCTACATAGCAGCCCTCTCATCAAACTCTATGGTTAACCCACAGAATCTTTCACTTGAAAAGCCCAAGAAGAAATATGGCAAGATATGGGGCCACAATCGCACACTTTCTCGGGACACTCTAGGGATGGTGAGTCTGCTCTATAAATGCTTTCAGTTTGTTGTTTGGATTACGGTTTATATATGGCCATCAGTGTTTTAACCAAAGTGACTCCTTTTGTATTCAATGATGTGTCTTGGTTTCAAACATGTCTGTTGTTTTGTTTAACCTACTGTAGAAACATTTTTATTTGTGTTGTTAATAATAATAATAATAATAATAATAATAATATTAATAGTAATAAATAAATAAATTAGTAATTGTCTTATTAATAATAATAATAATAATAATAATATTAATAAAAGGTTTTATAATAAAAACTCTTAATAGTGAAGTGCTTTTTTGCTTTAAGACACTGAATAGGATTACTAAATCAGATCAAACTCATCAAGGTTTTTCATGTTCTACAAAGATGAATTAGGTAAAAACAATCAACGTCCTGCTTCTAAACACCTTACCTCCCTATTTGGGTAGAAGTCCCTGTTTTCTTTCCACTGGAGTTTGCATGTTGCACGTGTGGATTTCCTTTAGGTACTCTGGTTTAAGAAGTGTGTGAGGTTGGCATCACTAAATTGGCCCAGTGTGAGTGGGTGTGGTGTGTGTGTCTGTGAGCATGTGTCCTGTGGTGGATCGGTGCCATCTTGAGGGTTGGCTTGGTCAAAACATGCCCTTTCTCTCTTTCCCCTGAGTTCTCTTTTCTTCTCCAGTTTTCATCCAAACATTTAAGTGCTTCGTCCCATCTGGGTACTTCTGTGCCCTCCATTCCTGACTCCATCTCCTCCCAGCTGGCTCCACCAGTGTCCAGCTCTTTTGAGAGCCAGAAGCTCTTCCAGGACATCTGCACCATGTCCCAAAGATGTGAGGAACAATCTTACTTCAACCGACATACATAGTGATAGAAATGCCGGGGGGGGGGGGGGGGGGGGGGGGCGATGGGCAGCCGCAACTGCCACTTCACTACTGAGTTCCACTTCCTAAAACAGATTGATTTTATGTTACCCCAGCGTCTATCACTGTAGATTGGAAGAAAACAGATTGATTTTATGTTACCCCAGCGTCTATCACTGTAGATTGGAAGAAAACAGATTGATTTTATGTTATCCCAGCGTCTATCACTGTAGATTGGAAGAAAACAGATTGATTTTATGTTACCCCAGCGTCTATCACTGTAGATTGGAAGAAAACAGATTGATTTTATGTTACCCCAGCGTCTATCACTGTAGATTGGATAAAACAGATTGATTTTATGTTACCCCAGCGTCTATCACTGTAGATTGGATAAAACAGATTGATTTTATGTTACCCCAGCGTCTATCACTGTAGATTGGATAAAACTATCTTACTCCAGTTATATGTTCTCCCGGAACCAACTGATGAGTGCCAGTAATCCCTAAAGTAGAGGAAAAGGTGATGAATTTGTCCTCTCTCCAACACAGTGCAGATATCTCTGAGTGCTGTGCACGAGGCCCTGTCTCAGGAATACCATCGGATTCAGGAGGCCTGGACCAGTGGCGAGCTTCGCCAGAACACTTCTGTTCAGATCAACAACCTCTGTACCACCCTCACTGAGGTGAGGCTACCAGAGGATCCTCCACAGTGTGATGTTTTCTCAACAGCATCCAAGGGATCCTTTGATATGACACATGCTGGCATGGCTCTTGCAATGCACTCTGCATGCTCTTTGTAACAATGTATGCAACATGCTGTTGTCCTCCTTAATTATGTGGAAGTATATATGTGTATTTTCAGTTAGATATGCAGTCCCACCAAACACAAATCCACTCACGGTCAGAGTGCTCTGACTCTGAGGAATCCTTCCACACTGTGACGCTGAGAAAGGTGTGTCCAACTCCACCCTGAAATTTTTATCCGAGCCTAATCCTATTTGCTCTTTATCAGCCACCACCTCACCCCAAACAAGCTCTTTACAGGTGGCTGGGTTTCACTTATTTAATCTCTGTGCTTGCCACATTTCTTTTTACTACTCCTTTCCTGATGGCTTCTTTCCTGACTCTCCTGTGCTTGTTCTGCAGTCTGTACGCCGTTCCTCTTCGTTCACACCCTCGGTGGCAGACTCAACGGCTGAGTACTTTGACGCGTGCAATGACATCCATCGCACCGAGGCATCAGACGAGTCGGGCTTGAGCGATGCCTCTAGTGCCTCAGAGCCAGACGAGGATCGTGGTTAGTAGCCATGCTGATGCCTCTTATGTATTTACATGAATTGACATCTGTCTATTATAATCTTGTCACGGGCCCATTAAGAAAAAGGTTTCAAATGGCCTGTTATTTTTAGATTAGGATTTTTAATTTTTAAAAAATATTAAAACTTGTGACGGGGTGACCTCGCAGCCACTGCAGCGTGGAAATACCGAGCCAGCCTGTCTAAGGCGCCTACAAAGCTGCGGCAGGGCCAGTGGAGCACGAGCCGTCGCACCAGTCTGCTCGCCACCTGCCCTGACAACAGCCACGTGGGCCTCATCTCCATCCTCTACAATAACATTGGAAAGGACCTGTCCCTTGTGTCCATGCCCGTGGTCCTGAACGAGCCTGTCAACCTGATCCAGAGGCTCTGTGAAGAGCTTGAGTACTCAGAGCTACTGGATACAGCCAACGAAACTGATGACCCCTACCAAAGAATGGTAATGGTCACTTAGACTCACCATGATGATTAATGCTGACTGCAGTGGTAGGGTTATGATGTATAATTTAGCTTGGGAAGTTTGTACAGATTTTGATCACTGTTGCTGGTGCATGCAATAGATGCTGTCAATTGAGTTTTCTTTGGTGTGTTTAGGTATACATTGCGGCCTTTGCCATCTCTGGCTATGGTACAGCTCAATACCGTAACCGCTATAAGCCTTTTAATCCAGTCCTGGGAGAGACGTTTGAGTGTGTAAGGGAAGACAGAGGTTTCCGTTACATCGGTGAACAAGTAAGTGGCTGTTCCAGCAAATCTCACATTTGAGAGATCTGTCACTGAGCTCTCTCTCATTCACTACTGCTCTGTCTATAGGTTAGCCATCATCCACCCATCTCTGCTTGCCATGCTGTCTCTGAAAACTTTTGCTTTTGGCAGGGTAGGTCCCATAACAGTCTTAAGTAGTTTACAGTATAAAATATCTGATTGTCACTTTGTGCTAGGTTATCCTTATTTCTGTACACAGACCAGAGATGGAGGAATAGATTCTGGGGAAAGTCTTTGGAGATAATTCCAACTGGAATGGTGAATGTCACTCTACCAAAGTGAGAGGCCACCACCCTTTAATATTGGCCTAATGGTATTTTAATGGTCAGACAGTTGAATGCAAAACTCTGGTCTTTGGTGTGCCCTCAGGTATGGAGATCATTACGAGTGGAACAAAGTGGTGACATGCGTCCAAAATGTTCTGAGTCAGCAGCGCTACTTAGAGCACTATGGAGAGGTCGTAATCAGGAACCTGAACAACTCTCTCTGCACCTGTAATATCACATTTGTTAAGGTGAGAGTGATTATGTTGGTGGTAGTTGTTAAGGTACTTGACTTGTAATCGGAAGGTTGCTGGTTCAAGCCCCACCACTGCCCACTTGCCACTGTTGGGCTCCTGAGCAAGACCCTTAACCCTCAATTGCTCAAGTTGTATTCAGTCATAATCATAAGTCGCTTTGGATAAAAGCGTCAGCTAAATGCTGTAAATGTAATGTGAATTCTGTGGATGAGACAGTCCTTTGATTCTTTTGCCAAGAGGTGTCAGTGTGTACAAAGTTTATACATGACAAATCTATCTCTTTCTCTCTCTCATACTCTCTCCTTCTTCTCTCAGTCCCGCTACTGGGGCTCAGATACAAATAAAAATGCAGTTCAAGGTCAAGTACTTGACCAGAGTGGCAATGTTGTGCACCGATTTGGTGGATTTTGGCATGAGGGAATCTTCTGCGATACACTGCCCAACCCACAGTGTATTTGGAAGCCACGTAAGTACTGTTTAGCTTGTATATGTTCCATTATCATTATTAATATAAGAGTACTTAGACCTTTCTTGTTTGGTTCTGTGGGCTGGAAGGCAGTTATCTCTTATAGAGTTTCTCTTATTATAGCCCCAATAACCATGCCTGTGATAGTGGAACCTTCACTGTTCTTCACTTGTTTTTATCAGTGAGTAAATGTATGTGTGCTGTCTTGCAGACCTTCAGCCTAAGGACTATAACCTCTACTATGGGTTCTCTAGCTTTGCTATGGAAATGAATGAGCTGACCCCTGACCTTACACCTCTGCTGCCCCTCACAGACACGCGACTACGTCCGGACCAGAGGTTAGGATGTCGATCTATAGGCACTCACCTGGCTTTTTGAAGGCAGAAACATGGTGCTGAAACTCTTTTTAAGTGCCTACTTGGACAGAGTGCTTGTTGCTCCTTGACACTCGTAGAGGGCAGTGTTGGTCACACTGCTCACACCTGAATGTGCTGTGTGCTGTCATTGATGTCAGGCTGCTGGAGGAAGGGGAGGTGAAGGAAGCAGACAAGAAGAAAGACGAGGTGGAAGAAAAGCAGAGAGCGCGAAGGAAACTTCTGGCCAAGAAAGGAGAGGAACACATCCCTCGATTCTTCAGGTGACAGAAGTGCTTATGTTCCAAGTCCCTGAAATCATTATTTTAAACAAAAAGGAATTGTGATACTAAGTGTTCTATTTTATTTTATTTTATTTTTTTGCTTATGTAGGAAATCTGTTGATGATGCTGGTAGAGAAGTATGGCTGACAAATGGAACTTACTGGAAGCTCAGAGAAAATCCTGGATTCAGGAAAATTAAAACCTTGGAACTTTGGTGAATCTTAGAAAAAAACAACTGAGACTGAGACTGTCTTAACTATAAAATATTCTTTGACTTTTGTAAAGCTTACATGAACCTGAACATGAAGCAGACTGTGGAGCATGAATGAACTGCCCAGGATCCACACTGGATGGATAATGGATAATGCTTTTCTCATTAAAAAAATTGGTGTCCCCCTTTCTCACCGCAGAAGCATTCAAGCTCTTCCCTTTCTTAATGAAGAACATTTCCACCTCATGGTGGAAGACAATTCATGTCAGTTTGCCTTCTCCCCCCAAATGCTTATGTACTAGTAACACCAATGAAACACAATATGTGGGATTCATGTGTTTCCCATTAGTGCTTCCAGTATGTGTGTATGCCTCATGTTGTTAGTGCATATCATTATAGTAATTGAAAAGCAATTTATGGTTATTATAAACAAAACATAACAGTGATGGCAGTGCAACATTTTTTTAACCAAATGCAACATCTACAAGGATACAAGGTGCACAGTGAAAACTGACATATTTAAGCTTTTATTACATTAAGAAAAATTCAGATACAATATTTCAGTCTGTACAATTATTTTCTTCTGCATTTCTGCTCTGCAGTCAATGAGCTCCACTGGGCATCTTTAAGATGTTGAAGGAATTTCATCCTCATTTTCACTTAGGTCAGAGCATCTTTAAAAATAATATTTTTGTTACTTTCTGTTCAGCAGAAAAGACTAGATGCACAAGTCCCAAGTTGACATGATTCCACTGGAACACAATATAAATATACTCTATAAACAATCTGATACTGTAATGGTATGTCTGATTGTGAGAGGCAAGTCATTTATTTTATATCATAATCTTGGGGACGATGATTGAGGAAAAGAAATCCTCAGACATTATGACTCAGTAAGGAATTAAATGTCCACTAGAGGTCACCTAAAGCCTAGAATGTCTTATAGTACACCTCTGCCAGTATTCTCAGCGTGCAGCAATGTAACACAGGCTTAAATGCATGTTCAGGAATAAAAAAAGAATGTCAATGACAGATTTTTTAAATTAATATTGATACATTTTATAATTGCACTTGAAATGACTAACAATTCACCAACAGTAAAGATAAGATCAAAGCCACTAATTGCTTGTAGGTTAACACTTAAAATCTCAAGTATTTAATTCAGAAACAATAAACAAGGCATGTTCCTAAAAATAATTAATTGTCCTTTCTGCTTATCATCATGGAGCTCATATTCATATTCACTGGCACACAATCACCCTGAGCTTAATATCTAACCATAGCTTTACAACCCTACAACACTGTGATTGTCCTCTTGATTGCATTGCTAGTATTTGGTTGTGCACAGAAATGAATATAATCTTCTTCCATGTTAAGGTAAGCAAAGCCACATCCATGGCTTTGAAGGTCTGTGACCACAGACTGAAACTTTGACTTTCCATTAGTTCATAAAAAACAAACAAACAAACAAACAAAAACAAAACAAAACTGCAGCTTCATAAAAACATGTTTTAAGCATTTCTTTTTTATCTAAGGGACATCCTTGGCAAGGGCAGTCTTTTTAAAAGATTTTAAAAAGACTGCAGAGTTCAATTGCTGACAGGTTTGTTCAAAAGCTCTGTTTGTGTGGAAGCATGTGTGTCAGAGACAGATAGCGAGTGTGTAAATGTGTGAGAGTTTGTGTGTGGGTTCATGTGTTAGTGTGTGACTGTGTGCACATACAGTAAAGCATTATCTGTGGCTTCCTGTGTTAATCACATCAAATGAATATATCAATGAACTATACCCATGAAAGATAAACAGTGTCTTCCTCTGTTGTGTGCTTTGTTTTTCTCCATAGTTGGTGAGGTAGCATTCTGCAGGCTCCCTCCAGCCTTTTGTGCTGGTGGGCTGTTGCCCACTGGGCTGCCAAAGGTCATTCTCACCTTCAGAAGTCTACAGACCCTCAGAGGTTATGACTCAGCGCTCATTCTTCCTCCATGTCATGGAGATTACGGGGACTGTCTATATGCCTCTGTGTCCAGTCGTCAGGACGCCCCTGTCATATGTGCATTTTTCCACGGTGTCTATCTGCATTGTGTCTTTCATGATGTGCTGTGAGAACTCCAAGACATGTTGCTTTTGCATAAAAAATGCTCTTATGAGGATAATCAAAATTACATTGAAGTATTAGTCTTTAGTTTGTAAATATTATTATATCTATTACAATACATGTTGTGTAAAGGGATTGTTTGTTTTGTTTGGTACAATAAAGTGAAATGCAAATGTTCAGCAAAGTTTTCAAACTACAGAAACACCTAAAGTTAAAAGAAATAAACATGCTTGGGCATTGAACTTTGAACACCTCTGCCTCTCCTTCTTCCTTTCTTCCGTTCTCTCGCTCTGCTTCTCTTTCTCTGGTCCCCCCTCTCTCTCCTCATTGCGTGCTTGGTGAGTGGGTTTAATGTGCTTGCTGATCATGGTCTTTAGCTATACAGGGACGCAGGCATTTCTGGACTGATTTAAAATCTTCTGCTGTCTGCGGCAGATCCAGAGGTTTTGATTGAACGTTTCAAAATTATACCTTAATTCAACTGATTCTTTGTTCCTCTTATAAATAAATCCTCTTTCATTTATGAAGTGATGTATTAGAAATGTATTTACAGCGGTAGTACAGGTTTGTTGAGGTATGTTCAACAACTGTGTTTGAAGCATGATTTAGCAGAGAGGGAGCGTGGAAGGTGAACAGGAAGATAAGGTTCAGTGAAACATCTGCTGACGTCTCTGAGCACAAATCTATTGTTTCCCCTAAAATTGCTAGACAATCTCTTACATAACCCTCATTACTCATTTAGAGTAGTGAGGAAAAACGTTCTCAAAACATAAATATGTCATCTGTATATACTATATGTTAAATCTGAAGGAGTTGTGTGTTTGTATGCACGTTTGTGTGTAAGTTGAAGAAAAGTGGGCAGGTCACTTGAGAGGGTGTCAGTAGGTGTGGAAACTCCTTAAACTGCTGCAGCTTCTTAATACAGCAGATGTGTGTTTTTGTGTGGGTGTGTGTCTCCAGGCCAGTGTTTCAGCCACTTTATCTGGATTCCTCACCCTGTCTGACACCAACCTTCAGAACATCTCTGCCTGACCTTTTCCCTCACACAGCATGGCAAACACCAGGGGCAGTTCAGCTGTAACACAAATGGGCTCAGAGGACCAGTGGCACCAGTGCTATAGTTCTGTGTAGGCTCTTTTTGTCCCGTGTTGTCCCCTTTCCAGAGTCCTTCAGAGCTCAGGCCCAGACATGTGCTATAGCTCTGTGGCTGGAGAGCTGGGCTGAACTGGGCTGAACTGGGCCATAGCTGTGCAGGAGGCTGATGGCTCTCAGTGGGTGTAGAAGCCATAGTAGCCTGCATCGCTGCTACTGTCCTTCTCGCAGGCCTCGCTGCTGCGGTTGGGTGGGGAATTCTCCGTGCTGGAGGTGTAGGGCGACACTCGTCTTTTCTTGCTCTCGCCTCCCTCAAACAGGCCTGAGTCGGCTGAGTCCACCGATTTGACAGAGGGCACCTCCACCCATGGCTCCTCTGCGGCTTCCTTCACCTTATCCTGATTCAGGGGCAGCCTCAGGGGTTCCAGGAGCGATGGGGGAGGCTGGAGGTGAGAGTTCACGACCGTGGGAGAGGACGACGTGGCTGGCGAGGACACAGGGCGGAACCAACCGAGGCCCGCCGGCGCCTTCCCGGGGTGGGGGTGCCCGAGATACTGTGGTGATGGCCTGCTTGGGTTCCAGGTGGCCGGGCTGGCGCTGGACACAGGTCCAGCACCGAATGGTCCGTCAGGGTAATAGCTCAGCGGGTGGTGGGGCGACGTCTGCAGGGAGAAAGGCTTGTACAGATTGTTGCCAGAGTAGTCGCCCTCGAAAGAGTTAAAGTCCAGACGGTTGGTGGGCACCCCCTGCTGGCTGGAGAGATACCAGCGGCCATGGGGGCTGGCGGCTGGGTCTTTGAGGCCCTGTTGGGCCATGCTGGCAGACTCACGGGTGTAGAAGCGGCTATGTTGCAGAGGACTCATATACTGCTCGAGTGGGTAAGGTTGGTGGGGGTAGCAGCTGCCTGACATGAGCTGCTGGCCTTCCGTCGGGGAGGGCGTGAGCCGGTCCGCATCAGGCGGCGTGTAGAGTCTGCATGGCAACATCAAAGGTCAAATGTCAAATTCAACTGACAAAACCCCTGCAGAGGTGTTAACTACAAATATCTCATCAGGCTCAGGGGCACCGGGTGAACTCTGAATGAAAAAAAAATAACTTTGAATACAGTGTTTAGTGATTATATACACAAAGTATAACTATTTTATGTGTAGTATGGTTTAATCTTAAAAAGAAAGTTCTAATATATATGTTCAAAGATTGTCATAAAAGGTTTAACGAGGCCCCAAGAAGAAGAATTGAGTGTTTTTATATGAAATTCAGCCTTTATGTATTTTGTTGTTGTTGTTGTTTGTTTGTTTATTGGGGGTACTTACGTGTCATAATTGTCTCTGAAACCTTTGGCGAAAGGGTTATGGTCAATTTTCAGCTGAGTGATCTGTACAAGAAAGGGCAGGGGCAGAGCATTGGGGAGAGGGGCGAAGGTGAGGCTGGGAGACCACTGTTAGTGGGACATGACTGATCAAAATCTTACTCCTAAACTTCTAAATTATTCTATAACCATCACATATATCCAGGGCTCTGAAATGCAATTTATTCAACTAAGAACAGTGACCTAATCAGCCTTGACCTGCCCTGTGTAGAAGCACCTTGCATCAGGTCTTATCTGTGGTCAACTTCTGGGTGTGATCTGACTAAAAGAAAGCCTGAAACCAGCAGGCTGTGGAGAGGCATGCGGGTGGAGGGGGACGAGGTGACTCACGTCTGCGTTTTGGTAGGCTGTGACAGCAATGAACTGGGTCTCGGGGAAGGTGAATGTCTGCGCTTTAGAGCTGAGGAAGGGGTCTTCCGTTCCGTCGTCCTTCACCTCCACTATGTGCAGGCGGGGCTGATACTTATGGAGAGACTGCAACACTATCATCTGGGTGGGAGATTGAGCCGTAGGCAGCTAGATGGAGTTAACGCGACCCATGCATGTTTTGTGTTCTCACTTTTAAAGTAAGTTCTCTTCCCTGCATTTAAATGGAAGCTCTAGGTCACAGCGTAATTCTGAATGCTCCAGCCAATTTCGTGTAACTAAGAAAGTTGGTACCTGTGCCACATTGTTGGAACTGCCCTTGTTGTTGGTGAGTTTCAATTTGCCAAATGAGACCTCCTGCCTCATCCAGTGATTTCCAGTGTTGGGCGAGTCAGGATGCATATACATCCTGTTTCCTGTGCCAAAGAATCAGACATTTTTACCATGTCGACTACCAAATGTATCAATCTTTTACATCCCTTACCATCAAATATTTACACTTCTTAATGGGTTTCTTAGTGGATTTGTCTGCATAGTTGAAAGGCCAAATATGATAACATGGCACAGAATGGAAACTTGGCTTTGAGCAGTTAGTGCAGTTTCCTATGCAGTGCAGAGCTAAACTGCAGCAACTGCTGCCAAGCTCCAGCACCCAGCCACAGTGGCACGTCCGCCTGCATGGGTTTCTGATTGTGGTGTGACATGAGAGATATTTTTCTCATAGCCACAGTAGTCACAGCACTGAGAAGTGGGGCTTTTTATTTGCACACCGATACTCTCAATGCAAGAAACAACAAAAAACAGAAAAGGTAGATACAGGGTAGCAATGAATGCAGAGGTTTGCTGGGTACCTGGCATGTTTCCCTCTGCTTTACCACACTGCACCCACTTGCCTCCCTGGTACCTCCAGTGGTGTTGGTCAGCCAGAACCACATCCACGTACACGTTGTAGTGAGCTGACGGCTCCAGGGTGGTGATGTTGAAGTTGAGGAAGGGGAACATCCTCCTGTTCAGAGAAGGGACACAGAACCAAAGGCAGGAGTTGTCAGGTAGAACGAGACGCTTCTGATGAATACTGCTCGCCGGAGCACCCATGACCACATGAATTTGACAAGGCCATGACACTTTTTTCAGGAAACACTGATAACGAAAATCCTTCAGGTGCTGAAGTGAATTGCCAGTGTCAGCATGACAATAAGAAACAGGAATGTACAGCAGCCCTAAAGAGAATGAATACCTGATCCTGTTGCATGTATGGCAATGTGTTATTCATACAGATGTTTTCTTACATCAGTGTATCATCAAAGCCCTAGCTTGAAAATGTTTAAACTGAGTGTGAGTGTGTGTGTCCATGTGCCTGCATTTGTGTGTGTGAGTGTGGTGTTTTTGAAGCCCTCTGAGATGGAGACATTCGGAGGAAGAGCAGGGCAGGGTATAGGTGATTTTTTAAAATTATGTCTGTTTACAGAAGCCGTGGATAGTAGAAGTTGCTGATTACTGTAGCCTTACATGCATAGCAGACTTTGACTATGGGGGATTTCATCAAGAGGACGTAACTCAGAGGACACTATATCTCCAAGCAATGAGGGAAAGCGTCACATGTAGGAACACCTAATCACACACATGCAGCACAATACAACCGTTGCAAGGTTTTCAGGCTTAGCAAACAAATATTTAGTACTGTTGTATTTTACAAGCAGTGGTGTAATAAAAGCACCTTGTGAATGCATTTACATTTAAAGTAACTCTTGCTTGCTCATTCGACACAGTGGTGTCACGTATGTATAAAGTCTGTGTGTGATAAACACCATGGCAACTGGTGGAACAATAAGACAACAGCGACATTTGGCACATCCTCTTACACGCGAGCCAATGGACAGCTATGGCCTGTTTTCTATCACGCTGTAGAGACATTGTGTTCTGTAAAAGGATTGCTTTCACCACATGGCAACTGATCATTCATGAAGTGGCATGGGATCATGCTCTGCTGCTCACGCATACATTTGCACCTCATTCTTATCTTCCTGTCAGGCATGAGATTCAAAGTAATCTCATTGGTGGCTGTATTTCATTCTGTGAAATTCTGCGAACCCTTATTCACAGAAATATTTGCTAAAAGGGTTTAGGATTTGAATATGTTCTGAACATTCTTCACTCTCCTTTCTGGTCTCCAAGGCTGTGTAATGCTTACAGGGCACCTATAGATGAACACATATTGAGTGAGGTGGATGTTGTAGTCAGGTCTTATTTGTTCAACAGTACCTAGAAGACCATGAAGAAAGAGCATTCTATGCATCTGTCACATTCAAGCTTTATACGTGTAGAACTAGTACCTATTCAAACCTCACCATAGTGTGTTTGAGATAACAATATTAGCAATTCATGACTTATGACACAGAGTGACAGTATAGCCTCCAAGAGCAAGTATTATAAATAATCCTGTTATTGTACATGCATACTGGGTGGTAGTAGAAATTGGTTATGTATTTCCATTCATGAATTATCAGGGTTGAACGAATAGGCTTAATTTACACAAGGTTAAAAAAACATTTACTCGTAGTACTAAGATCTTATCCCACTGATACGTGATGTGCTTGATGATAACCTGTCATCAGTCTGACAGCCCAAGCTGCTGATGAAAAGCCATCATTTTTGGATGGAGAACTGGCACTGAAAAGCACCGTGGCGCTGAAGACGGAGACTGTGAGCACTTTCTTCTTCCATATCAGCTATCAATATAAGTGAGAACAGAAACCAGAGTCTCTGAGGCTTGACTCTGTACCAGTTTACTCTCTCTGCCCCCTCAATCTGATTTACAACCAGAAAGCATTTAGCTATCACTTCCCTCCCCACTCTGAACTCCATAGTTTGTCATACTTATCTAAAATAGACGATTTATAAGAAATCAGTACTTGCTCAGGGGGAACATATGGGTTTACCACAGAGAAGTACGTTTTAAATGAGTAGGAGGCTCAGGTTTACTATGACAAAAATCAAAAATGGTTAATCTATGGAAACTTCTTTGCGACTTGACTCAGTGGCAGAGTCAAAGCTCTGCCAGTAGGTGGTTGCCAAACACAGATTTGCCTTCACTGCTGTCTAGGACACTAGTGTGCTCAAAAAGTACATTTCTAATCATTTCTGTGCATCTGATGGTTGTTTTCTTCATTGTGTAGGTGTAATTTTTGTGTGTGTATACACATGCATTTTTGAGGCACGTAAGTATGAAATGAAACTTAAAAAGATTAAACATGACAGAGAAATACAGCATGCTATGAAACTGACCACTTCCTTTTAAAGGTGAGAAAGTGCACAGTGAGTCAGAAAGATGGCAAAAGCAGATAGATAAAAAGATAAACAGAGGAAAGAGAATAAAGGAAGATTAAAGATAGAGTGAAATGTGTATGTGTGTGCATTTGTGCGCGGGTGTGTGTGTGTGTTTGTGCGTGTGTGTGTGTGTGTGAGAGAGAGAGAGAGAGAGAGAAAGAGAAAGCGAGAAAAGCAGAGATGTGAGGCAGAAGATATCTGAGTGACTGGAGTGACTGGATATTCTGTGAGGAAAAGGCTTTTCTGCTTGAGTGCACTCACTGATTCACCAGGACAGGAGTTCAGGTCCAGTTTATGTCACTGCACGTACACTTTATCATCTGCGACGAAACCATGCCAGTCTGCAGCTGCTGGTGGACACGGCCAGGTTTTAAGGCTTGACTCTAGAGAAAGCCCCACCTGCTTTGGCCCTTTTGCCTATCATATTGTTCTTGGTTCTTGTGCACTTAATATCACATCTGATGGGTGTGGCTCTGGTACAGAATTCAGTGTGCTATACATACACAATGTTTGTCAGGGATTACACCCATGTGGTGAGATTAGAAACCACTTAACAAATACTGATGGTGGAGCGGTGACACTGTAAATGCATCTTTTCTGTTGAAAAACAGAGTGAACTCAGCAACCACAGTTACATCCCTTATAACAGACAATCCCTTTGATCTCGATGTTCTTTTACTGAACTGGATCTGCCACATGTCATTCGCATCTATCATTGCTGCTCCACTGGATTCTCCTTGAGGTGTATACACATATACACACACACACACACAAAAAAAGAATAACGGGTCTTTAGACGAGCAGCCAGCAGTCCTCCACTTATGGGGAACGGTGCTGCAGAGTTCTGCCTGCTTGCAGCATGACTCCGACGTCTCCATACCACCATCAACAGCTGAACAGGAAGTGACATGTTCAAAAAAAAAAAAGATAGAGCAAATGCAAACATCTAAAATAGACAGAAATATCCCCCTGCCTTTGTAGAACAGGACACAGTGTACAATTGGTACAGATTTCTTAGCATTGCGCCAGATGAAGTCATGGTAGCCTTATACTGTTTATAATAAGCAAATATGTTACCCAATATGTAATATAAATAACAGAAAAGACAGAGGATGCCTAACATCAGGCCACTGCATTAATATTCACTGGATGACTGCTGTAAAAGTTCTGCTGTAAGGTCTTTACAAACATTTTTTGCTGTCTCATTGCACTTGGTACATTAGATTGCTTGATGGGCATTATACGAATCATGGACAACCTTCTGCTCTGCTTTACTTGGATGATAAAAACTTTCTTATTTTTGCTAAGACATACACACAAGTGGCACCACTAACTTTGTTTGTGAAGCTGTTTAATTGCAGTTTCACACAGTAAACACTACATTAAATATAGCATCAAACAGCACAGGAATATGGTAAAAGTCGTAATCTAACTGTGTGCATTGATTAAACTTGAGGCATCTACGCAACTGCTCACCTAAGCATGGAGAACCCCCCCCCCCCCCCAGCATTGAATTAACACCTATAGTGTTCAGTTCAGTCTTTGCAGTGTACCTGCAAATTTTCAAATGCTCTTCAGGCTCATTCAGACATTTAATTTTCAATTGTACAATGTAAATTTGCTGAAGTGAAGAAAAGGTATTTTACTCTGACTTTGACCAGAGATTCGTGTAGACCTCTCAGAAGAGGGAATTGCAAACTACAAAGAAGCTACTGAATCACAAATCCAGGAAGAGCACCAGGAACCCATATCTATATATATATGGTACCTATCTAACTTTAATTCAAACATATCCTTCGATAGGAGTACTTTAAAATGAAATAATATATTTAATAGTTCTGCCAGAGGATGAAAAAATTAAGTGTTTTTCATTTTTTTATTTGATAAACATCATGGTCCCAGTAAGTTGATCTTTTGATAAATTTATCTCCACATGCATATACTTCCTTTGGTGCTTTCCATCCATGAAGTCTGGCTATTATTCCTGAGCTCACACAGAGCATCTTTAATCAAGCTGGCACGGTCACAGAGAGTGAGGCTTAGTGTCAGACATGATATTAGAGAAACCATGGGCAGTTTTAGAGGAGAACTTGAAAAGGCTGAAGACCTTTGCTCTCGTCTCAAGCTCTGGGCTGTACAGCGCATTTCAAAGCTTGGACTCAGACTACATCTTACCGCACTTCTGAGGAAACCTGCCTCATTGCACAGAGTACCAGACCAGAGGAGACAGAGCAAAGAAAGAGAAAGACAGAGCGTGAGTGGAAAAAAAACCCCCTTTCCTTCGTTTCCTGCACATCAAAGCTACCTCCACTGATGTGCATGGCGATCAGAGCTCCATCCTGCCCCTAGCCTTGTCTCCACCACCTCCACCCCTCTCTTCCTCCTCCTATGGCAGTATTAGGTGAGCTGGGTTGCTTGTTTGTGTAGACACCCACACCTTCCAAACCTTATTATGTACAATTTTGCACATTGCTGGCCTAAGTTTGCCTGGGGCCAGAACATGGAGGGGAAAAATTGTGAAATGTAAATGCAAAATTTACAGTATGGCTGTATTGTGCAGGCTGATCAGAAATGAAACAGGCCAGCCCAAAGTTCACTTTAAGGACACTATAATAATCTAGACACATCGAAAATATCAACAAAATCTAGAGAATAACTCACCACAAATCACAAATATGTTAGATCTGAGGTTTTATTCTGCTCTGTACCTAAGGGGATTGACAGGTCTAAATGACGTTACTTGTAATACACGAGTGCCTTGGGGTTTTTCTCTATTTTGAAGTATTTGTCATTGTGAATCTCCAGTGAATCTTGCTTCTGTGTTTATCTTCTAGTATTAAGGTTGCAGAGAATGTTGCAGTAATGCTTTGTTTTTGAACAGCCACTGTTGTAATCATCTTCATGCTCAAATTAATTTCTTCTCTCACTCTCTGACTAGCAGATTCAGAATGTGTGTGTGTGTGCATGTGTGTGTGTGATGTTTGTGTGGTGTGATGTTTGTGTGCATTGTAGGTGTAGATCTATTAATTACTTTAATCATATGAGTGGGGCAACTATCACTGCAATGTCATTTTCCTCAAGGTCTCAAGCCATCTGCCAGTATAAGTTACATCAAAAAGTGTGTATTCACTTATATGCTTGCTGCATGCACCCTCCCCCAAATGCACACACACACACACACACACACACGCACACACACACACGCACACACACACACACACACACGCACACACACACACACACACACACACACACACACACACACGCAAACACAAGTTAGCTTGCAATCTTATGTGCATCATTATATTCATTGGGAATTCACATGAAAATAAATAGGTATTAAAAGATTATTAACTTAAAATGCTGCCAGACACATTTAAGATCCACATACTAACATTTTTATATGAGAAACCCAGTGTGCATTTTAAAATTGTACCTTTGCACTTTTTGCCAGATGTCATGTTATGACATCCAGACACTTAGAAAGCGATTAGTACATTGTCAAAATGTTTCCAGTCTTTCCATTTTTTAAATGGAGAACAGGAATAAAATGTTAAAAGGCCTAAAATACAACTGTAGCTTATTTTATAAACTGATTCTCTTTTTTAATCATCATTATCATGGCGCACTTATTTTTACTGAACATTCTTTGTATGGTTAAGGAAAATGAATTACTGATTACTTATTTGATTATTGACACAGGTCACCAGAGGACAACACAGGTTCTACTAGTGCCAAAGCTACTTGTAGAAATATCTAAGAGATGTTTTTAAGTTTAATATTTTCAGGAAGGAACAAGGTTTTTGGCCTGTTTATCTTCATCACATGAACCAGTTTAATAGGTTGACATACTTTTGTATGCATAAAGACCCAGGCCTACTCTAGACAACTATATAACGCGGTAAATTTACAAAAAACTTTAAAACCATCAAAAGGTTAACTTTTTTTTTTTCTAGCGCAAAATAGACGAATTTAGCCATACACGAATATTGTAGGAAAATGTAGTTTTAAAAGTCAACGCCAGCTGGATATGTTGCATATTTATTAGATTAATAAATCTAATGGGTAGAAGTAATGCTCGTTGACCTACTGTTATCTTTGTAATCGTGTTCCTCTCTCAGGCGAATTTGTGTTATATCTTTCTTTTTCTCTCCTTTAATTGTTTATTGTTGCATCTGCGTTAAGTTCTCAAGTTCTGAAACGACAACACAATATTCTGCCTGTTCGCCGCCTGAACGTTAGAGCGTAACTCTACAGAGCATCATACAACAGACTTTATTCTTTTCACGTTTCCATTTTATTTTTAAAAGTGTGTAAACAGAGATATTTATGTCACCTTTTCAGCCACGTTTCAAATTAAGGATGATGCAGCTGTTTTATGGCGACCATCTACATATAAACGTTTGTGTATCCCGACAATAAACAAGTCAAGAAACACTTGGCCTAAATAACCTCTTTCGTTTCCCTATTTTCATCTCTCTTAATTAGACTTCTAAATTTAAGAGGCCCCACACAGCGGCTCGATTTCCTCCTATCCACATGCTTCAGCTGGCACACAAGGCTTTATTCACTGGGCATCCCGCAAGCGATTTCTTCCTTGCAGAACCTTAAATTACACTTGACGTGAATGCGCTGCACTAAGTATAGGCTACTGCTGCCATCCTACGATACGCGCAACCTTCCTTAATAAATCCATGCTAAAGCTGAACATCACTTGTGTGGATGACTAACTTCTGGATGTCATGTTGATAAAACCCTTTACTCCAAGCAGCAGTTATGCACAGTTCCACACTAGACAAGACGACACGCGCTCTGTAATGTTACAAGGCTGCAAGCTTGTAAACTTCATGTACGACCGGGTTTCGCTTAGCCTACTTACCTCCCCTGTTTTGTAATGATCATCTCAGTTTGGTATTTGTGAAACTTTGCCCACAGCGGGTAATTGTTCAGGAGGACCTGCGTTTTCCCGCACACCTGTACACCAGGTAAAGAATACAGTGGTGCGCGTGGATACCCATGCTGAAAGTGTGTGGGATAACTGTCCGCGCCGCCTGTGTATATTTCTTTACTGCTCGGTGAATATCCGTCTGCCCCCGTCGGCACATACGCCTGTCCTGTCCCGCTCCTGGTGGGCGGCCGAACACTGCTAAAATGACAGTTACTGAGTGGAGCTGGGGAGAAAAATCTTCCCGTCTGCGCTCCGAATCCGGCGACACTCTGATCTGCGTGGTATGGTAGTGGCAAATTGTCCTGTCCGTTTTGAACAGAATCTTGATAATAAAACCTGGGGTCTTGGATACCCATTTTGAAGTCCGTTAGCTCCTTGCTTCGGTGAAGGTGACCGCTCACATCGACGTCTTTTGCGAAACTTTGCGCGTCAGTTCCATTCAACATATTGAGATAAAAATTACCACCTATGCCGCCCATTTGCAGCCCTGGTCTGAGCGTACGTGCAGAATCATAGGTTGACTGGTTGTCTTCTATACCAACTAAAATAAATTTCCTTGAAAAAAAACTTTCATGTAAATGACTAAAAGCAAAGGGAACTCTTTACTAACTTTGCGTAGCAAAAGCTTCCGACTTCTGAGAACTGGTCCTGCCTAGGTTACAGATGAAATACGACTAGTCCCATTTTAAAAATGCCCAATATTAGAGGAATACTGGATTGATATAATTACACTGGATATATCTTTGTAATATTTTTTTAGTTCAGAATGAGCCCTTCGGAATCAAACACATGAAGCGTCTCAGCCTATGATATATACATATCTCGACTAGTAATTGGAAAGGAGGCGGGACTCAAGCGCGAGCTGGACGGTGATAGGGTTGATATTTGAGCACGGTCCTTCCCCTATTTCCCCTAGCTCGAGCGCGTGCGACTTGGGAGAAATTAAAAACCTTAACATTAATTCAGCAAACGCTCGAAGATCCTGCGTTGTACTGCTTAGTTTAAAAACAGCGAAGTTTGCATTCACCCCACGTTTAATGCTGGAAGCTAACAATACAAAGAAATTTGGCACCAGCGCGTTAAATAATAGCAGATCACGGCCTGACAGGAAAATGCTCTGGACGTGAGGTCAGTTTGTTAACTTTCTGAGTCAGTTAACTATGAGGAACGTCTACAGCCCTAACTTCAACAAAGTTGATTTATGATGACATCTGTAGGGTTCATCCTACAATGAAGTGAAAAAGATAAGGTGTCCTTACGTGGAATAAATATATAGGCCTAGGTCAAAGGTAAGTTCTCTAATAATTACACACGGTAAAATAAGATATGCAACACATGGATGCTGAATTAAAAGTTGACAGTAGGTCCGCGTTTGTGTACAGATTTACTGTAACTCATTGTGAATGCATCGTGATAGTTATTTTAGTGGCACAAATGGAGGGAATCTCATTAGGCAACCCAAACAATAAATATGTATAGGTCTATCTATTTTATCCACTGACAAACAGGAAAAAAAAAAAAAATCAAATGTTCTAGAATCTGAGATATAGCAGTGGAAAATCTGAAAACAATTAATACCTCTAGGTTCACACAAAGCGAGCTGGATCTAATTAGAATTAGAAATTTTAGAAATTGAAATATAAGGAATAAGAAAACCCCAAATGCAAACAAACAGAAACCAAACAACAATCAAAGCAGTGTAATTACAATTTATGTTTACATTTGTACTTGATCATAGTAGAGTTTCTATTCACATGCATGCAGTTCTGGCGATACTGCTTCACACGCATGCAAGCATGCACAAAAAGAAAGAAGGAGGCCCCCCCCTCCCACTCCAAGTATGACACAGTTCTTTCTTGGTGTTGTCACTACTCTAATTCTACTTTTGATGTCTCTCCTTGCAAGGTGAGGTTACAAGGTCACACGTTGAACTAAATGGTGTGGACACCCACGGCAGGAGCAACTTGTCCTCCATGTCAAGCTGGCCAAGCCAGCCAAGCCAAGCGACTTCCCCGATCCCTGAGAGGGTGGGCACCGCCTCACTTTAGATACACTACCCTCCTGCAGGCCAGCCTGCCTGTGTCTCTCGCAACTCATCCTGTTTCCATTCTCAGTTCTCATCTGCACAGCCTGCAGGGCGTACACTACACTATTTACAGGGACCGCAACCTCGATACATGGCACTGCTAGGGGCCCTTA
This sequence comes from Electrophorus electricus, assembly GCF_041902795.1. NCBI lineage: Eukaryota > Metazoa > Chordata > Actinopteri > Gymnotiformes > Gymnotidae > Electrophorus > Electrophorus electricus. Next base: position 4,901,973 of record NC_137511.1, on the reverse strand, counting down.
CAAGGAAAAATCATACATGTCCATTTACTATTTTTCTGCAATCTACAAAATAAAAACAATAATATAAAACATTTTAGTTTAATTTCTAAATGCCCGCATGAATGAAGTACAGTAAGACTAAATAAAGCATATTTAGCATTTTAGTGTAATTTTAATGTAAATGTTGTACAAAATCAAAAACTAAAATAATTACATAAAAAGGGGCAATGGCTGATGTATGTTTTTGTTGCAAGGGCTCAACAAAAGGGCTTATTGACTGCTTTTGAATGGGATCTGCACATCTAGTTGTCACAGTTAGCAGTGGCACATGACAGTTTTGTTTTCTATTGCCTGTGTGTTAGATAAGGGAGTTTAGACTCTCACATAGCCATTTCACTGAAGTAGTTTTTCATTGTTTCAATAATGTAGTCTGACTAAACATAGACTATGGCTCCTATATTACCTAATGTCCTCTGTGAGAATACACTGATCTGTAAAAAAAAAAAAGAAGTAATAAGACATTGCTATTCAGCATTGAAAATATTTAAAATGCTCGAAACCATATAATATTTGTATGCTCCAGATAACCTGAAGCAGGCATTCAGTAAGGTTGTCTTAGGGGTAACATTCTTGATTGGTACTGAAGGAGTTAAGATGATATTGCTCTTTATCAAGGCTGTCACACCACTTTGGCTAAAGTGCGATACATTTGCGAAAGCTGTCATTTACGCGCTTCCTGTACAACTAAGTTCAGATGGTACTTGCTAAAAATCTGCCTTCAGGAGCTGAACGTTAGTCAAGTAATTGGCAGGACATGACTCTTGTAGGTAATCAATGAAAAGTGTAGGTAATCAATGAAAAGACTTAAAATATCAGTATATGGCATTTGTGTTAAGGCCTATCATCACTTTTTTTTGTTGTTTTCAGTTAGACATTAATTGTGTATAGATTTAAACATTCTTAGAAAACACAGTCACACCTGCACTTTCTTTCTGCAGTTTCAGGTAGGTATTTATGTGGTATGAAAATCTGACTCATCATGTGCAGCATATTTTCTATACGTTTGAGATTTTCCAATGTTGCAGGGCTTTTTTGTGGGTTGTTTTTTTTGAAGATTTGAGAAGTAGTCTCCCTAAGTTCTGTGCAGTGATTCTGGTGCACTCCTCTGCAGCAAACTTGGGCCTGAGCTGTGATGGTTAGTTGCTCTGCGTGCTGAAAGGAGCAGAATGTCTCCCAAGCTCCCCGGTTCCTGCAGAAACATGAGTAAGACCAGGGCCAAGATACAGGCCTTGCTGCACTGTCCTCTATTGTTGATGCCAGACAGCACTGCGTCACCATACTTGCACTTGAACGATGCCAAGTTTCCCTGCATTTTCAGATAAATGCTATGATAGATCAACTCACTAATTAAACTACATTGTACATGATATAAAACACACTGGACTGTATATGGCAGTATAGAGTGAAACACTCAATTGGCAAATGCTCCATCTGCAGAGGGGGTGAATAACTTCAGGAAATAAACCATGAAAGAGGAAGGAAAAACTCCCTAGTGGCAGGGAAGCTCAGTGAGTTTTTTTGGGATGGGCTGGTGTGGGTGAGATGTGGAGATGTGAGAGGGTATGAGAGACAGAAGTGGGACAGATCTCATAATCACTGTGTAAATAGCTCTGATTAGAGAGACTTAGCAGCATATGGGTTTTTTTTTTCAACCCAGTCCCTGCATTAGGCCTTTCTGTCTGGGTGCAGGGACCTAATTAACACAACATATGTTTATTTGAATCCCCATGCTGGGTATGAAAGGTGGAACCACCTACAGGGGCTGTGAATGCAGAAGGGGGCTGAGAGGAGAGGCAGCAGAATTAAGAGGTGTAGGAAAAAGAGTGAGAGAAAGAGAGAGAGTGCAAAGGGAGAGAGTGAGAGATAGACAACTCAAGGAGAGTGGAGAGAAGATAACACTTCATGCTCTGCGGAATTCGCACCCGATATCACATGAACTCTTGGAGAAGTGCAAATGTATTCCACTGCAACCCTAGAAACAAACAAGCTGCCACTTCCTTAGTTTATTATTAGCTGGTAATCAATGCTTAGTCTGTTAGAAAGGGGAAAAGCTTCTGCTATGATATGGTCAAATTTACTAGGGTCTGGGGAAAGGTGCAGAGACTGGAGCTGTCTGAACTGACAAAGTACCATTACGATATATCACTTAACTAAGTACCATTACGATATATCACTTAACTAAGTTCCATTACGATATATCACTTAACTAAGTACCATTACGATATATCACTTTGTAGAGTGAGATTACCATTGAGCTTTCAGTTTCTGAGAGTGCTAACAATAATGACTGATTAACAATGAATTTAGATAGATGTTAAACTCACTGTGTCTGACAAATACACGTATTACCATACATGTGCTGCCTGTCATATGAAAGATTAAATCCAACACAATTTTAATTTATAAACACAATTTACAATATATCACTTTATGGCAACCACAGTGGTTCAAAAAGACATTATCCTTTGGTATTCAAATTTTGTTGGTTATGTCAGTATGCTGGTGGTGTTCAGATTAGTGGTATGGCAAACATTCTCTTACCATCCTTTGAACCATATGGCACCTCCCTGGACACAGTGACTGCAGACAAGGCACAGCACTGCACTGCACACACACAGCAAACACATGCCCAGACTGCACACATGACCTTTCCTGCTGTGAATGGTATCAGTAAGAGATGGGACCCAAACGCATTCCCATTCCAAACCATGTGTACATGTGTGCAAACACTGTACCTACAGAATTACAGTGCAGTGGCCTTCGCTGTGGCCAAGCAGCTTGAAATATAAATGTACCAAATAATATGAAGCTTCCATCAATGCAGTTGAACAAGATTTATGTTAATGCTAAACAGTTGAGCCCCAGCTAAAGAGCCCATGACACCACACGGCTGTGTGGCCGTGTAGAATTGTGGCATGTGGTCTGAGGGAGGTCTCGGAGATGAAATGCTTCGCTGTGCAGTGCCTGCATTTGATGGGACAGAGCAGCTGTCCTGTCTTCTTGCATTCCTGCCACTTTCTCCAACAGCGCAAACGGTTCCCCCCAAAAACACAGCCTCCCCTGACTTGGTAACGGATGGAAATGCTCCTCCCTGTCTGCCGATAGTCACCAACAAACTCGCCCCTAGCCCTTAGCCTCCAACTACCAGAAGCGCAGGAGCACATTAAGAAATCATCACTGCTGTCATGTCTTCTATGAGCTGCCATACGATGTCACAAGTGGGCCCACGTAGTACCATGTCAGCAGCTTCTCTGTGGTTGCGGAAGAAAGGCGACTCTTTGAGGCACGCAAGCTGAGAGATTGGCTTGGGTTGCCCCTCTCCATCTGTCCTGTGCAAAGTCATGAATGAGTGAGAGTGTATATGTCTGTCTCCGTTGGCCTGGGGCCTGGTAAGAGCAGCAGGCTCGGTATGAAGCCTCATATACGTTAGTGAGCCATGACAGTCATAAATCACTGTGGAAGGAATGTTTAAATCCACGATTTTATATAGACTCTAACAAGGCTGTATGAGCCATGCCATGGGTTCTAATATACACACATGAGAGGAAGAGTGACTAGAGTAAGAGACCACATGATGTTGAAAAATGACATCATCGCTGGTATAAACAATAACAGAACAATTTACTATGTGAGATACAGGTGTGATTTTTAATTGCTACATTACATTTACCTGACAATCATTGAACACATTTTGAGCAATTGACGGCTAAGTTCCTTGCTTAGGGGCTCAGCAGTGGCAACCTGGTAGTAGTGGGGCTTAAACGGGCAACTTTTCAATTACTAGTCAAATACCTTAACCGCTGAGCTACCACTGCCTTCAGTCTTGTTGTAAGTAATGTTATGTATACAAGCAAGAACCTGGCAGTTCAAATGCAAAAAAAGGACTCTGCTGATAATGTAATGTTGCAGCCAGAGGCACAAGAGTTTAAAAAAGACTCAAGTACCTGTCTGCTGAGTAAGTGAAATGTTGAGTGTAATTTCCTTTATGAATCTGTCATCATGTGCAGTTACTTGTCACCCAGGGCACTGTTGCCTGCTAAGAAACGCACAGGCCTGGGTTAGTCACCTTTCTTAAGTTCACTACAAGCTCAAGACACCTTGGCTCAGAGCAGAGCAGCAAACAATAAATTGTTTGTGAAGTGAAGGTTGCCTAGACAAGATTAATCAGTAATTTTCTGGCATGTTTTATGTATACTGCGGAGACCCCAAATAAAAATAAAATAGCGTCCCGTGCGTTTATTTAGAACAGTGAGCTCAGATAGTGATGACAGGGTTATGCAGATGCAGTGCCACAGTAGGAAACATCTTACTCTCCCAGTCACAACAGTACTATAAGTGATTTGTGTGGTAGGTAACTGGTTAACCATGTCACGGTAGACGTTATTATTGAAAATTGGTCTCCACACTGAGGCAATTTAATGGATAGGCTGTTTCTAAGCCACAGCTTGGTTCTTTTGTGTAACATTCATGGTGCTGAACAATGCATGTTTTAAAAATGATGCTTGTATGTTATGATTGTCAAAGGAGCATTTGTGAGATCACAATTGGATAAGAAGGTCTGGCTCTCAATCGAGTTTCCAATTCATCCCAAAGGTGTTTAGTAGGGTTGTGCAGTAGGGTTTCTCCACACCAAACCCCTGAAACAATCTCTTTATGCACAGTGGCACAGGGGCACAGTCATGCTGGAACAGGGAAACCTTCCCCCAATCATTGCCACAAAGTGTAAAAATATAATTGTCTAATTATCTTTGTACCATATAATTGTAACATTATACCATCTAAAATAAATATATATATATGCAGTTTGGTGGAGCAGGAATAATGCCCTGGGGCTGTTTGCAGGCTTTGGGCTAATGGTAAAGCTACACAGCCCCAGGGCATTATTCCTGCTCCACCAAACTTCACCTTTGGCACTATGCATTCCAATAGGTAGCATTCTCCTGCCATGTGCCAAACCCACATTCATCCATCATCCATCTGCCAGACAGTGAAGCATGATTCATCATCCCAAAGAACACATCCCCAGCTCCAGAGTCCAGTGGCAGTGTGCTATATACCAATCCAGCTGATGCTTGACATTGCACTTAGTGATCTTAGGCTTGCGTGCAGCTGCTTGACTATGGAAACCCGTTACATGAAGCACTCGACAATTAAATGCTTCTCTTTGCATATCTTAGCAAGTTGAGGTGAGAGCACAGGGTCAGCCTCTGTACAGCACTCCTGGAGCTGAGAAGGTTAAGAGCTTTGCGCCAGGGCCCAACAATGGCTGCATGGCAGAGCTGGGATTCGAACCCACAATCATCTGCTTGATAGTATCAAAGCCCACAAAAAGTGGAAATAATGTTAATAAAAAAAGTGGAAGTTTCTTAATAACTTTGTGCTCAGTATGTAAGGTAATACATACAGTATAGAATACAGTCATGTGAAAAACAATAGTACACCCTCTTTGAATTTTATGGTTTTACACATCAGGACATAAATGATCTGGTTTTTAGCAGGTCTTAAAATTAGGTAAATACATCCTCAGGTGAACATACAACAGATTCCACTGAAACATTATTTAACAAAAATGAAGCCAAAATGAAAAAGCCATGTGTGAATATAAAAGTACACCCCATGAATCAATTGCTTGTAGTTTTTACAACATTGCTTCAGTTCAATGAGGTTTGTGACCATTTTTAAACACATTTACTGAATATACAGTTTCAATTAAGTCAGAAATCAACTGCAGTAAAAAAAATAAATAAAAATTGTTTGTGAGCATTCAATTATGTATGGTCCCACCATAGCCTTTCAGTTGAGTTGAGATCTGGAATTTGGGCCACTGCAACACCTTGATTATTTTCTTTTTCAGCTATTCTGTTGTAGATATCCTAATGTTCTTGGGATCGATGTATTGTTGCATGGCCCAATTTTGGCTAAGCTTTAGCTGTTGGATAGATGACCTCACATTTGAGTCTAGAATACTCTGATATACAGAGGAGCTCATGGTCGACTCAATAACTGCAAGGAACCCAGGTCCTATGACTGCAAAACATGCTTGAATCACCCTTCCACCACCACTGTTCTTGACAGTTGGTATGAAGTGTTTGTGCCGTTATGCTGCATTCGATTTTTGCCGAACATAGTGCTATGAATTATGGCCAAACAGCTCCACTTTGGTCTCATCTGTCCATGGGACATTGTTCCAGAGGTCTTGTAGTTTGTTCAAATGCAACTTTGCAAACTCAAGCCATGCTGCTGTTATTTTTAGAAAGAAGAGACTTTCTCCTGGCAAACTTTCCAAACAGCCATACTCAATATTTTTTAAGTTGTACCATTATGAACTTGAACATTTAACATGCTAACAAAGGCCTGTAGAATCTGAGATTTAGCTCTGTGTTTTTTTTTTTGTTTTTTTTTTGCAGTTTCTTTGATCATTGTCTGACCTTGGGGTGAATTTGCTGGGATGTCCACTCCTTGGAAGATTGACAGCTCTCTTGAATGTCTTCCACTTGTGAATAATCTTTCTCACTGTAGAATGATGGACTTAAAATTGATAGGAAATGACCTTATAACAGTTGCCAGATTGATGGGCAGAAACAACTACTGTTCTTCAGATAAGCAAACATTCAAAGCATCTGCTTTTACACTCGCTGATGATCAAGTAAACAAGGGCATTTGATGAAGAGCACCTGGCTGCTACTTACCCTCTTAATTCCTTTGCTAGCAGTAAGGGTCTACTTAATTTTTCACATACTGCTTCTGCATTTTGGCCTAGTTTTTGTTAAATAAATAATGACACAGTGTAATTTGTTATGTGTTGCTGTTCATCTGAGGTTGTATTTACCTTATTTTTAAGGCTTGCTAAAAAGCAGATGATTTTTATTATGTCCTGATACATAAAACCATAGAATTCATAGAGGGTGTACTTTATTTTTCACATGACAGAATATTCATCAGTCATGGTCTGTCCTGATATTTATTTTGTGGATTTAGAGGGAGGTCGGTTTGGGATACCAGATCTGACAGAGGTGTCGTAGGTTTAATAAAAAAAAAAAACCCAATGAAAAAGCTGTGATATAATGGCCCCCAAAGTGGTTGATCAAGTACAGTAAATGGGAGGGGGAAGGTTAGTTAGGCCTTTATGTAATCCCTAATGTCTTAGTACATGTAAGGAACATGTATATACTTGTACTTGTATACTTTTTAGGTATAGGGTTTCTTCAAGTGATCATTAAGTAACCTGCTTGCTTTTAAAGTCTCTAGGTTAATTTAAGGTGATACTGATTATTGAGAAGAAGATCTAAGTCAGATGGAATGCCTTTATTTTGTCATATGTACATATATATGTGCACAGTACAATGAGATGCTTCTCTTTGCATTTCTTTATAAGCTGAGGTGAGAGTGCAGGGTCAGCCTCTGTACAGCATCCCTGGAGCTGAGAAGGTTAAAGGCATTGCTCCAGGGCCCAACAATGGCTGCATGGCAGAACTGGGATTCGAACCCACAATCATCTGCTTGATGGGAATAAATTCCCTAAAAAAGTGGAAATAATGAAAGATTTTTGTTAATAACTGTGCTCAGTAAGAAAAATCTTTTGAGGTTTCTCTGATAAACTATGTGTGATGGCCCAAGTGCTGCAAGGTGTGGAGCAGGACGCACAGACTCCCTCAACAGTGACAAACATTTATTAACACACAATGGAGGCACTCACACATAACGTAAACAGTGAACAGTAACATTGACACTGAACAAAGGCTCAAACAAAGCTAACGTGAACAGATGCGAACATGATCAATGACTGACAATACTGCACACATGATGCATGCCTGGGTTTAAATACATAGACATAATGAGACTAAACCAGGTGCAGGTATGTGCAGGTGTGGTTACAAACACGATAAACAAACAAGAACCTCCCACTGCACATGGTGGGCCAAACCATGCGAATCGTGGGAGGAGAGAATTCCGTGACACTATGGGACAATATTGTGTTGTCAACTGAGCCTGATTTTGAGCTTTTGATTTTTAACTCATTTAACAGCCAAACTGCACTTTACAACTTTACTGTTCATATAGAATTTTCATACAGGCAACCCAACTTGATTTCCTAAAATTCCATATGTACAACCTGTCACATGTTTTGCAGTGAGACTAATAAACTTGCAGTGAGTTCAGAGTGAGCTTGCTGGATTTTCCAGCCCCGGGTGTCCAGTTTCAGGTTGGTTCTGCCATATCGCTGCTTTGACACACTTGGCACAGGGACTCAGTTTGTTGCACACAGCCTAGAGCAGTATATTAAGTCCTGGACCAGGAAGGATCTCTGTGGGAAAATGCATCCTCAGAGGGTACCATGGATCCATCAGAGGGTCCCATCAGCTCTGAGAAGACAGAAGACATCCTGTAGTGATATCTTCTTTTACCAATGGTGCTCCCTCTTCATAATGCTCACTATCTGTTCTGGATGTTCACACTGAGATCGGTGTTCTGGCCTGGCCATTGACACAAAACCCCTTAGGATTTTTCTTGAGCCTTTTCTGAGGAGACACATTTAGAACTCTTTGAGAGCTGCATGTGAGGTGTGCAGCGAGAGACGCTTAACAGCTTCATTTGACTCTCCGATATGACATGTCATTAGTAAAAGAAACATTCTGGCAATATTAAATTGCTGTCATAGCCTAATATATTATGTTAGAGGTGCTATAAGAAAACTAAGTAGATAGCACATAAGTGTTGTTTCAGTGACAAACTGGGTTGTTTTTATGTACATGTCAGTAGTGTGAGTGGGAGTATTTGAAAAGCTACTTTATGATTACTTACTCCTTTTTAAATATAAAAATCCAAAAATCCTACCTTTGCACCTTATATCTAACACCAGTGCCTGAGCTTCCTGAAATCTACACACATTGGTTTTATACATAACATCTTTCTTAATGCATTCCAATATTATTTAAATATTTCTGCAACTTTCTTACAACTGCTCAGCTGCTGCTGATAAACACTAACAGCTGTGTCTCCTACATGAAGCCTTTTTTACACCATCATTCTTTATGTACTGTGCTGCTGTGTCTACAATCAGTATAATAAGATTGCAGTTGACTGAATGATTGACAGGCTTAGGCATGTGTAATGATGAATGACTTGATTCAGGCGATGAAAAACAAAAGCAGTAATGAACAAGCACAACTTCTGGCCATGAAGCCATCTAACATGCAGAGGACAAAGACCTGGGCAGATTGGCATAACGCTGTGTGTGTGTGTGTGTGTGTGTGTGTGTGTGTGTGTGTGTGTGTGTGTGTGTGTGTGTGTGTGTGTGTGTGTGTGTGTGTGTGTGTGTGTGTGTGTGTGTGTGTGTGTGTGTGTGTGCCCATTTGCCCCTAGGTTCTAGGCCTGCTCACTCATCTTGCTTTTAAACTGTGGCATGAAGCAGACATTGATGTGTGCTTGTTTGTGTTGTGTTTATGCGTGTGGTATATTTGTGTACGTGTCTGTGACTGACAGCCAAGCGGAGGGGCACTGCTTAAAGGTGGAAAGCTCCAGCACTAAGGGCTGGGGGTGGCAGGTGTCACTGGTGGCTTAAAGCGGCATTTCGTCTGACAACAGCTTGCCAACCAGCGGTCTTGCCTGAGCCTCATCTCCCCCTAATTCATCTGGCTTTATCAGTATTAATCATTCAGATCATTTATTTTTAGTGGGAGATGGTCTCTACAGCCCACTAATGAGCATCAGTCTGCTGGCTTTGGCACTTTTCCAGTGGACACCTCCTCTGACAAACGCAGGGCTGTAGGCAACACATATTAAGCACCTCCACCCACAGCTCACATCTTGTCATGCTCGTACAGAAGCTCTGAGGCTTGCTGGATGGACGTTCTAAGACTGAAGAGTTGCAGAACGGTCAGTTCTGAGCATCACACTGCACTTCCTGTAAACTGCAAAACTGACGTTTTTCGTATGTATCTGTTCTCTTTTTTTTTTGAAAAAAAAAAAGTCACTTTGCTATGTTTGGTTTAGCCTATCTATGCACAGACTTTTTGTCATTATTATAGTAATACGTGCAGTACTTCTGTATGTGGATCAGTTAGATAAGGATCTGTTTACCACTATCAAACAGTGTGGTGTGTGGTGTGTGTGTACGCCTATCTACCTTTGAGGGCTCCATGCGAATGCACCCTGCCTACTCTATCTGTGGCAGGCACATCACCAGGGCACAAGGACGAGGGATTTATTTTGTTGGTTTATGTATCCCTGTTCCCGGGGTTCTCGGGACAGTTCAGTTTTCTAGTAACCCAGCCGACGTCACATGGCTATTCTGGCCGGTCATCTGTGACAGCCGGCCAGCAACAGCAACGTCAGGGCAGGAATGCTGCCTTTGGGAGGTGGCAGGGTGGGGGATTGAGGAGGGGCGCTGAAGCCGCTGATCCTGACAGAGGAAGTGGAGAAGGGGGCTCTCCTGTTTCACTTGAAGGGCTGGTGCTGGTAGGGGGACATAGGCCCTCTGGTCAAATGAGGAGGAGAAGGGACAGAGACAGGAAGAAGGGTGGGCAAGTTATTTGGCTTTGGTGCCAGCAGAGCCCAGCCTCTGGCATGCTGCATTCCTTGAGATCAGCAGCATGGTGTTTCCTTTCACCCCCCACCCCCCACCTCCACCAACCTGCTCACTGTTCCCTGCTCCACCAATACCACCATCATGGCCCTCCACTGTCATTTGGCTTCTCCTCTCCTGGGAGCCTCATCAGGGTCAGCACAGAGCTGTTACTCTCAGCCTTGGCACTCTTACTGGCACTGTTCTGAACGGAGATTTGCCTACTGATATTTGCAGTCATCATGGAAGTGAATTCTTTGTATTTACATACTACATAATTTGTGTGTGTTATATGTACAATGGTTTACGATATAGCAAAGTAAAAATTAAAATGTGTGCCAAATTCTAGTTTTTTTTTGTTTTTTAATTATTGAAGATATATGTTGTACAAAACCAGTTTAAAAAAGTCACTGAAAGCCCATGATATCCATGATGAGTCTGTGTAAACTTCTGACCACACTGTAAATAGGATGGACAAACAGCTCACAAAGCAGGTTAAACCATTTGCAGCTATGAGCCTGTTGGACAGTAAATTAAGATAATCTAGGGGCCATGACAAAATCATAATGTTTAACAGCTCTTTCCTGTGTTTACAGTCTGTGCTGATTTCAGAGGCCAACTAGGTTAATTCAGCTATAATTCACCTGTAATTGTCCATGTAAGACAATTTCATACTTGCTTTACACTAGTGTGAATGTAAGTTGGATAACCACAGAGTTTTAATGCTGCGCTTTATCAAAGAGCATAACTCCATCAGATCCCACATATGGTAGATCTAGTAAGTAATCTTCATAGACAAGTCATCATGCACAATGCTTCATATCGCACAGAGCAGGGAAGAAATTAAATATTCAGAAAGTTCCACTAGTTGGGTGGGCACTAATGCAGACTCTCAGAGGAAGCTATTTTTAAATTGCCATATCAGCTTTTTCAAATATTTTTAGAAATCAAAAGTAAATGGTGAATGGACAAATCATGTGGTTTAAAATACAATTTTAAATCCATCTTATTTGACAAATTGATCTAAACAAGTAATTTATAGTACAGGTAATCATTTACAGAAATATAATTGTTTTTGTTTTTTTTCGCATGAAATATTTATGTATTAAAATTGAAATCCACACATGCATGCACACACATAAACCTTCCTGAATCTCAGGTTACAAACCCCAGACTTCACCCCTCCACCCACCCTGAAAAAAAAACACCATTAATGAATTAATGGTGATTATTAGGTGCCATAAAAAATTACAGCAGCAGTTATATTTATAGAGTGACACTGTACTTCAACTGCATAACACACACCTGAATTGGGTGTTGCCTGCTTGCACTCTGTATTAAAGCACAGCAACTGTGTACAGGAGAGGTGAAGAGTGATTGAGCTAAACTAGGGGCTTGGGGGGGTAGTGTTTGGTGCAGGGGCTGATTACAGCAGTTTGAGTTCAGGTTCACTCCTATTTTAATCACAATTGAAAATCTCAAGTGCAACATGTATGGTGTCATAGGTTTAAATGAGCTGCATATCTAAACACTTAATGGGGTTCATTTTATTTACTTAAGATTGGCAGGATATTAATGCTCATTAGCTTAGCTAATATGGAACTAGATCAAAACTACAGAAACACTTTGGTTAATTGTGCTTACTAATTATAAGAAATGAAAATCTTAATCATGATCACTACTATATGTAAACTGTAAAGATACAAAGATTATCCTCTTAATTTGTAGCACATATGTTGATTATTGATTTATCTCAGTTTAAATGGAAACAGAATAAACATTTACATTCATGGCATTTAGCTGACGCAAAACAATTTTTCAACATCCATTACTTACATATGCAGCTGTCTCAGATGTGCTGTGTTGTGCTCCATAACTCTTTCACTGCAGGGAAGGGTCACTATACCCCACCTCTTTTCAAAACACATCGTAGACTTCTTCCAGAAAATGGTTTAATGTAAATCATCACCACATAACTTTGGCCACTAGATGCTGGAGTCAGTTTATTATTATGCTATTTTAATTAGTTGTATTTTATTACTGTGAAATCACTTATTCAGACCGATTAATTTCATATGAAAAACTCACCAAAAATTCACATATTAAGGAAATATATTTACAAATTAAGGAATTATGGAATAATAAATGTATGCATGGTGCATTGAAATCACTGTATACTGGCAAATTCAAGGTTTTTAAAATTTTATTGACAAGTGAATAAATGAAAAAAGGGGATGTATTCTTAAAGATAAGTATTCTGTTGAAGCAATATAATAAAATTACACTCCTTTGATTGTATATGTTTTACACATATTTTGTAATGTTCTGCTCTAAGATGCTCAAAATTATAAAATATACATTTATACTATAATGTTACACATACTGTATTGTTAGCATGATGAAAACCTGGCTTCAAAACTAGAATAATTACTTTCAACATAAAATCTATTTATATTAAGTTCCAGATGTACTTATTATGTAGTTGCATGTTTAGTACACTGTTACAATGTATATGAAATAGATTTTGTTGCATTGGTAAACCAGGCACAATGAACAGAAAGTATTAATTAATGCAAGTTAAAAGTCATATTATGACATACTTATTGAAATATTTCCCTTCCTAAAAGTAGGGCTTAAAGTGGGGCCACATGCTCATCACAGACCATATAATATAAAAAACCCCTTCCAATTGGATTATTTTATGGTCTGTGACGAGTGTGTGACTAAAAACCCCTTCAAACCGGATTATTGTATGGTATGGTAAATAAGGTGGTATAAACAGTAGAGCAGAAGCTCCAGTTATGGGACTTCTTTTGACTTCTAACAGCATATAATATGGAATACTGTAAAATGACATGAATTTTGATGCACAGTATTATCTGGGTTTAGGTTCAAAGTGTAGTTTATGTCATGATGGACTAACATAGCCTGAATGTCATCTACTTCATACTACTCCTCTTCACTCTCTGCTTCCCTTATCTTCTTCCTCTGCCACCATTTCAACCACCTTTCTTCAATGAAAAGCAGTTATCATCTTGGCTTTTTAGTTACTTGTTCTACTTATTTACTGTTTACAGTTTTGCACAATTGTTTACACACTACAACTGGACGTTGGGACAAAATGTCTAAAGTCCCACCTACCAATTCCCTAAACAAAGTTGACAAAAATGTTAACACTTCTTGTATTTCATGTTTCAGTTCTAATCTTTATGCAAAACACTACACAAAGTTCTCTACATAAGGCTAAACATTCATAAGTAAAATTTCTTGTCTTTATTTACTATTCAATAGGTCAAACCCAGTCCAAATGAATGGCAAATTTTGGTATTGAGGACAATGGAGTGCACGGACAACCCAGATGATATGTGGCCCACTTCCTGTGACCAACCTTAGCCTAAGTGAGAGGAAAGAGAAGAGAGGTGAGCTCAGTCTAAACTGTTTGACTACTGCATCCATCATCCAGACATTCAAAAGTAAGAAACATTTTTCTGTGTAGTACTACTCAGTGCTAGACAGTGTCACAGTAATGTGTCATTCCATCTTGAAATAAAAAAACAATCATCATGTGTATGAATCGTCTGTGCCAGTGCCTGGCTCCTCATACCTGACCAGCAACCAGCCACTGTGAACACAGAGGTAGTGTGTCAGTGTTGATTTAGGGGCTTTTCATGGCTGGATGTGTAGATATGTGTGGATATATTAGCAGCAGTGTAGAAAAGGATTTATATGGTCGTTTGCAATACATACAACAGCCAAAGTCTAAGAGTGAAAATGCAAAGGGTATTAGCCTACAAAACATTGTAGTATTTTTCAGTGAGCACATTAATGAATGGTCCAATCATATGATGGTATAAGCATATGATGCCAGTACTATTTTGTTAAAGTTAAATGCAGTTCTTCATTTTGAAGGAGATTTGCAGTTTTTGCGTTTTTGAGTTTTAAGAAAATGAGCCGCTGTCTTAGAAGCAGCATTTAAGCTGTGAAAAATCATGTTCATGGATATATTGTTTAACAATCTAACAACATGGAAATTCACTGGAGGAATACTGGTGCAGTCAGTTCTTTCTATAAAGAAGAAATAATACATACATCAACATGGGACAATTCTACATCATCAACAACAACAAAAAAACCCAATTATAGTTTACTATACTTCACTAACAGGCTGTGTCTGCCTTTGTATTATATTTTGAATAGGCAAAAAACATGCTGCCATTTTCTGATACCCTAGCATGGACTCAGGAGCATAGAAAAAAAGCTCTTTTCTTGTTTGTCTTGATGTAGATGTAGCTCTGTCACTGATTCTCACACGCATGCTTTTTCTGTAGTAGTCACACCAAAATAATTGTCGGTTTTCATAAGATGTGTGCTTAGAGAAGGAACGTTGTGTGAAGCACACAAAGGTTTACGGGGTTTGTAATTAAAGTTTCGTCTAGGACAAGTTGTTCAGAATTTTACACCAGTGACACAGGCAAAAGAAACGTGAGCTTGAATTTTTTTTTTTTGTCAGTGTGCATGTTATTTATTACCAGCTATGCAGCAGTAATTATCAAGTGTGAATTTATGCATTCGAAGGTAGAATTCCCATGAAGTGCATGGTTTCTGCCGCAACACACTGGCTCATCATTTAAGAGAAGGACTGGCCCATTAGACAAGCAAAGAAGGCCTCCTTAAGCCATTTAATTCACTCTTAGAATCACTTTGCAAGTTAAAATCACTTTGGCAGGGTCAGTGCCTGCTAAAGGTTGACATGGCTAAGCAGCTCAGCACCTTTTAATGTGGGTAATAACTATCAGATTCTGTTTCTGACTTATCACATGACTACCATGTTGTCTGGTAGATTATTTGCATAGTTGGTATAATGATACCAGCTGTAATGGATTCTCTGGACTCACTGAATGTAAAATAACGAGTGAGAACAAATCTGGTAGAGTTTATGGGTGTTGTAGTTGGAGCCTAATATGGACACATATTCTGACTCCCAGTGAAGTGGCCATTTTAGCTAAACTAGTGCAAGTCTGTTAGTGCACGTATTAGTTTGTATGTATGTATGCATGTATGTATGTATGTATGTATGTATGTATGTATATGAGTGTGTGTAAGGAACAGACTCTGAGGGAGTTGTGGTTGTGAAATCCTGTGTGAATTTGTGCTTTCCTGTGCTTGTCATGAGTTCCGTTGTGTTTGTTTGTATATATATCTGTCTGAATGTGCATGTATGTGTGCGCTCATGACAGGGCTTTGTGTGTGTGAGTGTGTGTGTGTGTGATTCTGCACATGTATGAACATGGGTTGATTATATGTGGTATATTTTTTGAGTATTTTTTTGTATTTATGTTCCTATATGTGTGTGTGTATATGTGTGTTTATGTGTGTGTTAAAGAGCTTCCTGCAAATGTGTGTGTGTGTTAGAGAGCTTCCTGTGAATTTGTATATGCGTGGGTGGTTGGGTGGATGTTAAGATGACACTGCTGGCTGGTGTTAAGCTGACGCTGAATGGCCTATCCTTTGGGGCCTGTGTACCTGTACGGTGGTCTCTCTTTCTCATCAGCAGCATTAGCCCACAGTGCATGATGGGTTCTGACCCCCTGCCAGTTGCACTCCCACACCAACACTGCTCACTCTTCTGTCTCTGCTGGTGGTGGTGTCTCCAACCCTCTTCACCCTCATTGTAGGACACTAAATTCCAGGCCATAGAAGATGCTGGGTAACTCCAAATATCTGAAGATGCATGGTCATCACTCCATTCTCAGAACTTAACAGTCATTTGCGAATTGGGGTGTTTTAAATGAATGGCTATGCATAAATAGAATTTCAGAGACCTTGGCTAGAAGATGCAGAGATTTTCTTTTCAAAGACACCTGAGTAGTAAAGACCTGAGACTTAAGCTTATGGAGGATGAGCGCAGTGTTAAAACAGCACTAAACTGGACACATGGAGAGAGGTGGGGACATGTGAAGTGACAGAGCGTGCCGTTTGAGTGGGAGCTGACATGGCACCAGACTCACATGGTGCTCCCTCTAGGGGTTAACCTCCAGACAGAATCAACTGCTAAAAGTAGGTCATGAGGAAGAGGTGGAGGGAAAGACTGAGGGATGGAGAGGTGCACAGAGAGATGCAGGAGAATGTCTCGCAGAGGTGAGAGAACGTGCAAGAGATTAAAGGCGAAGGGTGTGACAAAAATGTGCGTTTTGGGGATGGTTGACGGACAAATACACCCAGGTGGAGCATGTGCAGCTGGTGGGCAGGGATGTTCAGGTGCTCAGTATCAGTGGCTGATGAGGAGGGGCCCTCCGCTCACCGGGGAACCGAGGAGCTGCAATAAAGTGCTGCTGCTCTGAGTGCATGTGCTGTGTGGCATTCCAGCACCCAGCTTGTGGCAGGGCACCAGAGAAGGCCACAGCTGGGACCCAGTACACATACACACACACACACGGGCGCACACAGCTGGTTCCAAAGTCACAGCATACATGCTTGTATAGTCTTGTGTGTGCACTGTTCACTTCAGTCTTTCTGAGCTGCAGGTGGCATGTACTGTGATATTTTAAGTGTATCTCAATGTAGTAAGTGTAGTAAGTGTACTACACAATTAACATTTATATGTGGAATTATAAATCGACTTTGCAAGGTTGAATATTGAACTTCAATGTTTTAAGAGACAGCTGACAAAGATTGGTAGCAACACGACAGGAAGCACCAACAGGTCTTAATGTGGTTACTGTCGCCATCACACCCACCTGGGCTCCTGTCTTACATTTACTGCAAACGGGCACAGTCTGGGAACCCAGGTGGTGATTGCGGTTGCGATATACCTCTAGCCATACCCAAAGACTCTCTCCAGAAGCGAGATGCTACCCTCCTCTCAGCTAGCATTTTATCATAGACTGACCCTTGTTGATTAAAATTAGAGTCCGTCGCCTTAGCATTGACTTCTTACGTCAAATGGAATCAGCTTTGTGTCAGGAAGCCCTGGGGTCTCCCGCCCTAACAAGCCTGAGATCTTAATTAGGCACACAGGGTGTGAGGGGGAAGGGGGAGGGTGCGATGGTCCTGCTGGGCTGAGCATGGCCACAGGGGCCAGTGGTATTTATAGTTCATGCACCTATGGCACACATGGTGTGGGTGAGAGGAGAGTGGTGCTGGACCAAGGCGCTGCCAGCCATCACGACCACTGTCAGTCCAGAGAGAGGTGGAGGTCACCAAAAAGAGGCAGAGAGAAAAGAGAGAGCAGGAGAGGTGGAACAGGCCAGGGTATTAGTGTTACCAGGGTATAAATGTTACCAGGGTATTAGTGTTACCAGGGTATAAATGTTACCAGGGTATTAGTGTTACCAGGGTATAAGGGTTTCAGGGTATTAGTGTTACCAGGGTATAAATGTTACCAGGGTATTAGTGTTACCAGGGTATAAATGTTACCAGGGTATTAGTGTTACCAGGGTATAAATGTTACCAGGGTATTAGTGTTACCAGGGTATAAGGGTTTCAGGGTATTAGTGTTACCAGGGTATAAATGTTACCAGGGTATTAGTGTTACCAGGGTATAAATGTTACCAGGGTATTAGTGTTACCAGGGTATAAGGGTTTCAGGGTATTAGTGTTACCAGGGTATAAGGGTTTCAGGCTATTAGTGTTACCAGGGTATAAATGTTACCAGGGTATTAGTGTTACCAGGGTATAAGGGTTCCAGGGTATTAGTGTTACCAGGGTATAAGTGTTACCAGGGTATAAGTGTTACCAGGGTAGTAGCGTTACCAGGGTAGTAGCGTTACCAGGGTAGTAGTGTTACCAGGGTAGTAGCGTTACCAGGGTATAAGGGTTCCAGGATTAAAGGAATAATGTAGACAGATGGACTAGTACAGAGAGATGAAAAAAAGATGGAGTGACACAAAGTGAAAGGGTTGGTTTAAGTAGAAAGATTCTGAAATAACTTCCTGCTTACTGCTGAATAGTTACTGTTGAATATTTAATACTTTTCTGATGATAAAAGCATGCTATGTTTAAAGTATTTGATATGCAAGATGTGTTTGAATTCTTCATCTGGTATCCACTATCAGGTAGGATCAGTTTGACTCCTAGACAAAATTGACCCTGACTAGAAGCTTTTCAGAACCTTTAGATGCCTGTGGATTTCCCACAGTTCCATTTTTATGAGTTCTTCTGAGGTTCAGTGGCTGAAGCAATAAATTCACAGATATAGTATCATCACCATGCCAGCACGGAGCTCGTGCCAGCCCTCTGCCTGTTCCAAAGCTTCTAATTTGTAAGCTGTCTCATCTCTGTGTTGCAGTGCAGTAGAGTATTTGCTCTGTGTTACAAACCCTTTCGGTGTGTCTGTGGCGGTTCGGGCGTTGACGTGGGCGTGGCCATCGCATGTGGACAGAGTTGGCAGCAGCAGAAAGGGGAGGGGTGCAACCAGGGCAGCGCAGACTCGTGTCACTAGCAGAGGGGAGACGCGAGGAGACACCCAAGCCAGGCAGAGGCTGAGTCTTTGTGAAGGTCTAGATGTGGAGGGAATGATGATGTAGGATCGGCAGAAGAGGTGATCAGGCGGAGAGCGGTAGACGTCTGTAGATCTGCTCCCAGTGGCGTCTTCTGGATCATCCAGACATGTGGAAGCCTTGGTGGCAACACTGATATGCACCGTGTCAAGGCGCACAGTGACGTTGCCAGTGAGAGGAAGTGGAGTTGGGGCAACAACCCACCCACCTGCAGACTTCCTAAGAAGCAACTCTTGCTATCTGCCCTCTGTCTCTTTCTCTCGTGCCCACTTCAACTCCTGTTCCATGACCTGCTGTTTTTACTACCCCGTTTCCTCTTCCATCCTGAACACTTTGGTCTGCTCCATCTGCTGCAGTTTATTCTGTTTTCACGAAATGCTTCTTCTTCTTTTTTGTTTTACAAACAAGGAACTTATTTTTATTACAAGGAGAACAAGGAGAATAAGAACAAGAGACTTTAGTTCATTTTTTTCTGACCCCCCCCCCCCCCACCCCCATCATTTTCCTGAAAGCTATCAGTTAAACAAGCTGAATAATTAAAAGGTTTTTTATGTGCAATATTAAGTCAAATGCTCATTCCCTGACTTAAATACCTAAATACATAGTTTATAAACTGGGCACATTTTAGCTAAGCACTACTCAAAAAAGTGAAGAATTTTTAGTTTCTTAAAAAAGTATTAGTTTCATAATATTGAGGTTGAAGGGTCATTTTGCACAACATGTCTTTAATTGTGGGACAATACTTCCAAGATGTTTATATGTTAGAACATGAACCTATACTATGTACTCAAACAATGTACCAATTCTCAAAATGTATTATATTTTTATGGTTTTCTTTTTAGTTCAGACTGTAATTGTAAAGTGCATTTTAAAGAACAGAATTGCCAGTAGAGAGAAGATAGATGTTTTGGGTCACTGCATTTCATTTTGCACTTTTTATACAGCTATATATTGTACTTATGCATCTGACTACTACAGGCCTGATTACAGATAAATGGGTGGTATTATTAAAATGTCATTATAACTCTTAAGACGAGGTTTCCTAAAGTGTAACTGCAGGCTGGTGAGCTAGTGAAGTAGGGCCACAGGTTTCTTCAATATAAAGCAAGTAGTGCATGTTGCTTACTTTCTTTAGTCTAGGGTCCTCTGCATTCTTTTGAAATAGGACAGTCTTGATGTGTGAGGTTGCAAAATGAAACCTTCAAAGGTGGAAGCCCGTAAATGGGACACAGTGTGTGTGTTATGCTTTTATGTCAACTGTCTTATCTCAACCCCCCTTTTGCACTTGTTCCTCATTCAGTTTTATTTGTTATTTAAAAAAAATTCTTTGATTCTTGACTTCATCACCATGAGGTGTAGGCAGTGAACCTTATTCAACCACACTGCCTAAGGACTTGTTCCCTAGGTTGATTATTTAGAGGTAGCCAGCTGTACGCCTGTGTCTCAATACATTCTTTACAATAGAGGTGGCAGAGACATGGTTCATAAAATATTGATCAATTTATTAAAAATATTTTTTTTTAAAATCAAGGGAATAGCTGCAACTGTAATAAGGAAAAATATTTTTCCAAGAATTGGAAAAAAGGAGTAACCTGGGACAAAATAAGCAGAGGTAAGAAGGTACAATTACAATACTTTAATACTTAATATCCTATGCTAACCCTTAAACATAAAAAAATAATTTACCCATGTTCCTATGAAGTAGGCTTGAGACCTCAATTTATATGTACTGCACATAAAAATGTATTTATAGATTGTAGAATGTGAATTTATACCAGTTGGTTGTTTATTTAACTACAATACTTTACCACTGGGAGTAGCCTACTCCTACCTACTATAAAAACACTGACAGAAAAGGCAGAGTGCGTGAGTGAGTTGCAATATACTGTATTGCGTATAGGCCTGCACTCTAAACAGGGCAGTAAATATAAAATCCCTGGAGGCAAAACAGCAGTAGCTGTAGTTGTAGATCACACCTTTTCTACCAGAAAGCATAACGCAGGGATAACAGTCAGGAGGTACAGCGCAGCCAAAACCAATTATTGCCCCTTTGGCCAACCCATGAATGCCTCGCTTGCCAGCGTGACAGGCTACCTCTGTCGACGAGACTTCAGGCTGCATGGCTTTTACTGTAATCGACTCACTGTGTTGCCAGAAACAGAAACCGGTCAAGGCAAGGACCACAGAGTCTATGCATGAGACTCAGAAGCAGACTACTTCCTATACAGGAAGTAGTAATTGGCTATTGCTAGCTAAAGGGGCTGCATTAGATTTACATTAAATTGCAAAAAAGTGTTTACAAGTTATTTAAAGAAATTATCACCTAAGTACCACAGGCCCTCTTTGCCCCGAGTCTAGCCTCCTTTATCTAGCAAGCTCTTCTCAGGAAGTGCATTATAGTTCAGTTGAATTTCAGAGTTGCCAGCATTGGGTACGATTTTCAGGAAACTAGCCCTTTTTTCCCCACAGTTTTGGGAGATTCAAAACTACAACTTTACACAAAGGAGCATTCCTTCTACAGATAAACATGCATTAATTGATACATAGAACTCAATAACCAAGTTAACCAGTGTCTTTACAATATAGATAATGTCTACTGATATGCTATAATCAGATATTATTATCTTGATCAGGTGAGAAGCAGCAGAGCTATATATGTGAGAAGACTGTGAGAAGACCAGCTGTGGGTCAAAGTCGAAACACTCCTGGGACTATTATGGTTACTCTGGGAATATTATGGGTACTTTGGGATTATTATAGTTACTCCTCACAAGTATTAGCCAAGGCTTTTTACAGCTCTGTAATGATCACAGAGGTGGACCCCTGCTCGCGTGCCTCAGTTGTCTCAGTTCAGCTGAAAAAAAATGTTCAACTCTATAATGGTTTACAAAACACTAATTATGTTTCATTGATTATGTACACAGCACACCACCCATACTTTTGCTTTTAAAACATAATTTTGTGTTCGATTAACAAAATGCAAAGCTGAAATGCTTCTATTTTGTCTCTGGGGTGATATTTAGAACCATTTATATATTACTGATATTGGATCCAACTTTAGAAAAGTAAGGGAAATCATGAAGGTGTTAACAATTGAAGGGAATTCAGGAAGGTTTAAAATGCAAAAAAAAGGTGTAAGTTTGCTCTCACTTTTCAGAGCGTCTTCTGACAGGATCTGACAAGCTTCATCATGGAATGCTGTTTTTCATACTTTGAGTAAGGACAAGTGACAACCACACTCCTGAGTGCAGCCAACACGGGTGAAGTCTACTGGTGGCTTCCTCACAGACAGAAGTTATCCAAATGTAGAAAGAAGAAATAAACACAACTCAGCAGATCATACTGTCCTCTTCAGTGCTCTAAAGCTCTAAAATATGTGGCATATTTCACCAGGGGATGTTTTAAGTGTTTGCTTGAAGATAAAAATATTTTTACATTAGAAGCTCTGACATTAATAAACATTTTGCTAGTAATAATTAGTATTTTGAGATATATTAAGGGCAAATGTTTACCAAAACAACAAGAAGGCTTGAGTTATATCTAGGTAACTAAGAGGCTGTATGCATCACCAGGTGTTGGTTGTTTCATAGTATCTTCCAATTTCAAATGTGATATTTTCATTGGGACTTTTGCAACATTTACATATTCTATGTAGTGAAATAATTTCTTTGCAAGATGCACATATTAATATGCACATATTAATATTAACATGTTATCTTCTGTGTTTTTTGTTTTATAGTGCTTTTTTTTAATGAGAAGGGGTGACAATGGAAAAACTACTTTAGAAAAACTCATAGATCTCTTAAAGAAACTCTAAAAGTAAAAGTAAAAGTGATGCTATATTTAGAGAAAAGAGTTCATGTGCTATTGTAGCGTTAGCATTTGATTTACAGAAACTAATGTTTTAAGAAGGGGAATTTCCTCGATCAGTAGGGATTTTTTCTCAAAAGCAAAAAAAACCAAAAACCAAACCAAAACAAAAGCCATTGACGTTAACATTACCTGTGTATGTTCTGTTTAATTTAAACACTGAACAGGATTTACACACCTGTACAGACTTTTTGCCACCTTTACATTTGTATTTTTTACGTTACTAAAGTTTCCATATTGCTGCAAACAAAAAAACAAACCTGTGACTAAAATATTTATTTCAGTGATGTGTAGATCTAAATGACATTTTAAATCCATGGTTCTGAGATTTTACATGGGACATGAACCTGTTGTGTAGCATTTGTCACCCATAACTGAAACTGCTGTGTGCAAGAAGACCGCATGGAAAGGTGGGAGGATTCTGTCACACCCCTAGTCCTGCACTGAGGGAGAAAGAGGCCACACGTCTGTTAGTGCTGGGCGAAAGACAGACGACTCTGCCAAAGAACAAGCCCCTGGCTGTACTCAGTGTTTCCAGCGACCCACCCAACCACCCCCTCCCCCCAGCCATGATTCATCCTCCCTTGCTAACAGTGAAGAGATGTTGTTCAGAACAACAGGAACAGGAATTCACAAACTCATTGGTCTGTGGTCAGAATAAGTGGGTGCATGGCATTTGTGGCAAAATTGAGTAGTTCACATTAAACGGTTGTGGAAAAGAAAATTCAACAAAAGCAACAACAATGATAATAATAAAGAATAAGTGTGTGTGTGTGTGTGTGTGTGTGTGTGTGTTAGAAAAATTGGCCATGATGATATGTAACTGCCTGCATGGTATCAGCCCATGTTTGTCTCTCTCAATATAACCTCTCTAATTGCTCAGAAAATTACAGTCAGCACTGATTGCAGTTGACACAGGCTGACATTAGGGTGATGCCTTGCACCTTAGCCTCGATCCTCGCCCTGAGCCCCCTAGCCCACCCCTTTGATCATGGGCCATCCCTGGGTGAGCACAGTCATGGCCTCAGTGACCAGCCATTGCCCCCTGCTTGCATAGGCTGTCGAGGGGAGGCATGTCACAGAGTTCAGGGTTGTCATGCTCTCGCATCGATTCTCCAATTCCTCTCTCTCTCTTCTCCCATTCCTGTCCCATCCATCAGCTGACTTGTTTGTGAGTCCTGGGGATGTGTGTGTGCGCGCGTGTGGCCGTTCCCCCTCCTCACCTGGTCATATCCATGTGATGTTGTTGTGTCTGAGCCTCAGATTGTTGTGTCTGAGCCTCAGATTGTGTTGGAGCATGGTTTGTGTTCATTTGAGGTACTGCCTAAATGATCTGGTGAATATGTAGCTGAAATGAGGTATGTTGTGTAGATATGTGCTTGTTTGATGTTCGCTTTGTACATCTGTGTTTGCTTTGATGCGTGAGTGTATGCATATAAATATCTGGATGTACATAGATGAGCGTGGCTACAGGAAGGATGTGTGTGTGTGTAGATGTGTAGATCTACATATGTGTGTGTGTGAGCATGGGGTGCTCATGCGTGTGTGTGAATCTGTGTTGGCCCCTCTGGGCATGTTTGTCATGTCACTGCTAAAAGGGGTTGGAGGAGCCATACAGTGAGGGGGTGGGATTTGTGATACACAAGCAGACAACTAAACCCCTGCCTCTCTCACACAATCAGGCATGCTTAATCTCAAATTAATTTCAGGTAAGAACCTACTGATCGGTGATGCAATGCTATCTTACCTCATCCGCTGACTTCCTGTCCACTTGATGGGTTCAAAAGGGCTCACTCAGGTAAACTGAAAGGAAGATGCAGAACAATGGAGCAGTATTTTTGCCACTGCAAGTCTTACCCAACATCCTTTGGCAACGTTTGATTCTGCACATTATTCTGCATTGGATTGGGAAACCTGGGAACAGCACAGGCAGTATAATCAACAAATACATCTCATTGGCCACCTTTAAAAGTGATTCCCAGTGTGGGCCCTGGCCAAAAATTCTGCTTAAGGTGTTCCCCTTGTGACCTTTCTGTCCACAACAAATGGAGACAAACAGTCTCCTGACAAACAATTAATTTCCAGGTATAGCATAACAAAGTCAGGGTTACTGAGCTCACTGCCTGCTAATGGATCTTTATCATGTATGCATTCAGCATAGCAGATCAAGATTATTTTATTATACGTCATGTGCACATTACCTGAAGACGTTGCCAGTACTTCTTCCATATTTACCTTTCTGATCTTGCTCTGCTTTTCAGCAAATCATTAATCTAATTTGTCCCTGTATGTTTTCTTTTCATGTGTCATGCAAAAGAAATTGTAATGGAAAATGTAGTTCTGTAATTAGCATAAATAGCTGTACTAATAATATCTATGTATCTATAATATAATATAATATAATATATAATATAATATAATATATATATATATATATATATATATATATATATATATATATATATATATATATATATATATATATATATATATATATATATATATATATATAGACACACACACACACAGACACACACACACACACACACACACACACACACACACACACCAATGGTTTCATTTCATTGTAAAAAGGATATGTGGCATTTTAAGTGTTAACACTTAACAGAATTGTAAATCAATATTTTGATTTGCTGACATTTCCTGAATCTGCTGTGATAAGCCAGCTGAATATTCATAGCACTTATTTCTGGTAAGACAGTTCTTTTGTGTAGAAACATTCTATATCCATGAGCTGTGATACTTAGACTAGCAATGGATTTCCAAATTAGACATAGTTATTCTGTGTTAATGAAGTAAGTTAAACATTTGCAATTATTTCCTTCCCTGTACAACATCCGCATCTAAACTGTTTAACTCAGTGATACTGCTCATTAACACAAATATGCATAAAAGCAAATGAATGTACATATACTCTTCCCATCTCAGATTCTTGATAATTGTACATGCCTGGCAATGGAACCTGTGAACCTGTGCCATTTCATATCTACATGTAGCATCTACATGAGAGGTTGAATGCATATGTGATAACTGTGATGGGCACGTGTGTGTATGTGTGCAGGCACCTCTGTTTGACTGGGTGGTGGACGTCACACTGATGTGTTGTGACAGCGGGCACCCTGGCTGGCAGGCTCCCAGCATGCGCCACCATATTGCCCCGGTCCCCAGGGGAACGGGGATCAGCGCGCCAGCCTTGGCAGGAAGTGATAATAGGCACAACACGTCTTGCTTTCGCACATTAAGGCGAGTGAAGGGTGACAGATCGGAACTGTGATACTGCCATGTGGAAGAGGAGAAAAAAGAAAAACACAAGAGGAGCAGAGGAAGGCCGTTCGCCATGCGGCCTGGGCTGACTCGACTGCCCTGCTGCTGCCAACTTCAGCACGGACATGCAGTCACAATCATGTGCTCTTTAACAAGAGGCTGAGAGGGGTAACTGACCAGGACAGAAGTTCCTGAAACAAACCCTTCAGGGTTCATCCACTGTTCTTCAGCAAGTGCTAAACAGATCAATGCTTATAATATTTAAAGAGTCCTAGATGATTTGGTATGATGGAATAAAGCACATTGTATCAATAGCTATGAGGTTACCAGTTCGAGTCCCTGGATGTTACACTATTTGGCCCTATACTAAGTTACAAGTATGAGAAAGATGTTATGTAAAGCTCCTGGTTGGGTTGTGAAACCTTCTTGACACCAGGGTGCCAATCCATCATATGGAAATCCCAACAGGACTTTTACTGGTACAAGGCACCAACACTAAACACACAAAGGAAACTGATGTGCACGAGCTATGTCATAGATAGTCCAAAGTCTTGAATAACCTCCACTGATGTCATGAAGATAACGCCATCCACTTTTTAGCTGTGTGACTAGCGTAAAGGCGGCAAATACGGCTATTAAGGTGAGTGAAGGGTCACTGCTTATAAAAAATAAATAAAAACAAATAAATAATGGTAAATAGTTGACAACAAGTTTCCATAAGAATCTCCATTTGTGGAGATATGCTTTTTCTGTTGAGTTTTGTTTCTGTGTTTGGTTTTCATTATGAGCCTATCCAGGACAATATCACTAATCACTAAATCTCACCAAACTAATCCTGTCCCAGCTCTGTACTCTACTTGACTGGCACTCCTCTGCTGCCTGCTGCCCTTCTCGTCTCCTAGTCTCCCTCTGCCCCTTCACCCCTGGCCCATGCTGTGTTTGGTAAAGTACTCTGCTGTGTGTGTCCTTCCATCAGTGGGGTGATGTGCATCCAGTACCCAGAATTTAGATTCCTGCTGAACTCTCTACTCTGCTCCAACCCCAGCTTTCCCCCCCCCCCCAGCTTTCTTTGGTGACATGTAGTGCTTATTATTGCTTCCATTATAAGAGCAAATAAGCTTTTCTACTTGCTGCTCCTGTACTAAAAACGTTTAACAGTGTAGCAGATATATTTAAACCTGTAATCTAGATAGATATTTACTACGCAATTCAAATTTGCACTGAAATAATAGATAAGATTAAAAAAAAAAAAGACTTGGGACTTAGAAGACAAAGGGAATAAATCAAATAAACAAACAAACAAAAATACAGCCATGCCCAGACCCACCTGACTTGTCATAAACAATAATTGATTTGCAATCTCAATTATTTAAATGTATTAGTATTCTTTTCTAGGCCCAGAACTATCCTGTGCTGATGGAGGGTTGGTTCTCTTTTTAAGTCTTGTTCTCTCAAGGTTTCTTCCTTCAGTCAAGGGAGTTCTTCCTTGCCACTGTCACCGTTTGCTTGCTCATAAGAAGACTAGTCCTGATTCCTGTAAAGCTGCTTTGAGACAATGTCTATTGTAAAAAAAGATGTACATTAATAACATTTAAATTGATAATTGAACTTCTTTTTGTTGCTGCTGCAGGTTACAAAATAAATACCGATTTGGTGCTGCAGTAAACCAACTTAAACACTACTCTTTATTGTTGACAAGTCTATCTTTAGGTGGGTTGATGTCTGCATCAGATGGCTTTCTGGGTCCAGCAGAAGAACATCCACTTCTCTGAGTGTGGAACTGGATCTCTGGGTGGTAAGAATGGGTGTTCTTGTGGTCTGCCTGGCCATCTAGTGGAGTGCTTGGGATATACAGGGATAATTATACACAAGGAACAGTGATGCAAACCACGTAGACTGATGTTTGACTAAAAGCTTACACTTTTTTATTTTCTCAGTACAAGTATACCGAAATGTTAAAAAAAAATGCAAGTCATCTTCATTTTAATGCTTGCTACTAATGTATGGGCAGTGACATGAAGACACACTTTAAATGGTCACTTTTCAACAGTTTGCTAGCTTTTTGAGACAAGTTAGAGTCTCACTCTGGACCTAGGCCAAAGCATAGGTACTGGCTATGTTTGTAGCCTTACTAATCCAAATTACACAGGGACCAAAATACAATGAATCTTAGAATTCAATCAGTGCAGTAACTTGAGAAAGAAACGGAGCCTCCTCCTACTAGTTAATATTTCCTTGTGTCCATTGCTCTTCTTTGCGATGAGATTCTGCCCGCCACCTCCCTGTTTTCCGTGACTCCTCTCAGATCTTCAGTAAGGGGACCCAGCATTCTAGAGCAAAGCAGAAGACGTCCAAAGCCGTAGCCTAAATTCTCTCAGTTCTTTCCCCTCATCTATAGTTTTACTGTCACTCATTAAACATGACAGCATCTCCCTGCAGATGCAACCCCCAAAATCTATCTTTCCTCCCTAGTCACAATCCATAGCTGGATTTCTCCATCTCCATAGTGGCCCTTTGTAATTTATATTTAGCTGACACTTTTATCCAAAGCAACTTACAATTATGACTGAGTACAACTTGAGCAATTGAGGGTTAATGGCCTTGCTCAGTGGCAGGACTTGAACCAGCAACCTTCCAACTAAAAGTCAAGTACCTTAACCACTGAGCTGCACAGACTGTAGAGTGAGTAAGTGACTGCTGTGTGCACATAACCCCAGCTTTCTCCTATTCCAACTTTAACAGAGTAGATGGTCTCTCTGTAGGGAGGCTGTCAAGGTGATTGTTTTCTTGTCATCTCCAGTCTTCTCATCATCTCCAGTCTCTTATTTCCAGGTGTGTGCATTGCCCCTATCCCTTTAAAGTGAATATTTAAAATGACATGTAGGATAATATGGATGGGGCCCTGTGCTTGATAACTACATGCTACCTTTACTAGAATGCACCTAACTTGGCATGCATTTACATGCACTTAATAATCAAATAACTGGAGAAAATCAGATTTTGTCAGTAATCCAATCAGCACATTTACATGCACTTGGGTAATCACATAATGGAAAAACAGGTTAGCTGAGTCAAGCAATAATAAGATTTCTACTTTGCGACCAGTCAGTAATCTCACAGACACATAGTGAATTTTCAAACTTCCTGCCACAGCCCACTTTCCCGGCAAATATGGATCTTCTTTTTTATGGTTATATTGTTAATATTTAAATTCTTCATTTTCTCAAGCATGTAATGCAT
The DNA here is from genome assembly GCF_041902795.1 of Electrophorus electricus. NCBI lineage: Eukaryota > Metazoa > Chordata > Actinopteri > Gymnotiformes > Gymnotidae > Electrophorus > Electrophorus electricus. The sequence continues at coordinate 4,872,477 of NC_137511.1, read as the reverse complement.
TTCAGAATCTCCCCAAAAATGTTTGGCAGCCATTTCACAGGTGCTGTATTTAATTCTACTAGGTGCTTCCAGGACAGTTCTGCATGTGTTTGCATGCATGTGGAGTCTGAGAAAAGCAAAAGGGTAAGCGTATACATGTGCTGAGAAATCCATTTACTAAGCTAAAATCCTACTCTCTTTGTTGCATTTATTAATCATGATTACATCTGTTGACATCACCTGTTTGAAATCACATCATTAGTTTTTAACATTATTGCTAGCCTTAAATTTCCCACATCCCCACTTTTTTTTTTTGGAATGGGTTGATGGCCTGAAATGCAGGAATGGATGTATATGAACAAATGAAAGTTGACCAGACAAAACATGAAATATAATGAGTTCATACTCCCTATAATGAAATAAAAACCAAAATAAATATAAGAAACACCACATTTTCTGATTTGGGATTGTAATAAAACTCAAATTATTCTGGCAGTCAACCTCATTTTGCAGGCCTATCTAACAGTTTGGGAAGAGTGTGGCCATGAAACAAAAATTGCACCAACTGCTTCATTCCATGTAGAGAAGAAGAAAATAAACAAAATGGGTTTTGCTAGTTTCTCAAACCACAAATGAGGTTTCTCTCACGTCCGGGTCCCTGCTCTCTCTGTCTCTTGCTGAATGACTTTCCGCTCTTGTGAAGTTTCTGTCCCACTTGCTAATGCTAAGTCGAGCTCCCATTTCTAAAGGTGAACTAAAGGTAGTAATTGAAATGATTACTTAAGAAAAAGTAAGAAAGTATCTCTTCAAAAGACTCTTATTCATGTAACAATCATAACTCATTTAATAACACCAGGCAACAAATATTTACTCTGAATTCAAATCTAAGGTAGGGTTTTTAAATGAGAACTTAATATCAATATATAAAACCAGTTACAAACCTTAATTTATATAAATTTGAAATCTTTATAAACTTTAAAATATGCCTCAATATAGGGCTGCACACCTAGTTCAGGAATGCATGAGTTCATTTTTCAGCGGCTGCATTTATGTTACCTGCTGCTGTTTATAGCTATGTCGCTAGCTAGCTCAGCCATTTTTTCTTAGAATTTCACTGATATCAGACCATACTTCACTTTCATATTAATAATGCACATTAGGAGGCGCACTGATTTCACACACAGATATGCCTGCCTTGGAGTAAAGAATATATTTTGCAAGCTACTTGCAGAATTTGAGTCCTATACCAGAAACAGTGGCTGTCTGCTGTTCATCATGTCAATCTACTGTCCAGTGGTCTAATTTACCGAAGCAAAGTGGTGGAACTCAGTGATCATCTTTAGGGATTTCACTAACCCTTCTACACTTGACAGAGTGTGGTGAAAGTAACAAAATGTGGAAATTATTTTAAAATGTACAGAAGGAATGAATGACAAATATAACGGAGTAAAAGTACATTTTTGACTTTGCAGATGTACTTGAGTAAGAGTAGAATATACCCTCTTTTAAAACAACTCTTAAATATACACTTTGCTCAAATAATTACTCAAGTAAATGTAACAGAGTAAATGTAGCATGTGTTACTACCCACCTCTGACTACAACTCCCTCACACACAGCGAGGGTTTTGGTGGTAGAAAATAACTTATTCTCTTGTAGTCAGAACTAGGTCTTATTGATCAGTGAGGCTCAAACTTGGATTATAGAACAGATTTATATACTTTTATATATTTATATACTCTGCCTGGCCAGAAAAAAGGTCACACACTCTAATATTACGTTGGATCACCTTTAACTTTGATTACAGCATGCATTCGCTGTGACATCGTTTCCACAAGCTTCTGCAATGTCACAACATTTATTTCCGTCCAGAGTTGCATTCATTTTTCCCCAAGATCTTGTATTGATGATGGGAGATTAGGACCACTGTGCAAAGTCTTGCATTGTTGCATGTGGAAATGCTCTTATTTTCACTATTAAACATATCCCTGAGTTCTACTGTTGTTTTTCCATTATTTGATTTCACCACGTTTAAGTGATCACCGATCATGATCATTTAAGATTTTTTTCCGACCACATTCCTTCCTCAAAGATTATATTTCCGCACTGTCCTTCCACTTTTTAATCACACATTGAACAGTTCTTAACCTGATTTTAGTAGTTTCAGAAATCTCCTTAGATGTTTTCTCTGCTTGATGCATGCAAATAATTTGACCCTTCTAAAACAGATTAACATCTTTTCCATGACCACAGGATGTGTCTTTCGACATGGTTGTTTAACAAATGAGAAACTACTCACTGCATCAGTTAGGGTTAAATAACTTGTTGCCAGCTGAAACATAATCACCCATGCAGTTATTATCCAATGGGAGGCTCTTACCTATTTTCTTAGATAAATCCAGGTGGTGAACTTTTTTTTTTTTTTTTTGGCCAGGCAGTATATTTACACTGACACAAAATTTGTTCTTAAAACAATATACTGCTTCTGTTTATATTAAAATTAATTAGGAACATTTGTGTAACTTGTGTAAAATGAATTAATTAGGCAGCAGATATGAGGTGGAAATAAACTGTTATTTACATTAAAAAATTACAAATAAGATACTCGACAGAATTTTGGTATCTTTGAAATAAATACAGTAATACCCTGAAAATTGGCCCTTCTGAATTTGCGGCTTCACGAATTCGTGTATTTTTTCCTTGGAACCTAACACTTAAAATTCGCAGTTTATCGCATCTCACAAGCTCATTTGTTGTGTCAAGAGTATCATGTTGTGTGTTAGCTTTGTGTGTGTATCTTATTTACGTTTTCTGCAAACCCCAAGATGCCTCCCAAAAGCCCTGCTCCTTCTAAGGCTTCTGGCAAGGAAGTTAAGAGGCCGAAGGCTACTGTGACTCTCCAGAAGAAGGTGGAATTGTTGGATATGCTTCATGAAAAGAAGAACTTCGCGGCTGTAGCCTGTCATTACGGCATCAATGAAAGTATGGTACACTACATCCAGAAGAACGAAGCTACTATTAGGCCTACTGTTTCATCAAGTTTCCGTGCAACTGCTAAAAATGTATCCAATGTTAAGAATAAATACATCGTTAAGATGTATTCGATGGAATCGGCATTGGCATTGTGGATCAACAATTGCAGAAAAAAAATACATCCCCTTGGATGGCAACATTATCAGAGAAAAGCACAGAATCTGTACCAGCAGTTTTCAATGGAAGAAGGTGCAGAACCACAACCAGGAACATCAAGGGACACTGAAGATTTTGTTGCCAGTACGGGATGGTTCGACTGTTTTCAAAAATGGTTCAACTTAAGGCATCGTTGTATGGAGAGGCAGCATCAGCTGACACAGAGGCAGCAGAGGGCCATTAAAAATTACAAAAAAATTGAGGGCCATTATCCAGGAGAAAAGGTACAAGCCCGAACAAGTATTCAATATGGATGAGACTAGTTTGTTCTGGAAGAAAATGCCGTCTAGAACGTATCTTATGAAGGACGAAGCCAAAGCTCAGGGGGTCAAGGCACAAAAAGACAGGGTAACCCTCATTATGTGTGGCAACACTGCTGATCACATGCTAATGCCAGGCCTTATTTAGAAATCAGCAAACCCTAGGGCCCTCAAGAACAACAACAAAAACTTGCTGCCTGTGTTCTGGATGCATAACGCTAAGGCCTGGATAACGAAAACCTTGGTTTTGCACTGGTTCCAGCAGTGCTTTGTCCCTCTTGGGTATGGAGTTCAAGGTATTGCTGCTTATGGACAATGCTAGCGGGCACCATGCAGACATGTATTCTCCCTCATCCAACCTATGGACCAAGGCATGATCCGTGTGTTTAAGGCCTTGTACATGAAGATCTCACTTCAACATCTTGTGAGTGCAATGGACGCAGACGAGAACTTCATGCTAAAGGGGTACTGGAATTTACCATTTCAACGTGCCTGTCTATCATACAAAATGTCCTCTGGAAGATGAAAAAAGAAACACTCAATGAATGCTGGAAGAAGCTTTGGCCAGATTGTGTGCAGGATTGCAAGGGCTTCTCCCCTGACAAAATTCAGCACGCATCTGTTGACAAGGCCGTGAGACTGGCCATTGGTGGTGAAGGTTTTGATGACATTACCGAGGAAGAAGTAAATACCTTCATAGATTCTGAACCTCTGACGTATGCCGATCTGGACAAAGTCTGCCAGCGAAGAGGATGTGGAGGCAGAATTGGAGACAGAGGCAGAGGAAGAACAGGGCCTGACACTGGAACATTTGTCCGAGATCTTTAGGACAGCAAGGAATGTGCAAATGATGGTTGAGTCATGGGATCCTCACGTGATTCAGGCATTAAAATTTAACAATGGCTTGGATACGCTGCTCCAGCCATATAAAAATCTCCTAGACACCCTGAAGAAAGAACGGCAGCAAGTTCTGATAATGTTCCTCACAAGGGCCAAAAAAAAAGCCAGAAAGAAACCCCACCAGACGATATGGTTCCTGTAGTAGAGCCAGAAGAATTATCTACTTTTACCTGTACAATTTTATAGGGTGATGTAAATTATAACATCAACTTGAAGTGTTTTGGGGACATATTTAGGGTTTAACATATGAAGATAGGTCTTTATAGGCCTTTGGTAGTTGTCCGTCCAAAATTTGCACATTTTCATAATTCGCAGGGGTCTAGGAACGTAACCTCCGCGAATTTCGGGGTATTACTGTACATCATCTTTATCTACAACCATTCTCTGTGCTTTTGTCCAGTATATTAGGTTTGCTGAAATGGAGTACCAGAAAAACCTGCTCTTATGGGAATTCAGACTGAAGTCATGATCTGTTGCACAGAAGCGATTTGCCACGGGAGGTTGTGTGAGTGACTGAATTTCAGGTTTACGGATATCCTTCTCTGAGAGATGAGAGCCGAAGCCTCTGCATATGTACTTTTAGGTCCATAACGTTTTGCAGCAGCCATGTTAAGTGAACCTTTAGAATTCCTGTAGAATAACTTTAGATCCTGTTAGAGAACCACCATATGTGTCTAGAATCAAAGACCCCCTGTTAAACCTTTATGTTCCTTTATAATTTGATGTCATTCCATCAGAAAAACAAAGCACCATTACTATCCATTAGACATCCACAGGGAACCAACAAAAACTTGTAATGGTATGAATTTTATACATATATGTTTTCAGTAGTGATTTATTGCTGGCCAGCCAAATCTGACTTAATAGAAAATGTATTATGGCTACATCTTGTTGATTTTATAGGCACTGGGCAGTTTTATCTAAAACATTACATTACTTGGGAGAGGAGGTGTTGTGTAATCATGCTCTCTAAGATGTCCATGCGCAGTTGTCATTGATACATGAAGGCAGACATTTCTCTGCTTGTCTAGAGTCATGTGTTGTTGTTTTTTTACCCTATCAAACACACTCTCACATGCAGGTAAGTCCTTGGGTGAAATAAGACTTTTCCATTGAAAGTGAGATGGTACTGCTCTTGAATTCAAGCACTTTACAAGTCCCTCCCCATTAAAGACTGCTGGTAGTCATCAGAGTGGAAGTATTGCTCACAACCACAAATGCTGCATCTTTTTATGCAGAACTTAAATTCTTCATCCCTCATAATAACACATATCTGTCTCTTCCTAGTGTCACTGTTGCTTGAAAATTGGTGAAATGCCAATGTGGCTACAGCTACTGTGAGAGGTTGTATTAGCCACCATTGATGTTTTTGTATTTTCCCTACTATGAAGACTTCTGCTGCATCAAACCGGGAATTGTGAAAATGGTCCATTCAAAAGGAAAGAACCCTATGGAGGCTTATGGGACTGACTCTTTCAGGATTACAACTCGGGAGACAACTTGGAAGAATGCCTCCCCAACACTGCTAGCAGAGCTGTTGCAGAGTGGCACTGATTCTGGGTATCATATTGCATAATCCACCAGGACTAATACAAAGTGGTAGCCTCATGCATTCACTCCAATGGCCTGATGAGGTCCATGCCAATTTTTTCGAAGGAGGCCTTAATTAGGACAATAGATGCAATGGCAATTTTGGGATGGCCATGGGATTACACAACCTGCGTATGCTGGCTTGAATACCATGCCAGTAGGACTGGGAGGGGAGGAAGGGTGTGGGAGGCTGGAGTATCATGTAAAGCTTTTTTGTTTTACTTTACTATGTGCAACTGTTCTCTAAGGTTGAACAGAACTGGAACAACAAAACTGGACCAATGCCAAATGATGCACAGATGTGCATGCAGTCAGACTGTAACTGCCAGAATGCTGACAGTTTGGCCAGGTTAAAGCATTATAGATATCAGACTTTCCGTGTATGTGTGGGTGGAGCATCAGTGGCTGAGGCTAGGGTTTAAACTGGGTTTGAACAGGGTTGGCTATCTTCAATGAGATGCAATGAGATGCAGGTGCAACCAATTTTAAGGATTAATCTGGGATGACTCCAACCTGCAGATGACTTGTGCTGTGTTAACATTATGCAAAGCAAAATTATTTAGATGAAAAAAGCCATACTACCAGCTATGCTAGTCCAATCTCATAAAGAGTTGACTATTCCTGGGCCTGTGGGATTCTTAGGATAGCCTTTGCGTGTTATTTGAAAATTTTGGCAGTTTAAATTCATACTTAAGATAGTTTTTAATGGCATAAGATGGTACTGTTAAGGAAAGCTGTGCAAAACAGTACCTCCAGGAATCAAACCTCATTATATTTTTATTTGTTTATATTTTGGTTGAATAATGCACCTGGAGCAATATACTGAGTGTCTGACTAAGTATGCTGTAGGATTACAAGTTGAAAAATCTGATTGTAGAACCAAAGCTGCTGGAGGGTCAGATCACCCATCAACAATCAGAACAAACATAAAACCATATGATCAAATGATAGTAAATGTTGTATTTTACATAATTATGACAATCAGTCTGATAAAAGTTTAGCAAGAAAATAAGACCATGGATACTTGCAAAAGACCTTGGATACATGTTTGACAGGGCATCTTGTGGTGAATATGTCCACCAGAAAATGCGAGAAAACTATTGGGCTGTGGTAACATACTGTAAGTTCTGCTTTCTTTCCAAATGATATAATTTTTAATGTTCAGTTACAGCACACCATGCACTAAAAGTGGATTTCCTTCTGCAGGTATGTTGATGTCTAAGCTTCCAAGGGACGCAGAAGATGATAGCATCCTCTTCCAGCTGTAAATATGGTATTTAACTAATATATTGAATTCTGGTATATTCTGGTATAGACCTTTGTTCTATCAAAGGTCTAGATACACAGTTGTTTAGACTTTTTTTTTATAACTATTGAAGACAGAATAGGCTGATGTGTGTTGTACTGATGTGCTGTCCAGTTGTATTGGTTTGGCTGTCTATATATATACACATATAGAACACAGTAGTGCTATAGTCGACACTTGTGAGTCAGAAATATACTTCTAGAAAAGAAGACTCTGAGCCAGCATATAAACAAACCTGAGGTGGAGAACAATACAAAAAAATATCTGTCCTTTGATGATTAAAAATCAGATTAAGTAAACAATTAATAATATTTACACTTAAATTTGTTCAGTGAAGATTAAGTACATACTGGAGATGTACTGACATTACTTGTACCCACATTATATATTGTAGATGTAATACATTTTATTGAGCATATTGATTACATTTTGACTGTAGATTGACTGACGAACTATACACTTATGCTACTTTAGCTGATCAATGATCAAAGTCAAGGTCATTCCAAAGGTCACCTTTTAAATTTGTTTGATTCTTCAACATATAAAGTAATTCAATTTCCTCTGTTTTGAACTGGCCTAAAATAAATTGTGGCTGCTCTGTAATGATGAAGAGTCCCAGATTTATTTGTAGTTTATAATTACAAAACTATATTTTAATTACCCTAATTCCTACTAATATTTAATGAAAGTATAATCTTCCTATATTAACAGCCATGGCTACCATAGTGGAAATAGTCATATCTAACTACACAATTATAAGTTACCTTTCTTTGAATTGCTTTTGTTCAACCATGTAGATAAATGGGTGGGGTGCAATGAAGGTTTTATTTTTGCTTTTCCCGGAAAGAAATAGCTTCTTATTTGTAGGCTTGTGTTTTCTTATTTTGATCTTTGACTGCAGGTTTGGGTGTGTTCACAGTGTATAGCTTTGAATCTTTTCTCTATATGTATACTCTTTGTATGTCCACGAAGAAAAGAGTGACGGTGAGAAAGAGTGCGAGAAAGAGAAGAGAGAAAAAACAGAGCGTACCCACCACTTTCTTAGAACGTGGTTTTGAGCAGCGGACGGGCGGGTCATCCTGTGAAGCGTGTGTGTGTGTTAGAGAGAGATACAATGAAAAGATTGGGGGTAGAAGTTGGTGAGGGGAAATTGGTAGATAAGTAAAAACATTTTATTGTTTAGTAAATTAAGCATTGCCTGGATTATTTAGAGATGAATATTTCAAGCAGTTATCTCACTAATTTAGTGATTAGTAATAGTTTAAGGAGAAATCAAGTAATCACAGGGGTTAGAACTCACATAATCTATAATCTATTTATACATTTATAAACCAACCTTTCAGTGCTATTGATCAAAAATAAAGTGGCCAAGCAAAGTGAGTGCAAGTTTGAGTTTATTTACCACAGTATTTACAGAGAGAAAAATCTAAATCATTATGCAAGTATTTTGAATGACTTTTTATAGTTAGCTTTTTTTCTTCTTCTTTTTTGTGATGTCCCTTGTTGCTATCACAAAAATATTTCTATGGTTACCCCTCATTAGTCTTCTCACTGTTCTGTTACCGATTTGGCAAGTTATCAAACTGTCCCTTTGGAGGCTTGTGGTGCACAATACGACAGCCACATTCACAAAGCTTTATCCCCTGAGTTATTTAAGAATATCACAAGGCAGTCACACACAAAATAACAGACTGAAAGAGAAGCCACTGACATTTTTATGGAAAAGTGGTGTCCGAGGAAGATTGAACATCAGCAATAGCTCTTTAAATAACTCCTGAGTGAACTCTTTGTGAATAGTGGCTTGGGTGTCACTTGCTTTAATTCTGCAGTTTTATGGATGAAGGTGTAAGTCTGATTCAGAACTGATGTGATGTATGCACTACACTGTGACAGTGTAGTGGACACACTGCTTGTGTTTGCACTGGTCTGCATATCATAGCTGCAAGATCCATTTAGAAGCAATTTAAGCTTTGCACTTTACCTTCTACATATAAACATGAGATGCCTGGTAAACACTTTTATATATACCTGATTTTACACCTGATGTTAGTATTCTGTGTTAATATTGAGCCTTTAAATTTAAATTTTGAGGACATTTTTGAGTGCCATGAATTTTTTAACTAAAAGATCACTAAGCTGCCTTTCATCATTTGTCAGTTAGCATGCTGTGGTTCTCTCAGTCATTTTTAGGTGCAAATTTCTCCCCAGCTACTTTGTTTGGCAAGTCAGTGGAACAAGTATTCCTGCTTCTAGTTATATATGGTTATGCAATGTAGCACTTGGGGATTTAATGGTGTGATCATTTTGTGCTACTTTCCCTCTTTGGTTAATTGGGTCATGGGGAATAATATGTGGCCTGCCCCTGCCTGTTCACAAAGGCCATCAAATTAGACAGAGAGCAGCTAGCATGGTTCACCACACAGAACAGTGCACACACAGGAAGGCGCTGCTTGGAAGGTAGCTAATTAAAATGTTTCACTTCATTCTTGCTATGTGGCCTCCATGGTGTTTTTACAGCAGAACATGAGATTGTTAATCAGCAAACATCTTCCTCCACATACCATTTCCTCTTCAGAGAGCTTTCAAGTGATCTATATACACAGTAGATCTTACACGTTAATACACTTAAATTCCTTTAAATACAGGTCAATTATATGTACAGTACATACAGTAACACATTACAGATCAAAGTGGTTTGTGATTTGGTCAGAAGAGAATGGACCTCTATTGTTTCAAGTGCATCTGAAATGTTTCCATGGTGTCTATCCATATGGTCCAGCTAAAATGAGCCATGGTTAAGAGTGCTGTTTATCTAATAAATGTGCTTTCCGAACTATCAATGGAATTCATAGTACTACTATCTTAGGAACCATGGTCCATTTCGTTCACCTTGAAATAGGAATACTGTCCATAGACTTATGTGACAGAATTCATCATTATATCAAGACAAGCAAAATTCATCCGTCACATCATTTTGCTCAAAACCTTGATACAATGATGATCCAATATGATCCAATAACACAAATGTTTGTTAGTTGTTAGACATCATCTGAGTTTTCTTTAGAAAAGGTTTGGAATCATGTATACTGTACATCCTGATAAGATGTTCTTTGCCCAAGCTTTGAAAGCTTCTTTGTCCATAGACTTTTATCCCACGTACAGGAAGACAAACAGTAAAGATGCAGTTTACATATTATGTATATTAGATTATGAATTAAATATATAGGTGTAGTTTTCCTAAAGAGAAATTCTATCAAACTAAGCTGTAATTAATAGACATATTTGGGAATATTAAAAAATAAATGACATCTGTATGTCCTTTTTTTGCTTTATTAATATTTGTAAAGGTAAATGGGATATTAAGGGATTGTATAAAGTGCTGAAGTTCAAATAATATTTAAACCTACTTAGAAATGTAGTCATTGGTCATTTACTCCATAATCCTACCCTGGCCCTGATGCCCTGCCCTGCAGGACTCAGTCTTTAAACAGTCACTCATCAAAAACATTATCTACCTATTGTGGCCCCTGTGTGCACATGTATAGCAATGCCTAGGGAAGTGTAGAATCATGAAGAATCATGGGAGGTGTAGTTTAAAATGCAGAAGAGAGTTTGGATATTTCACTCTATGCATTATGACAGTTCTATAGTTTCTCAAGGACAGTTATTCTACAAATGCAAACCTATGTAAGATATATATTACAGTAAAAAAAGAGTCTACCACCTCAAAATCTATCAAAGTAAGCAGGAAGAAAATTCAAGATAAACTGGAAGGAGCCTTTTATCAACTCTCAGTAGCATTGTTTACTTATTAATGTATTCAGTTGTAAGAAAAAGATTTATTTTGAATTACCTGGATTAAAGGTGATCAAATCACATGATCCTCTAAAATTTAATTTGGAAGAAATTTGTGAACATCTAGGAAAATAGATTTTTAAAAGAGAGTAACTGGAGTCAGGTGGTCCTGAGTCCACCATAAGCCAAACATTGAATGAAGTGGTAGTCACTGGGAGGATACCACAGAGGAAACCACTGCTCTTCAACAAGCCATTGTTGTCTGCTCAAGCTAAGTGTACACAGTGTTATATTTAGAGACACTACATAAAACACTGCATAACACACAACATCAATACCTCAACCTCAACCCTAGCTCTGAAGCATGATGGATGGATTAAAATGGTATGGGACTGCTTTGCTGCCTCGGGGCCAGGATGGCTTTCAGTCACTGGGAGACCAATTAATTCCAAGGTGGATGACAAATTTTTATAATATTTCAGGGCATCTGTATGTTGGTGATGTAAAACTCAAAAGACGTTGGATTGTGCAGCATGACAATAATCCAAAGTACCGGAACAAATCAGTGTCTCGAACAGAAGAAATTCTCTTTTAGAATGGCCAAGTCTTGACATTCGTACCACTGAAACACTGTACTGTAATCTGAAACAGGTTGTTCAAGAAGCACATCCCCAAATTCCAAGTAAACTAAAAATAGGACAAAATACCTCTTAACTGCTCAGGACTGGTCAGCAGTTTTATTGAAGTTACTGTCAATAAAGGAGGTAACACTAGTTACTAACTATTAGTGTTCACATACTTTCTCCATGATCATGATGGTTTGTTGAAACAAAGATATGGCACTGTAAAGTGTCATGTGTGTTACTTGTAAAATAAATAGGGCTTTATGTATTGTTGTGAGCTAAGTGATGATAAGACCACATTTCAGGTGCCATTTATAGCGAAATATAGGTAATTACAAAGGGTTCATGGGTTTTTCTTGCAAATGTACAATGCACTGCCACTACAAAATAATCCCGATTTTACCAGGATCTGTCCTGAGCTTGCGTACAATCCCATGGCGTCCTCCTCAATCCAGCAAAACCTGTATGAGCTGTTTATAAGTGTTAATGTAGGACTAGTAGAGAGTGCAGTGGGGTATGAGTATTGTTGGGCTGTCAGATCTTGCTGTTCTCCAAGTGCGAGTCAATGTGCTTGATCAGGGCATCGTCAGGGTAACCAACAGGGAAGATCAGGTGGCAAAGTGGGCAGCTCCTGACATCACTCTCCTCCTCTGTCTCCATCCACAGCTGCAGACAGCACATACATGCAATACGAAGTTATTACACTAACAGTATACGCCACAGTGCATTACATCAATGAAGTAAACCTCATTTTTACCATGTAATATAAAACACATTACTACTTTGAGATGTTCAGTGAACTAATCCACAAGAAGATATTAATTTTTACGGTGTCACATCAGGCACTGACAGGCTGCTCACATTAATGGAAGGCCAGGACTGGGCATGTTCTGCATGCAGATAACCAGATGGGTGGCAGCTTAGAGTATTTGGGCGTGCTGGTATCGGGAAGGCAGAACAGGAGGCTGGGCCTCTCATGCCAGAGGTGGGACCAGAAGCCCCCAGCGTCCGCGGGGGGCTGATGGGGTGGGGACAGGTCCATTCCTCCTCATCCTCCGAGGAATGGGGTGGCTGTGGTGCAGCATGCAGTGGCGCCGGACCTGGCTGCGGCTCGTAATGGAGATGGGACAGTTCTGAGTGCTGGAAAGACAGCTCCCTGGAGTGTCTCGGGGACTCAGCCATGCCACCCTCCGCTGCTGCCGCCTGGAGCCCGGGGTGGGAGCCTCGCCTTTGGGCCAGGATATGCGGACTTCCCCCGTGCTGCTGCTGTTGCGTCTGCTGCGTCTGCTGCTGCGTCTGCTTATGGTAGCTCTCCACGTAGGGCCGGGGCTTGGGCAGCGTGGACACGGGGTCCAGAGTGAAGCGTGGCGGGCGCTGGTAGGCAGACGGGTCGGCCACCTCCGAGTAGCTGCGCCGTCCCTGGAAGCTCGCCCTCAGGTGGTGGATGGGCGGCCTGCAGGAGTAGGAGGCGGGACCGTCGCTGATCTCAGGCAGGGGCGAACGGCGGTGCATGTCTGGCGAGAGGCGCTGCAGGACCGGGGAGCGGCGTTGGGGCACAGGGGAGTGGCGCTGTGAGACGGGCGAGTGCCTCTGCGGGACGGGCGAGTGCCTCTGCGGGATGGGCGAGTGCCTCTGGTGAGGCACAGGGGAATGACGCTGAACTGAACACGGGACACAAAAAAGCCCAAAGAGTTAATGCAGTTCATACACCTCATAAAAGCATGGCATTTGTTAGACATCTCACTGCCACTGATAGTGAATAGCAATTTGTTTCAATACAAATAGTCACACATGGGGCACTAATGTGCTTATTATTTTACTATTCAAAGCAAGGGATTTTTTAAATGGCAGGGCTTGAACATAATAAAGCACTAAATGAAACCCATTATTAGTATGACTCACAGAACACACACTCTCTTATGATATACTAATGTCTGTAATGACTTCCTCTTCCCTCCTGTGTTTCCTCTTTTAGCTTTCATTGTTTTTCCAAATCATGTGTGGGTGAACGTCTCCTCCACTATTCACTTCCTTGATTCTCGATGAACTTTTACCCGTTTCATTTTGACTGCAGTATGTTGAAAAGGAGCCTGTTTCTCTTTAATTCTTTTTTAATTCTGCTATGATTGAAAAAAATATTTTTGCTCTGGCAGAAAAGTGACAAAGCTCAGTATACTAATAGCATATGCAAAGCTTCCTGCAATGGTGAGATAGCAATCAGCCATTTAGAGAAATTATCACCCCCATCTATGAATCAGTAGTATTTTTCCTCTATCTTTGCTTCTGCTTTTAGTTTGGTTTCCGATATCAAAGGGGAAACATCATTTATGGTCATGTGGTTGTGTGCAGAAGTTTAAAGAAACAAGGGGAGGGCTGTTTGTGCTCTCCATGTTTCATGCAGTAGCTCTTAAAGCAGTCTATACAAAAATGAAATGCATCAGTAAATATGGCAGGCAGGTAGACAGGTATGCCCAATTCAAATACCTTTAATACCATGCTATGATTTGTGAACGGATGTTTATTGAACAGAAGGGCTATGTTATAAAACACATATATAGGTGGCCACCGTGTAGACCATTGATCCTGCACTTACAGAAATTTCATACTACTGTTTATTAACTGGTCACTCTAGTACTCATTGTTCGGTATTGTTTGGTATTGCACTGTTGTCTGATACGGAGCTTATGCTTGTACTTTTAGGTATCAACAATGATTCCTGTATTTTAGCAGTAGGTTATTCTAGTTCACCTGTGACTTGAATTCTAACCTACTGTTACCAGATAAGAGCATCTACTTAATGCTGAAAATGTAAATGTAAATGAGAAATGTATTCAAATTCAAATTCAAATCTGGTCCTGGATTTTGTAATCCCTTGTAGTTGATTAAATGATTAATGTAACTAGTTGGCCAGTTTGTCATCACACCTGACTCGTAGGTCAACAGAAGATGGAAAATCTGTAGGATCTGGACCTTGAGGACTGTGATTTGAATACCTCTTGTCTAAAGTGTCATTAGTGAGAATCTTAATATGAGTGCACAACAGACTCATTCCATGAGTCATTCTAATGAATCACTGTCATTTATTAATTTCCAGACTCACTAAATGATTCGATAGCGTAAAGGTAGAATCCTAACAGGTATTGATATGTGCTCACTACCTGGGCTGGCCTGCTCCTGTGACACACTCCTCAAAATCTCTGTTTGTTTAGCACTCAGTGCCTGCAGTTTACCAAGCTCCTCAGTCAGCTCTGTGTAGGCCAGGGCGAGATTCACCCTGAGAGAGAGAGAGAGAGAGAGAGAGAGAGAGAGAGAGAGAGAGAGAGAGAGAGAGAGGGAGGACAAGAGGGAAAGAGAGCGAGAGAGAGAGAGAGAGAGAGAGAGAGAGAGAGAGAGAGAGAGAGAGAGAGAGAGTAATGATAAAGTTTACAAATACACTAAAGGTCCATGCATCTCTGACATGGGCCTACACAGCTGATCTTTGCGGACCACAACATACCAAGTTATCACGTTTAGTTCACACACTCCAGGATGTCTAGAAATGACAAAACACAGTACAAAGTCTATTTTGGTTTTGCTGTTAGATGAAATGAGTACTGTTTTCAACATACTTAATCATTTATGAGTATAAATGCTGTTCTTGGAGGCAGTGGTAGCTCTGTTTTTAAGGTACTTGACTTGTACTTGGAAGGCTGCCAGTTCAAGCCCCACCACTACCAAATTACTGCCGTTGGGCCCCAGAGCAAGGCCCTTAACCCACAAATGCTTAAGTTGTACTCTGTCATAATTGTAAGGGTTTTTTTGGATAAAAGCATCAGCTAAATGCCATAAATGTAAATATTTTTCATAATGATGTGTAGAATATACAGTGCATGTGCCAGGATAAGATTTCCAAAGAAAGTACAGAGTACAGCCTTTGAATCAGTATCAAACCACCTGTCCTTCACTCCGGTAACCAGGCAGCAACATAACTGTTCTCAGTCGTCACCAATACTATAACTGCCAACTGTATTTAAAGAAATTACTCATATTACTCCCCTTTAACATTTACCCCATGCTGTCAAAATCTGATATAGATATTTTGACATAAAACTTAGATACTCTGATAAAAATGTTATATGTAGCAAAAGTTAACCACTTAGTACAGTGTGTCTTACTATCAAGACTGATAATTAAACCACTCTAAACTCCTCAGAGCTGAACCCAAAGATAAAGATACAGCAGATGAGGCCACAGATGACTGTTACTAATCAAAAATAAGTATAAGAAAAAGGCTGATCTGTGCAAGATGCTGCGGTAGACTGAAACTCTGTCTGTCATCAGATCCCCTTTATCTGATTATATCCACACCAATTTCACGCAAACCACAGAAGCTTAACTCTAAACACCACTCAGCGCATGGCGATGGTGTCAGATACGGAGCGGTGGGAAGAATTCAGGCTGAGCTGGCATGTACACAAGTGAGCAAATGAAAGGCCACACTCTTTTTTCTCTTCATCAACTAGGGCTTTTGCAACACATTAATGAGGATGGTTGAGAAACTATTCATTATAGCAGTGTAACTAGCTGTCTGTCTCTTCCTATAAAATGTTCACCTCAATTAGTGAGTGTTCTCTAACAAAGTGCTGTGAGTATTCATGCACATTCTCACTCTCAGTAATAGACGACAGTCACAGAAAAAGCATGATGGCAGTTTCTTCATTAAGGACTATACATAACACTCTTATCCTCTAAACTTCACAACTGCACAGTAAAAACCAACAACCAAAAACCAACATGATCTTCGGGAGACCACATACTTCCCTTTGTAAAGTCTAGTGAGTTCAACTGGACCTCATGCATAAAAATGTATGTATTTTCCTAAAGTGTCTAAATAGTACAGAGAGAACTGTAAAACCAGAGTAACCAGCAGCAGAAAACATTTAGCTTTTAATAAGGAACTTTATATCTGCCAAAAACCTCGAAATTGTCCATTTGCATATATCGTCAACCACGGAAACTTCCTTTGCAGAAGCTGAATCTAAAGAGCAAGCTCAAAAGAGGAAATATTGAAATTACAGCTATTAATAAAAGCGTCAGACCAGCTGAACAAATTCAGCATCTTACAGTTATGCATCTTCAGTAAAGGGAAAATTCATAAACTTCATCAGATTTATAGCACTAATTCTGGTAGTCCGAGCTGCTGGACAATTAGTCTGTGACCTTATGCAGCTTCCAGTGCCCTCTGCTGCAGGCCAAGTAAGCACGAGCGTTAGATATTCTTACCGTGCTGCCCATCACGTCATGTCCCACCGGCTGCCCCTCTGCCTGGATGTCACCACACCACTCTAAATGCCATGTTCTCTTCTGCCATTTAAGTGTGTGGCCACAGACTAAACTCATCATCTTAAAGTGTCCTCAGACAGACACGCAATGGATCTCTTGGACTTATTGCTTCAAGTTTAGCTGTGTGACTTTTCACACTTGTACACACACACACACACACACACACACACACACACACACACACACACACACACACACTCATACTGGCTTTGTTATAAAAGTCCCACTTAGAGCACCTTGAAGTCTGAAAGTGTGAATTCCTTCCGATTAAATGTGTAAAAAGGTGAACTGCAGAGGAAGCTCACAGTTAATTTCATAGAGGCAGATCACAGTAACAGATTATCTTTTAACCCTATAATTATGGACATGTGTCTGTGTGTGAGTGTGTGTCTGTGTCTGCATGTGAGATCCACAGGTGCCAATTATTCATATGGCTTATTGTACAAGTGCATGACAGGCATGCTCTGGATGCATGTGTGAATATGTGAGTCTGTGTCTATGTATGTGTGCTCCTGTGTGTTTGTGTGGGTAGTCATGTGTGTTGTGGTAGCTTTGAAGGGATATTGATGATTCAATAGGTGCGAGTATGTGGGAAGAGATGTGTGTGGGCTTCATGGGCTGTATCTGACCTTTGTTCAGAAACTAGAGTTTGGAATATTTATTTACTTGACACTGTCAAATGTTGCCTCAAACATATGCATCTTTGAATAAAACATAAATATACAATTATTCTGGCAATCTCTGTTGGCACAGCCCACACCTAATGCTATACACTCTCTACAAGTAGCAAAATAAGCATTATTATAATTCAAGTAAACGACATTTGGATGATAGTTTGATTACAAATATAAGAAGATGGATTGCATAGGTGAAAACTCATTAAAAACAAATGAATAAATCAATAAAAATCAATAATAAATCAATAAAAGCCTCACTGTTCTCAACTTTATAGTCAAAAATCCAGAATTTACTGGCTGGAAGCATGGAGGTTGTGCTGCTTAGGTGAGTAGCACATGTGCTATACATGCTTCTTTGCATACAGTAAGGAACCACGCCCAGTGACCCGCTCTGATGGCTCTTGTCTATCTATGGCCATTCAGTGACGACCCCAGCAGTTCAACAAACAGGAGTACCCTTTTCACAATCAGTCTTTTCACAGCTTCTCTTCAGAAAACCTATGTTCAGAATATGCAAAACAATTATATCACCTACAAGAGCACACATCCATTTATAGCATGATTTTTGTGTTTTTGTTCATGGCAGACTGCACATGTAGCAGAGGGCATAATACAGATGTAATATGAAAAACTGAGGAAACACTGATAAAAACCGTGAGGTGGCTTGTCATCATTTGTGTAAGGCGTGCAAAGCTTGAAACTGTAATTAAACTGAATTACCTAATTAGTTAGAGTAGCTCTTGTTTAGATGAAAGATACCCTCCGTTCTGATGATGGTGACAGGAAGGCTTCACTAATTCATTTATTTTTTATTTTTTCTCAGAATCTCCAACTATTCAACAAATCAGAGATCACGCAAAACCTAATTGTCAGCAACAAGGCAAATTTGCAGGAATTCTTGCAATGAGTTCTGGCCATTTCTATTAAATGCTGGCACTTACAAGAACAGGCCCTGCCATTCAGACAGAGAGTGAGGACAGAGAGGGGGTGCTGCCTGTGAAACTCTGAGGTGAGCGAGGTGGAAAAGGAGTAGGCTTCCAGCTCGGTCTCTCCGCAGATGCTTTACTTTCAATTCTCTCGTAATTTCTTTGTCCCTGGCCAGCAAGGGCTGACGTTCAAACAGCTAGATAGAGGAAACAGCAAGCGGCAGGTCTGAGGAAGGCGCTCTGAAGAGGGAACTCGGGGATGGTTTTTTTTTTCTTTATTAGCGTACACGTGTTTGTGAAACTCACGGAAGGAAATGAATTTTTCATACACAGCACTGAACCATTGGCAGTAGCTTGGTGGGTTTAAAGTTGGTCGTTTCGTTGTAAGAAGTAATGCTGCCCTCTACTGCTGAGTGACACATTCATCAAGGTGATTCTGAGCCACTAACTCTACCACTGTGCATCTGAACATGTACTATGTCATTCAGAGAAAGACAAACAATCCTTAAGTAGATAATTAGGCAAATACGATGGATGATTATCATATTCACCCTACTTTATTCGAAATATTTCCTATTTAGAAACACCTTGTAGGTGTACAGTTAGCGACTCATTAATGGTTTCTGATCAGAGTGTGTAAATGTACACATGTATAAAGCAAAACATTCCTATGACATAGATGTACCCAGTAAAATGGCCAGTGACTGTATGTGCATAGTAGGTGTTTCTAATAAGGGTGGTGGGGCAGATTCCAATAAGCACTGTAAAATAACCACCATGGACATAGTTACTTACTGTTCATCTCCCACCTTCTTTATCCATTCCACATCACACTGCGCACAGGTAGAGCTCACGTCCTGCACCAAAGACAAACATGAGAAACAAATATAGCAGAGATGTATGTATTGTATGTATTCTGTACATATATACATTATATGTGCATATATATATATATATATATATATATATATATATATATATATATATATATATATATATATATATATATAGTGAGTGTTTGTTTACAGACCCGCTGTCTCTGGTTATTCTGAAGCTCTCTTAACTCCTCTTGCAGTCTTTCACACTCAGCCTTCAGCTCCTCCTCCCTCTGACATGCCCCCTGAGCCTCGTGCCGCGCCCCTTCTAGCTCCGCCTCCAGTCGTTGTAGTTTGAGATCAGATAGCGTGTCCAAACTACGGGAACTCTGGAGGGTCAAAGCTGGGCAGTCTAGTCCTGGTGTGGAAAAATATAAACACATACAAGGTTACACATAATCACATAATTAGCAGACATTTATCCTCACCAGCCAATGTCTCTATGAAAAATAAATACTTTTTGTTTTTGGTTATGCATGTTAAAACACAACATACGTGCATGTCAAAGCTTAAAGATGACCTTCTCATCCATAGTTACACAGTATCAAACCTGAACTTTCTAATTTCACTCCAAACGCATTTGGCAGACACACACACACACATACACGACAGAAAAATACACAAGCTATCCTCAAAGCACCAGCTGCATTTCAGCCTACAATATCCTATCTGATGTCCACTTGAACATCAAATGCCTTTGAGGCAAATCAGCCTTTGATCCCTCACAGCTCCAGACGTTAGCAAGCCGACAGATGCAGGCTGGCAGAAGGCGTCCCCTATAAAAAAGATGCATCATAGAACCCTTTTGGCTACTTTAACAACAGAACCCTTTGGGTTCACAAGCGCTGCATTGCACATGATGTGTGTTGGCTGCAGTAGAGGCAGTGGCATGAGGTGTGCATGGAGAGGCAGGCCAGCAGGCCTGGGCTTGGGCCCGGCCGCCTCCTCCTTTCAGCCTGCCAAGCATGACGCCTCAGTGATGGAGGATAGGAGCTTCGGCCGCATCTCCCCCGGCGTGGGTGCTGTGATTCAGATGCTCATAAAGAAACAGTCCTTGAGCAGGCGCCTATTGTGATGTTTCAGCAATAAGTAAGTATGAACTATCACACACCCACGCAGGGTTGGTTTTTTTTCTCTCTTTTTTTCTGCACTTTTCTGCACTTTTCAGTTTTGGGTTCTGCCCATAACCCAAAACTAATCTCTCGTGTCGTACATAACAACACTGCACACCCGCCCACCCTCCAACCCAGTTGAAAACGTTGATTAAGTTGAATTTGGAGATTTCACGATTAGACAGCATGAGTCAACTTTTGAGAAAGTTGATCTCGTCTTCATAAGGGGCAGGGCTCAAAGGGTCATAGCTCCACGGTATTGACCTGTGAGTTTTGCTGTTCTCCCATGGCTCATCCTGCCCACAGAAAGTGAGTGGGAAGGCCTGTTTCTATAGCAATCAAGCAATGGCCTGCAGAGGGATAGCAGTGACTAGTAAAGTTCCTCTTATTTTGGGAAGGGGCTGGGGAGGATAAGCATGGTTTAACACATGCTATAAGTGAGCACTGCTGAACAGTACAGAAAGTGACAGTTACACACTGCTACTGAATTTTCATAGTGAAAATATTTTGAAAATTGATAGATTCATTAGATTATCTTTTCAAAGCAACTGCGAACATTGAGATAAGATTGCTTGGCCAACAGGATGATATTCTGGTTCTATTGGCATACTTATTTCTGTAAATGCTTTGCAGAGTAGTAAGATACATGGCAACAGCAGATCTGATTTTTGTGCAAGAGAGCGCTAAAAACATGCATGCGCACACACACACACACACGTGCAAAGCTGAGTGGGACTCACTGTGTGGATCAGGGCTGGCATGGAGTTGTAGGTACTGCATGTCTTTGCTGTGCAGCTGTGTGAGTTTGTGGAGAGAGCTGTCTCGCTGCCTCAGAGCCGTCTCCAGACTGTGGATCCGCTCCACGTGGTTCTCCACTAGAGACGTCTGTGAGAGACCAAGACAAAATGGAAAAGTCTATAGGCAGAGGCCTATAAAGGCAGAGACAGCAATAGCTCTTTAGACAGAGACTCATAAAGACTTATAAAACCAAATAACCAAGACCAAGGAATAGACTGAGAAAGGACATCACATTTCACGCTTTAGATACTCTGTAAGATGCCTAATGACTTTGGGCCAATAGCAAAAGATGAGAATGTGCAAATGCCACAGATGATGGCTATTTGAATGTGTGAGTGTGGCGAGAGGCACAGATGCTCTGACGCTTGCATCACGTAATTTACAAAAACCCAGTCTTTTCACCAGAGCCAAATACAAAGCCATTCGAGACTCATGAATAATATCGACAGTGTAATTATGCATATACAAATATCTCAAAATAAGAACTCAATACTTTGCACTCCCAGCATAGCTGTATCAGAGAAAAATCATCTGGCACATCTTGGCATGGAACCAATTAGTAGCTATGCATAGTCCAGATTAATCAAATGGACACCTGGTTAGATGGAGGCCTAAAGCAGCTGATAAGGCTACTTATAACTCCTGCCTGTGGTTTCTGAAGCCAAACTTAGAATGGATATTAGAATTGTGTATGAATGTTTTAGTGAGCAGCTTGGCTCAGTCTCACCATCTTGTCCAGGTCTCTTTGGAGATTGTTCTTCTCCATGTGGATCTTCTCATAAGCCTGGATGACATCTTCCAGCTGTTCCTCACGCTCCTTACTCTTCTGAAGCTGAATGGCACACACAAATGAAAAGTAAGACCAAAGAAGAAACTGTCAGGTTTCTGTAAGATAACAGGAGCACAAACTTCAGTAACAAAATAATAAACATGGCCTCAAATGCAGAAATTTAGAGAATCCACCCTTAATAAAAACATTAATAAAAAAATCTAAAATAAAATGCCTCATTTTGTTGCCTAGACTTTGGTTCGACACAGACACATAAGCCTTTGCAATGATTATCCCATTGTAAGCCTCTCAGCACTGATCTCCTGGTGGTCCCCACTGGTGGTCTGTATATCAGGCTCCACTAACCCAGATACAGGCAATTTATTTTAAAGTGCCCTGTGACTGAGCTGAGGCCCAGCTTGCTGTAACATTCCAGGTGTGATGGAGTGCATGAAACACTCCTGGCAAGAAGAAAGGAGATGGTTAAGTCCTGAGCCAGACCACAGCCAGACAAGGAGAGAGGTGAAGACCGAGGGGTGCAGACCCAGAGTAACGAACGTCAGAAAGAAAGGGAGCAGGAGCAGATGAGAGATCAGGCTGGAGACTGCTGGCTGGCTATAGAAACACAGCAGCCCTCCTGAAATGTTGAGAGGCTTCAGAAGTGGCTGAGCTGAGGCACAGCAAGCAAGGGGGATTATGATCTCATTACATCAGCCCTTCACACACAGGAGGCAAAGTGGCTCCCTGTTGCCCAGGAGTCATAGGACAGCATGCAGATCCACCCTGCTGTGTTGTACCACACAGTGTAATGAACTTCTCCTCTCACCTCATGAGTGAGGATGTTGATTCTCTGCTGTAGATTGCCATTCTCCGACTGGAGCAGGGCCGTGTCTTTGGACTCAAATGAGCAGTAGGAGTTTCTGTCATCGCCAAAGTCACCAATCATGGGGAACTGCACAGAAAATGCCACAGGTGATTCAGTGCATCCTCTCCTAACCAGCAATAAATGCCTCATAATTAGTTTTCCATGTTTTAGTGTTTTGCAAAGCAGGGCTTCAGTGTGCATCTTGCACACTGATGTACAACTGTTTTTGGCACTGAGAGTATGTAACATATTCCACAGCATTAAATCACAGTCACGCTGATTTAGGTGAAAAACTTCAAATCCTTTAGGCAGTGAAGCTCAATTTGTCACGGAACGCTCTCCTCCCACGAGTCACGTGATTTTGCCCGCCACGTGCAGTGGGAGGGTCTTGTTTGTTTATCGTATTTGTAACCATGCCTGCATACACCTGGTTGGTGTTCTGCCTTTGTGTATTTAAAACCCTGTCAGTGCGTTTATTCACGTTCATGTCATTTACGTGCTTGTTCATGTTCACAGCGTTAATGTTAAACGTATTCGTGTCCGTTTTCACTATACCAGTGCCCGTGTCTGTGTTCATCGTTTATGTTATATATGAGTGCCTTTGTCTTCTGTCTTTTAAAATAAATGTCTGTCTATGTCGACGGAGTCTCTACATCCTGCTCCTCGCGCTGCGGCACCTGGGCCATTACAAATTTTTGACTAATATTCATATTTTGAGACCCTTAATAAGAACTGTTTTACATGCATTGCAGAAAACTTCAACTCTGGTTATATAAATAAGTGGGAGATTTTATTACTACAGTAGCCTGTGAAATATGTTGACAGAGCTAAACAAAAAACAAAAAACAAATCTTTTTTGTTTAGTAAAGCAAAATCCTTTTTTTCACTAAGATAAACTGGTTGGGGGTTTGCCCTGGAAGAAAGAGGACACCTGACAAAGCTGTATTGAAGCTCCTCCATGCGATTCCACCACGATGTGAAGACTCGATTGAGAAAACATGGCTCTAGGAAATACTGCATTTGTCAGTCCTGCAAAGTTCTTTTTAGTAAGGGCTGCATAAGTCTGCTCCCACACTTATCCCTTTGCTGAAAGTGGAGCTGTGTGGAGCCCAGAGCCTTGGAGGCTATTGGCGGCACCTGCCTAAAGAAGCTGTTGTTTGGAGGCTAGTCTTGCTAGCACGCCTATGGGGCAGGGCAGAGTTAAAGAGCGCTAAATGTGCAGCACCATCAGCACATGTAAGACCACCATTAAACTGGTGTCTAATAGACACTGCATGATGGTTTGCATATCAGCAGTGATCATTTGCACTTATGACTTTATTTTATTCAGTTCCCATGCTGAGGGAACTCATGGATGAGACAGTTATAGCGTTTAGACTCAGAGCACCAGGGACAAGGTTAGAGAGATCATGGCTGTCCAGTATGGCTGTGTGCAGTGGCCTTACTCAGCCCAGCACTGCTACAGTGTGAGGAAGATTAATGATTCAATTTCAGGCACAGCAAGGCAGATGCTGCATTTCTCTGCACACACATTTGATAAGGATGTTCTAGAACAATGCACAAACATGCTGGGTGCAGGCAATTAAAGGTGAATAAATTGGTTAGCCAAAGTACTGTAGTTGCTCCCACAGGTGAACCGCAATATTATAGGACCCATGTTGTATGTATATGGGTGAGAATATATACTGATGAAGGACCTCTCTCTCTCTCTCTCTCTCTCTCTCTCTCTCTCTCTCTCTCTCTCTCTCTCTCTCTCTCTATATATATATATATATATATATATATATATATATATATATATATATATACAGATAGATAGATAGATAGATAGATAGATAGATAGATGTGTGCGTGTGTGTTAAAAATGTAATATCTTGCAATACTTATCTCGCAATATTCTGGAGGCTAAACTGAATATATTGCAATATTTGAAATATGTGACATTTTTGTATGGGGTGTCTGCTCCTCCACACCCTCATCACTGAGGGAAGGAAGAGTTGTTTATATACCACTGAGCTCCGGGCCAGCTGGGTTATAAATAAAGCTCTTTCATAGCACACGTCAGGAACTCAGCAGTGCTCTTAACGAGCCCTGTCTGATCCCAGACGTTATTATTAATGTCTCCCATGGAGCGCACCCTCTCAGTACTGATACGCCCGTTTGTTTATTCTACCCCTCTGAGTGATCCCTGATTGCAGCTGTTCCACTGTGTAGGAGTCTGGATGCAGAAGGACAAAGCTCATAGGTGCTGGCTCTCGATTTGGTGCCTCACTTACATGGAGCCTCCTCAGGGGCCCTGTGCATTACCTTTATCTCGTAGAGCTTGAGCTTCCTCTTGATGTCGGTGTTCTCCCTCTCCAGGCCGGCCAGCCGGGTCTTGATGTCCTGGTAGGCGCTGATGAGCGCGAAGTGAGAGGCTGAATACATGTCCTCGGGTAAGGGTGAACCAGCCCAACCCACTCCACAGCCATCCTCCTTCAGCCCTTCGGTGCCACCCAGCAAGCCTAGTTCGCCCCCGAACAGAGACTCCATCTCTCACTGCCCGTCCTCAGCCTGGGACAGATGCACCGAGAGAGACAGTGTGAGAGAAAATGAGAAAGAGAGAGAAAGCAAGATGTTTATATCCTATGGATTATATGAATTTGAGATACAAGCTTGGCATCTTGTGGACCTATTCACTTCTGGTACACTTTCATTACATTCAGCTTCCAGGTGCAGAGTTGACACAGATTGTCTTCTGTGTCTGTCACACTTCATTAGCCTCAGTGGCTTGGCTAACGTGTAAGCCACACAGCCTTCTGTGCGACACACAGCTTTCCGCAGTACTGTGGAGCCCTTTCAGGCCGTTCACCTTGTCTGCATGGCGAGACTGGTCGCTGTGGAGACATGGTTGGCAGAGGGCATAAACTATTCAGTGAAGACCACAGGCAGAGCTAGTTAAGAGAAATGCGCTGTCAGGTCTCCCTTAAGCAGATGCTGCTCATTAATGCCATTAAAGAGATGTCACCATCACCTAGCAACTACTGAACAGTCTTCTTAAAGCAAGAGAAGATGAACCCTGTGTCAACAGACCATATAGCTTAAACGTGAAGGACCATGAGCATTTATAAAACCATGATTGCACTATTGATTTGATGTCACTGGCTACTGTATTTAGGGCTCTCCTGTATGCTGTTGAAGAATGCTGGATCAAACAAATACTGTAAAGACTCCCTGGAGAGATAGTTTAAGAGGGACCGGTGTCAGGACTGCCAGTTGCCACGGAGCTCGGGGCGGGGCTTCAGCTCGGTGCAACCCCCACCCTGTGGCATGCTTGCCTCCCTGCCTCAGGAGCCACGCACAGCTGTCGGCTCACCACGGATCGAGTCCGGTGCGTTCACCAAATCCTGTTTACAGACAACATCCCCACTCCAGCCTAGGGGCAGGTCGGAGCCAGCACGAGATGAACGGCGATGTCATAACAATGGCAGCAGCACGGAGGCGGAGGCGGGGGGGTGGGGGGACACCCTCAAACACATCACACGCTGTGCATAAGATAACATGGAGAAGCATGTAACATCAGGCTATCCATCCGATGTGGTACGGAGGTGTGAAGAGAATTCACTGCACACAAAATGAGTCAGCCATCCTTGCTCACTGAGCTATTTTCGAGCGCTTGCGTGTGTATATACTTTATGTGTACAAAACTCCTTTGCCAAGCTTTCTCCTCACGCTTTCTCTCCCTCCTGCTCGCTCTCCTTCAGGGGTAATCCAAAAGAACACCCACACAAATACTGATCCATTTGCTCAGGCAGGGGTTAGCAGCATGGACACAGGGAGGAAGGCAGAGATAGATGATACTGATGAGGGGGAACGTGTGGAGCTGCTGGACCATATTGTAATTTCCGGAACATGTAAAATCTTGCTATTAATCTGCTCGCCCCAAAGTCTGTGTGGCGATTCTGCTTCTGTGGGTGGACGTTTGGTCTGCTTTTGTTATGGTTGTCATACATATGGTCGAATTAAACTCAAAAACCTTCATCCATCTCATCACTGCTGTGGTATCTGAGAGTGCGCTAGCAGGCATTAATACACTGATTACAATACAGGACTGACGTCTTGTCAGAGTGCAAAAGCAGGATAGGTAGCTGGATGGGAAGGGTGTGCTTCTTACAGCCAGCGGTAGGTAGCCTTCTCCCTCACGCTCTCCCTCCCTCCCTCCGTCTAGGTTCTCTCTCGCCCCCTTTCTGCTTTCACTCCCGTGTCTCTGTAGTTGGTCTCTCTCTCTCTCCCTCTCTCTCTCTCTCCCACTCCCTCTCTCTCTCTCCCCCTCTCTCTCTCCCACTCCCTCTCTCTCTCTCTCTCCCTCTCTCTCTCCCTCTCTCTCTCTCTCTCTCTCTCTCCCACTCCCTCTCTCTCTCCGTCTCTCTCTCTCCCTCTCTCTCTCCCTCTCTCTCTCTCTCTCTCTCTCTCCCACTCCCTCTCCCTCTCTCTCTCCGTCTCTCTCCCCCTCCCTCTCTCTCTCTCTCTCCCACTTCCTCTCTCTCTCTCTCTCCGTCTCTCTCTCTCTCTCTCTCTCTCTCTCTCTCTCTCTCCCTCTCTCTCTCTCTCTGTGTGTGTGTTTTTTCACCACCAGGTTAGAGCTTCATTAAGAGAGGTTTTAGGTCCTCTAGAGTCCCATTAGTAATTCCATTGCTCTCCACTGCCATTAGGGCAATGACTGTAGGGCAGAGATGGCAGCATTTAAAATGCATATGAAGTGCGTGCGCATACACATTCTGACATCTTATTGGACAGATATGAAAACCATATATAGTAGAATACAATACAGTAAGAGTACAATAATATTGAATTATTTATTGATTATCTATTTTTTACACAAAGGAAATATGTGCTGTATGTGTATATATATATATATATATATATATATATATATATACACACACACACACACACACACACACACACACACACACACACACACACACACACACACACACACACACACACAAGCATATGTTGCTATATACTTAAATATTAGGTATATTTATTTCCATCTGCCCTGTTCTGCATGTGTGTCCTAATAGCATTTCTATTAGCCCACCTTGACCTTGTTGATCAAACCTAGCTTGCAGTACACCATTCCCTGATATTTGCTGTTCTTGATTGCTTGGTTTAAGTTTATTAGGAGATTGCATGGAAGAACATTGTGGCCCATCTGGTGGGTCCTAGGTTAAAAATTCACCAACCTAACAGATAGATGCAATTTGTTAGCATGGTAATGAACAATAGAGAACAACAGTGAGGGAAACAAGGGGACACTCCTCCCCCAGACAGGCTCTCTGTCCTCCTGGCTCCAAGCATGGAGCATCACTGGGACTTCAGCTAGCGTTCTCTTGATAACAACACTTGAAGTAACTGCTCCATTACAGCGCCCCATGTTCTGCTCATTTTGAATTGATTGCAACTGCAGTGTCTGGCTGTGGTTTGGGGAAAATTCTTCTTGATTACTTCTGCTAATAAAGTATTTAATCTAAGCTATTTTGATATTTTGTCTATTCTACCTCATGGCTTTAATGACAAAGGTGTAAATTAACTTTAATCACTCAGTTAACCTCTAGAATGTCAATTACTTTTGGGATTCAAATGGAAAACCTGACATGTATGTATACATCTATGTTCCATAATAATGTACTGTAATACGTTGTCCAGCAAAGGTCACAAACATGAAGCATTACAGCTCGCTCCAGGGAAAGAGCAATGGAGGACAGTGCCTTTAAATAGATAACATATTATACGTAATCATGAAGAATGAAGATTACTGGTGTTGCCAAAGTGATTTACAATTTAAACTAGATTTCTGCTCACCTACTGGAGCAGGTAAGGCAAAAATATT
Organism: Electrophorus electricus; assembly: GCF_041902795.1. Lineage (NCBI taxonomy): Eukaryota > Metazoa > Chordata > Actinopteri > Gymnotiformes > Gymnotidae > Electrophorus > Electrophorus electricus. Next base: position 4,843,617 of record NC_137511.1, on the reverse strand, counting down.
AACAGGTTATGGGTTTGTGTCTCAGGCAGCACATGTACTGTCATATTTCTAAATATGTAAGCTGCTCTGGATAAGACCATCTGCCAAATCCTGAAAATGTAAATTTAGATACATTACATTTTTAAATGTTGTATTGGGCAGTGTTGTCTGAAAAAGATGCACATGAGTTGGCATAATTATTTTAAGCAGTGATAATATGTGTAGATTATGAATTTGTGCTACATACAGTAAGGCATTGGCAGCACTCACTGGGTGTACAACAAAGGATGATAAGTTCTGTCTGATCTTAATGTGCATATGTAAAAACATTTAAAAAAAATCACAAGTAATGTACAGACTGCAATGTGTTAGAAAATAAAAGAGATACCATCTGTCAAAGATTGTTCTTTTTCACCGAGTCTACCTCAAAACACACACACACACACACACACACACACACACACACACACTAGAGGAATTCATGATAATATCTAGAGACAATCACTTTTGTTCATTAAGGCTGTTCTTATCCTCAGTACTAATCACTGTGTTAGTTCCCAGACAGGGGTAGGACTTAGCAGTGTGGAACGTGAGCTCTAACACTCACCTTCTACTGCCTATTCACACAAACACACACAGTGATGGGCAGGGCTTTGAGTTGCCTGTCAAACTACTGAGGAGCCTTAACAACAATCAAACTAAATTCATCTGTTCATCTGCCCAATATTATTTCCTACTCAACTCAAGGACCACTCAGATATGTTTGGGGGGGTTTAAAGGTCTGCTGGCTGCCTAGAGAAGAGAGAAGAACAAAAGAGAATACATTGGTGAACCAGAACAGCTATTCTGAATTATACATTAACTGGTAATGTGAGCCTTACTGTGATTTTATCACTGAATAAACACTTGTTTATACATAGCTGCACCAGTGCTGTGAGCCTCTGCTCTCCCGAGCCTGATTAGACCTGGTCATCACTGTTCCCTGGCCATGCCTCAGCATGTCCATTACCCTCCACCCACTGCCAGGGTCACCTGGCTGGCTCAATCAAAACACCTGCAGGCTTTAGCCTTTTATTTTTATTTTTTACTCGCAGCTGCAGCTGCTCCAGCACTGGGCTGATGGATGTTGTTTTGCTGACTGTTAGCTCGCAGGCAAGATGTGGCACCACTAGCCATGAGAAACTGAGTGCCACCATGCCATAGGTATGCAGATTCACACACTCTCTGTCCTTCTCACACACACAGCCTCTCTCTCACATACTCCGAGTCCCTCTCTCATGTTCTCTTGTGCTCTGGTTGGGGAGTACAATGAGGTACTAAGCCCTTTTACAAACTGAGAGAAAGGTCGTGAAATATGACAAATCACTGACTCAGTACAATAAACTTAGGGGAGCACCATGTCCTAGAAGGCTGCTAAATCCAAGCTGCAGAGTGAAAAATAATGAGGCAAGACATGCTGAAAAGCTTGGCTAATGAGAAAAAAACATCAACATCTGTTCTTTTCCATTACCTAACTGCAAGACACCATGAAACTAAACTCTTCATGAGCTGTAGTTTTAAATCAAACCAACACCAAAGACAGTGGGTTGGTTTAGTGTTGGGTTCAATGTTATGATGTGTGGTCATCAAACCATTGTCGGTCATAGCATATGATGCATTTGCATTTAATCTTTATCTTCAAACCAGCCATACAAAGAAATCCAGCCACGTGTGAGGGCTGCTCAAGACTTCTGACAAGTGTCCATGATGTCATAGTGACAGGACCTTCTCTTATCTAACTAGACTTGCTGCATATAACCTGAGAAATGACTCACTCAGGAGATGGCTAGAGACCCCTATGCATTAGTTTGTTTTGACCACACGCTTGTTTTGACTCATTACTCCAGTATTCTTCCACCCTTCTTGATGTGGTGTGTAGGCAGACAGGACTTGCATAGGCTGGCCAAGCAGGGACAGGCAGCATGGAGCTCTGTTGAGGAAAAGAGAGTGCTGAGTCTGGTGGGCAGAGAAGAGCATTACGGTGTATTTTTACCGCAGAGTGGGAGTGAGGCAGGCACTGATACTACAGCTACCTGCTGCCACCATCACAACTACGCAGCAAATGCTTTTGCATGGCCATACGCACTGCATGGCAAAGGGCTGGGTCCTCATTGGAAGAAACGTGCCCGAGTAATTTACATCAATGCACAAAATACAAAGGAAGAAAAAAATGTCAGACACAACACTTTGCTGTGGAGGACAACATGTGACTCAGACATACATAATCAATGGGATTTGTGTCTTTGGCAGAGCTGGAGAAGGAGGGAGGATGTCTGAGTGTCAGATGGCTGATGTAAGGGAAGAATGCAAATTATTAGCCTTACTCCCACATGTCTGACTTGCTACAGGGGCCCTGGGGGGGGGGGGGGGGGGGTTAGGGGTAGCAGGAGGAGTTCAGACGAGTTTATTTTAAAAATGGTAAACTGACACATTAAAAGCATCTTAAAATACACACACACTCCTACCCATCTTCTATCTATTCCTGCATTACTCTGGTCTTTACAAGGTCTTATTTTTCTCTGGATCTATCCATAACCACTCTCCAACTGATGCTAAAAGTTCAGCATTGCCCCCCAAAAGACGTTATTTTTCATTGTGGTGTGGCTGTGCGTCATCAGTCTCTTTAGTTATTAGAACCCAGCTCATAATGTGGTTGTGTAGCTCCCAGAAGCCTCTAAGCTTACTCAGCTTTGAAACACATCACACATACAGCTCCGCAATTCTAACACAGCCACCTCATAAAACAACCACATACACAGCCACACACAGATACAAAAGCACACACACACAGAGTGAGAGTGAGAGAGAGAGAGAGAGAGAGAGAGAGAGAGAGAGAGAGAGATGGGACTTTCACTTTCATCCAGTGTTGCTTGAGATGATCTAAAAATCTTCTCACATTCCCCTGCACCCACCTAAGGACACAGCGTAAAAGCAATGATTAAATCAAACATGGAGAGGGAGAAATATGACTAGCTCTTATGCTGCAAAAACAACATACTGAGCATACTGATGAAATTACAGATTACACATGTAACACTTGTAACTCAATTTGTTGTGTTTAGACAAATGATCAGAACAAGAACTTTGGCTTGTTGACCTTGTTGATCTAATTTTCAAAGGCTTCAATCATTTTACTATATTCTAATTGAGCAGTTAATAAAAATATGTTGTAGAAATGGCAATAAAACTTTAAAGCCAGCAGAAAATCTGTTTACCATTCATTCAATTACAGTTTTTCACATTTACCATTAAATTGTTTATATAATCACTGCTTATAAAAATAGATATCTAGATATCAGCCCACAAGCATAAGAAGGTGAAATTCCTCCTAGTGGTAGCCAAGTGCAGGGCAGAGATTGAAAGCTCAAGTTGCACCACCCAGTGTTCCAAGAACTAGCTCATTTAACCTTTATTTCAACCAGACAAGACATTAAGAACAAATTATTATTAATAATCACAGCCTGGCAAGTGCAGAAGATACTTGAGCCCTTGCAACAAAAAACATACTGTTCTGCATTCTAAGAAAAAAACCAATAACAAAGTATTATTGCGAGTTGTATTTTTTTTTAATGCCCAATTAGTTAAGGTAAGTCTAAATAAAGCATATTTAGAACTGTAATTTATTTTAATGTAAAGTGTACAAAATCAAAAAGGAAAATAACTGTTGACACAAAAAGGGGAAATGACTAATGTTTTTTTCGTGGCAAGATCTCATCTGTAGGGAAGGGATGGGGAAAAGCCTTTTTATTCAAGCAAAAGTAAAACAAATCAAACAGAAGTAAATCATTTACAAGTATCATTAAAATGTCCATAAGTACTCTTAAAAGCAGAACTGAGAAAAATGTAACCAGTTGTAGAGTTCTCTGTAACAGATTCCAGTCATTATCAGCAGCTGAAGGAAACGATATCAGGCCAGGCCACAGGATGTGTTAGATTTAGGGGCCTCCCTGTGATGTAAAGGGTAGAACTCATATTGTACTTAGCCACACAAACTGTCTGCAATGATTTGCAATTAGGGGGTGAATATTCAAGAATACTTTTATAAATGAGTGTAAATCAGTGGAGTTATAGTGAGTGTGCAGAGAGGGACATTTAACCAGAGACTACAAAGTGCAGAGGCGTGTTTTAGAGGGGGCTTTTGTAATGAATCAAGTAGCAGAATAATAAAATGTCTCAAGCTTTTGAAGGGTACCTTTGCATGCAATCTATAAATTACATCTCCATAATCAAACAAGCATGGTCTTTTGAACAATCATACATTTCACAGCAGGTGTAAAGGAGGAATGATTCCTATACAGAAAAGTTTTGCTTGAACCGTTGACCACAAAACGGAGACATGATGAAAAAGTCAATGCACTTTCTAGCCAAATTCTTAGGTATCTATAAACAGCAACCTGCTCTAGGATGGTTCCATCACCAGTTGTAATGTCACAGATGGGAGGGGGCACAGACCCGTCTGACCAAACCACATAATTTTAGCCTTGGTTGCATTTAATGATCAATTAAGGCAATTAAAAGTCTGTTGAACTTTGAGGCAACTATCCTGAAGTGAATTTAACACAATATCAGGAGATGAACCAGTGACACACAAAATTGTATCTGCATATAAATTAATATGAGTTGTTAACAACAAAAGGAATATCATTAAGAAATACGGACAACAGAGTTAGACCAAGTATTTTTGACTGGTGACTTCCAGGAAAGGCTGGATAATGACGAACAGGGTGATGACAACTGGAAAGACAGTGGGCAGCACAGTGAGACAGTAACCAGGGCAGTGAAGGTTAGCGCCCCAACATCACTGGGTCTCAACATCACCAGGAAACTGAACAACACCAGTTTGATGAGGTTGTAGCCCTCAAAGAGTCAGTGGAGGAGTCGACTGCAGACCTCAGTTGATTGTCAGAATCGACTGGTATGTTAGTGACATTTACAGTGCTAAGAATATCTGGGCCACTGTAAAGAGCCAATTGCACCACCTAAACCCTCAATAAAATTCAACACGAAGGAGCCCTCCCTGACAGAAGTCAGGACGTAATCAGAGGAGCCCAGACCAGCTCAGTGTCAGAGCAAAGTGGAGTGTCCAAGCTTTGTCTAAGGGTAATATGGCAGAGGAGGAAGGTAGCCAAGCAGAAATGACAGAAGACATCAAGATTCCAAAGCAAGTTATATCACATGGCTCCACAGCATTTCTCTGATCAGTACGGACATCTTTTTAAAGATTCTTGCTACCTCCTGAGGAATCATCAGGTAGCAAGAGAACCTCCTGAGGAATTCTTTCATAGATACCATGTTGCAGAATGGAAGAGTCCCTGGCATGCCAGACTGCATAGAGTATACAGACTTGGTTATCAAGTTGATCTATGATGCAAGGGAGAACAAAGGAGACCTTTGGTTGGACCTTGCCAATGCTTATGGATCCATTTCACATAATCTTGTGGCAACAACACTGATGTCTCAGAGACATGTCTCAGAGAAGAGCAAAGACCTCATCACGAGCTAGTCTAACAGTTTCGGTTTCATCTCTGGAACTACAAATGTGTTCATGGCATCACTTAGAGAAAGTAATAATTACTGGTTGTGCCATATCAATGTCCTTGTTTGCTCTGGCGATTAACATGTTTGTAAAGTCAGTGGACCCTTGTCTGAATCAGATATGAGGCAACCTCCAATCAGAGCTTTCAGGGCTGACTTGACTACATCATCAGTGCCAGGATGTTGATGACTCATACAGGGTGTGGAGACACTCATGGCATGAGCTAGACTTGCCAATACTTCTCCAGGCACTGCTGATCAATTACGTTTTGATTATTATCATGGATGGATTCGAGAAAAACATCAGCTAGTGCCTTCATAGGTGGGCCTACCAAAGAGCCTCAGCAGCTCTGCCCTTTATGGGCGCTCTGATCATTTGTAACTTCGTTTTACTGGCCTGACAGAGCAGTTTAAAGTAGTGTAAAGCTAGGAAGGTGGTAGCTTCACAAGATCTCACTATGATAAAAAACCAGAGAAAAGAGAGACATCACTTGATTCAGGAAGAGATCTGTTCAGAGCTGGAAAAACAGGTGGATCACAAGAGTGGCAGTGTGTAAACAGGGGGCTTAAATGAACTGGGACCATTATGTCTGAGTGTTTTACAATTTGATTATATAATCTAATAATAATGGAATATTTGTTGGCAGCAGTAGTCTAAATGGTGAGGGGTCAACTATTGGGCAGCCACCATCAGGAAGTGTTTTGCTTTTCAGACAGACATTGAACAGTTTCCTGTGAAAGGGCCATTTTAATGGGTGCTTTTCAGCTTGAGTTAAGAGATGTTTGGAAAGCTGCAATCACCTCATTTCCAAATGAATGAATACATAAGTTGACAGATGCTTTGAGCTCACATACAATACTGCAACCTGTGCGTCACTGACTCAGTCAGTGCTGCCTTGACTTTTAGGGTCATAGACATACTAGAATATTCTTGGCTGAAACAGAATAATGGCAAATCTTTTGAATCATATGCAGAAAATGTTTCAGCCATTACATGAATTTTTTGGTTGACCAGAGCATGCGCAATAATGCAAATTTTCTTGAATCCTTTTGAATAATTCCAGTCCAAATGATCAGCATTTGTGGCAGCAGTACAGGAGAGAACACTTCTGAGAGTATTGTAAACTGGGTGCCTAATATGGAAAGCTGTATCAAAATGCAGAGTGCTATAGCAGCAATACAATGTCAAGCAGATGTTTCAGCTCAGAGTGTGTGAAGCAAACATCAGCTTTGTAATCTGAAGAAATTCTGAACTTCCTGGGATAAAAGAGGGCACAGCGCTGAAAACGCTGGTCCTTAGACAAAAGCCCTCAACCACCGTATTTCCTTGAATGTAAGAATTTGCATTCAGAAATTACCAATCAGATGTGCAGCTCAAATATGCCTCTGTTTGAAACTCAGAGCTCACAGCTCTTTTCAATCAGGTCTTAAGTCTATCAGATCTGTTAGGAAGTGGACTAACACTCCTGTAGCATTAAGCAATACTATAGCTGACAACTCATCTTATGATATGATCTATGCAGTTCTGAGTTGGCCTAAATTAATGCAGAGAACCAAGGTTGCATTATTTCTTTATCACATGTAGTGTTTTACCTTATCACAAGTTAAAGTATTGTGTTTTATCTAATACATATTTTAACCCTGTCAAATATTTAGAGTTTCCTCATAATCCAACTGGTTGAATCAACAGTTTACTGAACTAGATGCAAACATTATTGTTCTTAATAAAGCATACACATTCATTTTTTATGTTTTTTTATGTGTGCATCTAGACTAATGCAATTATAGCTGTCTCATAAAGCCAATTGTCTGAGAATGTAACATATAGACAAGAAGCTGTAAATGTAGTCCACTGCCAGAAATCTTGTACTTGAGGTTCAAACTGCAGTTAAACTGATCTTGAGGTCAGATTCCTCAAAACACGTGTTAGCTATGTTGAACATTTCCATCCCTCCGTAGTGGTAGACTGTGTTACTGGTGAAGTGAATATAACACCACTCTAGCCTGGCTTTATTAAAAAGCATAAATAATTGTTGAATGTTAATCAATTAAATGCTTTTCTAAACAATATTTAGGGGTGCCATATCTCTGAATTCATTTAATAACACAAAGTCAAGAGTGCATCATAGTGAGCCAGTTCACAACCAGATTCTCACTTCCTTCTGCCCCCCCGGTTTAGCAGCAGGTCTTTCTAAATTTCGCGGCAAAAATTGCTAAAGCCTAATTTCTCACACTGCTTCTTACTGGAACTGGCTAATCACATGTATGTGGCCCACACATAGTGACATTGCTATGCATACACATTACTGGAAAAACACCTTTTTGGCCAACCCACATAGAACAAAAGCTAACCATTCCTTCCCTTGTAGCTTTGGGATCACTTACATGCTGAAGTGGGGAATGTTTCTATTATCTTTCCAAATGGGAAGATTAAATACCCCAACAAGTTAATAGCAGCATCTTAGTTTTTGGTTTTGTTTATTATTATTTTAAACAATAGTATCTTCTTTGATGTAAGTAGAGTTTCCTGTTCCTGAACTGAAGGTGTGAAAGCTTAGTGAGCATTTTAAAGACAAGGGTGTTAAATGCTCATCTGATACACCATACTACACAGGACTGGGGAAAAAGCTAAAGCTTGCTGATACTTCAAATTTGGACTTCCAAATTCTGAAGATAATGCCTGTTCTGCAAAAGACCATGGCATGTGACAATGGACTGGGACTTCTGGGATAGTTAGTTGAGCCAAATGGGGGATTTGGAGGCCAAACTCTGGTATATGAAATCTTGCTGTCATCTACTTCTGCTGCTGTGCACATCTGTGGTCTCACAGCAATAAGGGTGGTCAGGTCTCAGTGGCCATTTTGCAATAAACACAAATGGTCAATTGTTATTCTGGATTATACATCACTGGTGAACCAGGTGTCAGTTCCTGTGACTGTTGTCCTGTACCCACTAACTAGAGTAAAATACCAGCATTATATATTGCTGACACCAATTCCCTGTAAAGTATCCAATCTGCTGCACATGTTTACTAGGTTAAACCATAAATTAGGCTAGCCCAATGGTAAATCTCTGACAAAGCAGGCTGTTTGGTCATTAAGGAACTTTATAACATTTGTTACACATATGCACATGATATTCTCATGCTGGGCTATGCAATAGAATTTGCTCTTTCTGACATATTTGTTAATTATAATTTGTAGCAAGACAAGTTTGTTAAGCTTTACCCACATTAAACCTTCGCCTGCACCAATTTCAGTGCTTTAGAAAAGTAGCAAAACAGTTGTTTTGAATATTGCAACAGCAGCCCAACTGATATAAGCACTATTCACTTCGGTCATTGGTTGAAGGTAAGCAGTGAAGGAGTAAGTAAATACAGTAACAAAAGACCCTCTACATGTAGGACCAAAAAGAGTGATCCATGAGTCCATGACTGATCAACCTCAGCTGTGTCACCCGGGCTAAGATGTCTGATGATGGAAGACCTGAAACATCACTGATGATGTATTTGTACTACTTGGTGTTTCAAAAACTAAAAAGTAAAGAAATAGTTACCGATGCGAAGCATATTATTTGCACATTTCCAAAACCCCTCTTAAGATAAATTCATAGTAATCTTAAGTAGGAATGCACATATTAAGAGTTTAACTGTTTATTACCAGATAATAATAAAATATTAATTAGTTAAATAGTAAAATTTAACTGATTAATAAAAAAGGTAATTCCAACGAAATATTTTTGTCAAAACCAGGAAAGTCGGTGTTACTTCAATATTAATCATTATTAATAATATTACCAAAATTGTATTGTATTATTTAATTTAAGAAATATAGCTGAGAATCTTTCTGCACGATTCTAGCTAGGAGGAAAATGTTACATTGTCCATTTTATGAAAAAAAAAAATGTTGTATTGATATTGTTTTCAGAAACATGGTCCATTCTAAATAGTACATTTTAATCGTGACGGTTAACGGTTAATGGTCGATTAACGAGCGTCGTTTACCGGTCAGGAAAAATAATCGAAACAAGCATCCTTAAACAATATTGTTTTAATAGTAATGCCATATACGTATAATAAAATTATATAATAATGTATAATAAAATTAGCGGTTAATGTACTAGATAAATGGTTGGATTCCATTGTGTCATGTTTATACTCACACGAATACGGAATTCAAGAGCAATAAACCCTAGCTACATAAGTAGCCAAGCCAAAAGGTTATTTTTGTGTACTATAAGTAAATACTGATTTTTGACAGCAATCACGTGTTGCACACATAGCCTACTGATGGTCCCAACACACATAAACGTTACTCGAGTGTTAATTGTGCCCTCTTGTGGAGAATTTTGGAGCAACTTCGTCTATGATAGAAAGTTCGACTATGGTTATATAAGCACGATTGACTCGAATATCGAGTGCACTGTTTATAATGATTTGCTTGGGCAACCAATTACCAAAACTCTGCACACTAGGTGAAAGCAAACACAATGCCTAACTTTTCACAAGGATTATGATAAATGTTTTATTTGACCAAGATGGACCCAAGGAATCTTGAATGAGGTACAAGCCAAAAATAAATAAAAAAATAAAATAAGAAGACACTTGGGAAAATGATCATATCACTTTAAAAAGAATTGACAGAGAGAGTATCTCATGAAATAGTAATTCTCACTTAGCCAGATAACTTAACCCCAACATCCATACTGTACAATAGGAGCAGAGAACATTGCTATTGGACAGTCGCTTTAGCCTGTGGGCTAAAGTTTAATCAGAAACCTTGATTAAAGAAAACCCTCCCTGGTCACTTTGACAATTGATTGTGTTCTACAAAGGAACACACTGTGGATAATACAAATAGACACTTCGTAAGGTTCGGTCCAACCTTAGTCACGTAACAGACCAGGAAGAAATGGACCAGGAGTCACGTAACAGACCAGGAAGAAATGGCTTTTAAACGTTGGCAAGTTGAGCATGTTCCTGTCCAGGCCGGTGTAAAAGTAAAAAAAATTAAAAAGGTGCAGCAATCAACAAGCGTGGAGTCATGCACCAACACAGCATCCTTACCCTCGCTAACACAGCCCTGCTTAGCGTTTTCCCTGGCAAGCTACAAAGCCATGCGCTTCAACACTCCACTGCACAGAGCAGCTCAGCCCCTGGGACAGCCTCAATTACCATCAGGCAGCTTGGGCCTGCAACTGATTTCATGACAACCCTGTTGTGCTCCTTCCTCCATCCTGTTTATTTCTGAAGCCATGCTGAGGATTTTTGTCTTCTGCAGGGCAGTGGAAGGACAGAAATCCTTATGAGAGGGTAAACAATCTAGGGGCCATGCATAATAATAATAATACAGAATAAATATGTGATGTAAAACATACATAGATTCCAAATGATTTGAAAGCTTTTTCAAAACTGAAAAAGTTCCTTAGCATGGTTCTTCATAGAAAATGTGTATATACTATAAGAATTCTATGTATCTGTAATGAGGAGGTTCAAGCAGGATGCAGGGACAAGTTACAGACACAAGAACATACGTTTATTTGCACACATAACATATAACACTTAGCACACAGGCTAACACCGACAACACAAACGCGTAAACTATAGACTTTTACATGTATGCTAATGACACAATGAGGAGCAGGTGTGAGACACAGGGAGGGCGTGGCCACTTTGACGAACACACACACACACACAAACACACAGAGGCGGTCGGGGTGTAGAGGGGCCGCATTGTGACAGAGCCCCTCCCCAACGGTGCGACTCCCGGCACGACAGCCTATTGGGCCGCAGCCCCAAGTCCAACGTCAAATGGTGAGGCCGGAGGACCGAACGACCCGACACGGGCCAGCGTGAGCAAGACAGAGGGGGCAAAGACAGGCACCAAGATGACAACAGACAGGGACAGACACAGACATCAAAGGGGACAAAACGACTGGCGCAAATAACGTGACGGGGACAGACATAGTGACTGAGACGGGTACAACATTATTTAACAAGTTTACAAGTCCAGGTAAGCCGGCGAGAGCCCTGGGCTGTTACCCAGTTGTCGGCTGGGCTGCAGTCCAACCTACCAGCGGGGACTCGCCTCTCACCGATTTGGGGGGCGGCAACCTCTGCTGTCCCTCCACAAGGGGCGCACCAGCCACCTTGCCCGTCTCTAGAGTGGGCACTGGTATCGCCTCCTCTCCTTCCTGTAGGCTTTGGTATGGGTGCAAGAGTTCCAGGGCTGTGTGCCCTAGCGAAGGGAGTTCTCTCCTTGAATGAGGCTGCCTCTAGTTGTTTCGCGCTGGCTTGTTTGTGCCTAGGCGATACCTCCTGGTTGGAGCCTTGGGCCACCTCGTAGGTGCCGGAGGCGCGTCGTTCTCGGAGACGACAGACAAAGCATCACTGTCTGCGGGAGAATCCCCATGGAGGACCTCCTCCACCTCCATCGGTGGATCCTCCGCATAATCAGACCCCATGTCCGACCGCAGACTGATGTTGCTGTACTCCCCTTTCTTTCCACAATCATCCCTTATGGTGATCCATGTAGGGGTCGTAGGACCCAGTGGAGTCCTCTTCCGAGTGCCGGTTCTTGTAGTCCGTCTGATCTCTGTAGGACTCAGCAGAGTCCGACCCCGGACCATAATCAGGGCCCAAAATCGTCCAGTGCGTTCCTCCCCTGTTGTGGACAGGAGTCTATGGAGTCCAACTCCCGAGTACAGGCCATCATTGTACCAGTCCCGGTGCCCAGACGCGGTTCCGTATGACTCCCCAGTGTCCGCACTCACCTGGACTGCTCTCCCCTACTGTGGGAGTCGGGAGTGTGCCCAAGAACACGGAGGGCTTCCCTGCAAGGGCTGTGGGGGGTGTTTACTACTCCTTTTACCCCTTTTCTTCCCTTTCCCAGGCATCCTTTGTCGGTCGTTTCTGTAACGAGGAGGTTCAAGCAGGCTGCGCGGACGAGTTGCAGGCACAAGGACATACGTTTATTTGCACACATAACATATAACACTTAGCACACAGGCTAACGGGGTCAAACACCGACAACACAAACGCGTAAACTATAGACTTTTATACATGTATGCTAATGACACAACGAGGAGCAGGTGTGAGACACAGTGAGGGCGTGGCCACTTTGATGAACACACACATGCACACAGAGGCGTTCGGGGGAGGGGCCGTATCCTGACAGTATCAGACAGTTCTGGCATCAAAGTTGAATAGAATTTGTACTATGTGTTTGTATGTAGAGAGTCAGGATTATACACATATACAAATGTAATTATACGCAGGGTTAAGATGTTAAATACCTTGTGGCAAACCATTAGGGTTTTCCATCAGCCCAGCCCACTACAAGAACACTAACTTCAAAGCTCTTCACTGGGGTTGTCATTTCCCTTCATCTGTGTTTCGTTAAATTAAGCCCATGACATCTCTAGAAGGCTTAACAGTGAGGTCTGTCTTTCCAGACTTAGCCCCCATCAAGCTCACTTTTAACTCACAGTCCTATCGCTTGCTGAACCTTTTTAAACAAACCCACATTGGCCTCCTGGTGACTAAGACCATACTCAGCCTCACTGACACCGTTATGCATGCAGTATATGCATTAAGGCATCATGATTCATTGTAATGATATCAACACACTGGAGCATCAAATGGAAGACATTTGTGACCCCAGTTTTATTAATTTAGTTTTTGGTAATGGTGGTTACCCAGTTGTGCATGCACTTTGGCTTTTGTGAGTTGTGAAGAGCCTCAACATTGGAGAAATGTTGAAATTACAGTGTGTTTTTTACACAAAAATAAATAATTGCAAAAATAAATACACAATAAATACTTCAATTATAATTACGTTAGAATAAATGTATAAAAAAATTTACAATGAAATTTGAGTGAAACTTGGCGCAAAAAGTCACACAGAGATACGCTTGTGATGCTCCTCATTCATCACGTATGCATGAATTCACCTGAGCTCAGTGATGGTGGTGGACATGTTGGTGTGATTGAAAGGGTCCTGCATTGTGGCATCATGGCCGGCATGCATATCTCTATGACATGTGGAAGCAAAGACTCAGATATGAGCTCTTTTAAAGCTCAGATTTCTGAGCATGGTGCAGAAGATGTGCTGGTTTATTATGCTGTCACATGGTGACTTCAGCAGGCAGCCCAGATTTAATACCGAGAAACACTAGACTAGGTTTCCAATCACTGTGTGAAAGAGAGAGAGAGCTGAAAGAGTGGTTTGTGGCATTGGAACACTGGAAAGAAATTCTAGGTTGGGGTTCCGCTCGCTGTGCGCAAGAGACTTTCTTGCTCCACATGTTTGTTTTGATGCATTGCTCCATTACTCAAATGAGAGGTCTGAACTGTCCTTGACAAGGACATTTAACACTGGCATGCAGATCTGTTGTCCCTCTCAGCCTCAGGCTTGTAGGGTTGATGTAAGGTGAGAAGGGGAAAAGTTGTTATGCTCCACATATAAAACCAAAATACAATCATGTGGTGGTTGTTGTCTCGGATGCCCAGGAGTCACTTCTATCACATAAACCCACTCCAGAGCTCCCGTGACAATCAGGCACTGACGTCACAGCACACGCATGCTGAGAGAAGAGACAGGAAGAGGATGAGGGAGGCGCTGAGCAGCAACAGATAGAAAAAAAGAAAATTCTAGAGAAGAAGCCTGAGGCGGTAGTGTTCATCACACAGTACCCTGCAAACCATGGGCAGGAGAGGAGAGGAGAGGAGAGGAGAGGAGAGGAGAGGAGAGGAGGAGCAGGGAAAAGGGGAAGTGGCTGTCAGTGGCGTAGTAGTGATGCTGAGTCTGGTACTTCAGTATGCAGAGGAGGGAAGCTGTATAGTCCATCTGAAACCCACACACAGTGGTAATGTACAGTCCCACACTGATAAATACCAGCTCCAAAATAATAGTTTATTCAGGAACAACACCAGCTTAAAAGAGCAAGCACTTAAGTGGGTAATTATTATATAATTATATTATATTTGAAAGTCAAATCACACACATACACACAAACACACATATGGAATACAATTTTTATTCCCTGAACTATGTATGAAAGGGTACTATACCTACATATAAACCTGATCCTGCACACATGAACACACATGCTCAGTTGTAGAAGGCAAACACAGATGATGATGATTATCATCATCATCATCATCATCATCATCATTTATCAAGAACCCAAAGATCCAAAGACAGAAAGATGGTCTGATTTCCAAGGGAGCACTGCAATCCCATGGAGGTTAGCACACTGTACGCTCGCCTCGGTGGCCACGTGTGCAGGAAATCTGTCCACTCTCCCTGTTCTCCTGCCAACGTGTTCATTTCTACACGTCAGCCTCTTTTCTTTGGCTAAAGCAACTTCCGTCTGCGGCATTCTCAGGGCAGCAACTAAGGGAGACGGAATCATCTGAAGTTCGACAACAACCCCTCCTGGAGCAATCACGCAGAGGCTGCATCAGTTTATTAGCAGGACTTACAGGCATGTTAACAATACCCATCATCCATCTGATGACAGCCCTGTCCACTACCCACATCAGCAGACTGAAGGTGGGAGAGACAGAGAGAAAACAAAAAAAACAAGAGAGAGCAGAGAAGTAGAAAGGGAGAAAAATAAAGATAGATACATTTTATATATATATATATATAATCTAGAGAGAGAGAGAGAGAGAGAGAGAGAGAGAGAGAGAGAGAGAGAGGGAGAGGGAGAGGGAGAGAGAGAGAGAGTGAGAGGGAGAGGGAGAAAGAGAGAGAGAGAGGGCAAGTGAAAGGATCAGAGGGGATGAGTAAAAGCATAGATGAATATTTTTAGGGCAACCTGAGGGAATTTCAGCAGTCCAGCCATGAGACCATGGCAAGTGGGTAACCTGTTTTCCTCAACTACAAAATCCAGTAATATGTACTCCATATGAATTCCCGTCACGAGGTAGAGGTCTCTGCCGCTTTAGTGCTTTACTTCCCTCCCTCTTCCCTTCAGTGCATGACATTCCCTGTCTGTTCATATTCTCCATGCTGTTACATCCTTGGTATGCATCTCATTCTCATGGCATATTCTTCCCAATGTTCAGCTCATGAACCTTACTAACCTCTCTCTCCCTCTCTCTTTCACTCTCCCTTGCAGATTATATTTTATTACGCCTCCATAGTAGGCAATGCGCCTTGTGTGGGCTGCAGGGTCCGTCACATTACAGAACAGTTACATCATTTCCATGTGGTCCCGCGATTAGGCAGGTGTTTGCTGATATTTGGAGTGCCTGGGAGAACGGCTCCCAGTGAAAAGCCTGTGCATACGTTGGCTCTGCTGGAGTGTACAGCAACACATAGGTACAACAGCTTAGCAACCTTTTTCCCATACAGCATCCCTGTAGTGCTAAAGCACAACAGAGTCTCAAAGAAGTTTAAAGGTCACCAAGCTAATTACATCGTGTTACGCTATGGAATGTAATACCGCCACTGACTTCCAACGCAGGAATCAGAAACTGCTCCCCTAAGACAAATTAAAACAGGAGTCTGCGAGGAGCTTGGCAACTCCTGGCTAGCCCTCCTTTGAGAATAAGCAGCTGGTATAGAGGAATTTGAAGGTCGGTAACTCTGCATCTAGTTACGTAAGAGAGAAAATAGCAGAAGTAGAGGCAGGAGGAGAACAGACAGAAGGCAAGTCAGAAAATAAGAGGCATTCTTTCAAAGAGAGAATGTTAGAGTGTGAGAGTAGATTGAAAGTGAAGGAAAAGCTAAGGAGAGGCTCAATCTCTCAGTGGCTAAACTCCTCTTTAAGAGCAGCATTCAGTAAGCTTAACAGAGGGCATTTCTTATCAGAGTCGTAAAGAAGTTGTTGTCACAATGAAGTGATGTATGCAAACCTGAGCCTGCTGCCTCGCCGTGATTCACTACCACTACAAAACAACAGCAGGCTGAGCCTTTGTGCAGGACTCCAATCAGATTGCCTGCAACCTAGCCACTGACCTGCATTTAGTACCCAGAACAGTGTCACGGTGATGAATGCCAGCTGCGAGAGAGGCGTAAGGGTGAAGGCAGGATGGAGATGTCATCTTTGAGAAATTGCCCCTTTTGCAAGCCAATATTTTGTAGCTCTCAAATCTAAAAAAAAAACAACAAAAAAAAACATCCAAAGAGACACATCTCCTGTGATCCATCAGCTTTGTCAGAAGCACTTCAACGCCACCGAAAGCTGTGCTGCTCAGTGATCTGAGCTCACACGCTGGGCCCCTTTGGGTCTTTGAGAAGCCATAGAGTGGATCTTTCTGTTTGCACCACCTTTCATTTACAGAGGTGGGCAGCGATTTTTTTTCTCTCCCATTTTCCCTGTTTATCTGTATATCTATTAAAAATGAACTGCCTTTGAAAATTGACCAGCGCAGTTGCAAACACATGCAGTAACTTGAAAGCTCTTGAAGACCTGGAGAGATCAAAAAGGAACGTTTTACCATCTGTTCTGAGCTGCATCCCATCACGTAGAGGAGAAAACACATGACAAACAAAGAACACGTGGTAGGGCAGTGTGGCCTGTTAAATATTCTGGCACTCCTGGCAGGCGTGTTAAAGAGCTGAAGGAGCGCACCACTCCAGGTGCTCTCGCTTTTTCTCTCTCTCTCTCTCTTCACACCTCACTCTCTACTCTAGTGTCCTCTCATGTCCTCTTTCCTTTGCTCTGTTGCTCTCTGAGTGCCCTTTGCAACTTGCCCAGACGTTCATGAATATTCCAGCCCTGCCCAGGACATTGGATCTGCTGTCGCTTGTCACAGGGGGACCAAGGACGTAAGCGGCTTACATAAACCTATGATTCTCCATCAATATTTCTTGGGTGGTGTGAGAAAGACAAACTGGTATGAAGGAAAGAAGGACATTAGGTCCACATTCGGGCAGGTTCAGCATCACCATGCTCTGTTGGGTCCCTGAGCTCTACTAGAAGGCTTTGGAATTGTATTATAAGAACTTAGCACTTAAATGACTGCACATATGAAAGATGAGTATAAATCCCACTGGAAAGTAGAGTGTCAGTAACTTGAAGTCCAAAACTAAGATGAACATGTAGACACCAGTAAAATCAAACCACGACCACAGAGAGATATCACTGATGCTAAATTAACTTCTACAGAGTTAGGCTGAATCAAAATTAATTTAATGCTGGTGCTTTTAAGATTAATTCCAAACAACAATTTGGCTAATTTGTAACAGTTACAGCACAGGCCAATGCTATTTTGTGAAATGATATGCAACATGACAAAGTGTGAAAGCATAAATGATATAGCAGAGGTCCTTAATGAAGCAGAACTGAAAGACTGCTCATGGCATATATTATTAAACCTGGACAAGGATAACTTATTTATGAATAGGTTTTGAGACCAAGAACAATATGTCTCCATCCGCTATCTGCATTTGAAAAGAAATGTGCTTGAAGACACAAATACATCATTTGGTTCTGACACATTTTGCCTCTCCTGATGAAAGGGGAGGTAATCAAAGCACACAATAATGAACAGCACAGATATGGAAAATTGCCTAACTCATCAAAAATGCATGGTTTCAGATTTGCTTCTCTGGCTATGTTTTCTCTGACAAGCTCATTGCTAAATTGTGCCATCTGGATGCATGCAGGAGTAAGAAGGACCTGCAGAGACAAATACGGTACAGGGCCTATTTCCTCCAATCACCCTGAGCTCCCTGTGTATCAACTTCAGATCAAACTCTGACTTTAGAGTGGTCAAATGAGCAGTAAATATCTGTCAACCCAAGTAATCAAATCTGGTAGTATAGAAGGAAATCAAGCCACTGACATTGTTATAGACAAGTAACATTACTATTTATTCCAAATGTAAGAAAGCAGACACTTAATTGGTGTCTGCACTGTCCAGACAATTTTTCTACTTTACAAGTTTAACGATGTTCATGTGTTGATATGTTGATACTTCAGATACTGGTAGTGAAACAATATATATCACAATTAAAACGCAAATTTCACAGAGGGAGCGAGAGAGAGGAAACAAATGTCAGATCTATGGTTAGCCATAGGACAAAAGTTGTGATTTATCTCCCAGTATCAGACTCATAGATCAGCTCTTTCAAACAGTGTCTCAAAAGCAACATGACAACAGAGCTGAAAATCAAACTCACGGTAATCATGTCAAGCCTCAAAATGTTGAAGGATAGTAAGGCCAAGTACTGTAGAAGTGTATTATACATACTTATCCATAATTTGCCAAAATTTCTTATCTCCCAGGAACAATAAATGAAAAGACACAAAGGCTCTCTAGGTAAACCCAGCTCTTTGCAAATGTAGCTGTTCAATTCTAGTAATATTCATACAACTGAGAAATGACAGACTTGCCTCTCTGGAATTTGAAATCAGAGTTTTCAGGAACATAAACTTTGTACATTCAGTTCATGGCAAAAGAAAATACGATTTAGGAGGCTCTAATCCTTCTGTGGTCACTCTAATTACAAACACACATAGCACAATATTTAAAAAGAAATAATTTGGGACATTATGATTCATGCCCTCACAACAATCATCTTTTTCACAGGAACTGTCTTGTAAAATGATTCACATTCAGCTGTCCTGAGGTACCCTTCTCAGCTGGCGTAAAAGCTCAGGAAACAAGGCCGATGAGCTCCACTATCCAAGTCTAAGCAAAACAGTCGTATAAGTGTATTTATCCCTGTTTACTGTTACAAGCCCCTTCGGACACCCAAATGTCTCAAACCAGGTGAGGAAAGGCTACGACATGATTCAGCACTAGTAGCTGTCCAGGCAACGGCCCCTTCGCTTTGTACTACCAGCACATTGCCAGAAAACACTAAGTCCCAAAACTTAACGTTCACTCTTATTCATTATGAACTGCATAACCAAGTCTTAAGTAAGCCTGAGATAAAACACCAATTTGGACAGCTGTCTGGCATCAAGTGAGAGTGCTGACTTCTGATTTTATCCCCCTTCACTGTCACGCTGGAGAGCTTCTCTGTTTGGGTGCAAGCGCCGTTTGTTCATTTCGCTGTTTATTGGAATTGCTGACGATGGCTTTAGTGCCAGTCAATGCGCAGTGATTTATGATTTCATATTAGCTGAAAGACAGGTGTAGCCCATGTTCAACCGCTTTTTCCGAACTTTTCCGCAAACATTTATTTTCATTTTTTTCCACAGGAAGAAATAATCCAAAAGGCAAGTGTAATGCCAAACCAGGGAAATGCAGCATCGTTATGTCAACTCTACAGCACAGACATAGACTATGCTTCTATGTAGAAAATCATAGAGAAAACACAGAGAACATACCGAGAGATCGAATCTCCTGTAGATACTTATCAGAAACTTGGGTTTACCACAGAAATCGATTATATATCGACACATTTCATATTCTCCCCTCAAAACGACAGGCTACTCCAATTTCATGATAAATTAATCAACAGACTTTCTTATCTTGACGTTTCACCTGAATATTTGCTCCTGTCGATGAAGACATTCCTTGCCATTGCATTCAGTTCATTGTATTGCCTCTGACGAACTACTCAGCAGTGGTGCTGCTGATGTCAAACCGCCCGAGTCCCCTTTAAGTACATGCATTGGGCTTTGTTTAAAAACTGAACACATTTACATCATTTACGTTAAATACAATAGTCCTAAGAGGAGATCATGAGCGTTCTCCTGGATCTTAAATCAGCGATTTCCTCCGAAAGCCCTTTACGTGGCTTTTGTTTGGTATTTACACGATCATTTGTAAAGCAGTCTGTTAAACATGGCTGTGCGCACTGAGCGCTGTCCGCCACTGTATACCGAACGCAGAATATGGTGTAGCACTGGCTGAATAGTCCCAAAGCATGCCAAACGAATAACCCAAAGCATGCATAACGAAATACTTACGATCCGCCATCGATTGCTCCTCGTATGCCATGCCTTAAGTGGGGGCACCGGACCCCAAAAGTGCTCGTTTGTTGTATACCGGCTGCCTGCTGCTTCCCGCTGCTGTTCTCTGGTCGCTGTCAGAAGAGCGTTTCTTCTCAACTGCGCTGACTATGGAAGAGAAGAGAGTTCTGCGCTCGACTGGTGAAGATTAGCGTCGCGCTGGTAGAGGCGTCATTGCTGAGAAAAAAACATCAACCGTAAGCCTTCCTCCAATAATACAAAAGACAGACTGGCTTAATTGAAATCGTATAGTTAAAATGGTCCTAGAAGCCTTTCTTTGGCATGTCAGTCACATAAGCTGCCAAATAAAGTAGTTTTGTGTTGCATTGCGTATGACAAAAGCGTAAGAGGAGATAATACACTTCGATCAGGAACCTCTGAGCTGAGAAGGCTCGATTGCCAGTAGGCCACTAAACAGAACAAAGGCCTTAGATTCAGGGAAAACACAATTAAACCCCATAAATAATAATAATAATAATAATAATAATAATAATAATAATAATAATAATAATATGGAAAAGACGAAAATAGCATAGTTAATGAGAGAAAGAGAGAGCAAGCATGCACAAGTGAGAACTAGAAAGACATGGGGATGCTTTAATGAGATTAATTTAATTAGAACTGCTGTTCCATTTAGAGACAGTGCAAATCAGGACATTAGTTGCCTGGGACTGAGACATGGGATGGCCTGGGTGAAGGGATGCATAGTTGGTTAGGAACTGGAAATGTACTGGTATGCAGTTGCTATCAGACCCATAGGACCCCAAGGAGAGAGGGCCAAGCATATGCTGCAGTTCTGCAGTTTAACAACATATGTTGTGATATTCATTGGAACGTATTATAAAGCTTAGCTTTATGATATGAATTTAAAAAGACCTTACTGAACCAAGATTTGGAGAATAAGTGGTAGGCCCCAGTAGGAAATATGAGTACAGATAGATGTGATTATAATTAGTTGTTTTTTAGCTTGTGGAAAATATTTTAGGCATGGTCTTCTCTGCTTCAAATGTAATAAATCTCCATTTAGTATATGTTACAAAGAACAAGACTAAACATATTATCTAAGAAAAGTAATATTTTAAAAATATATTAGTTTAAATTGAACAAAAGCACATGCAACAAATAGCAAACATCTCTTGGGAAAACTGTGTCATTTTGAAATTAGCCACAGCTGGGCCTTTGGTACAGGATCCAATGGTACTGGACAAGATAGATGTTGCCACACTGACCACACAGAGGTGCAGTTGTGCAGCAATAGTCAGCCAGTGTGCACTGACACACACACAAACACTTCCCAAAGCAAAACAACACCCTGCATAGGTCTATGCTCATGTCATTTAACCAAGTCATCTTGCCATCACATTGAAGGATACAAGAATCCATAGGCCACAAAGGATAGGGCCATGAATGCAGTCTCAGATGATGCAGATTAACACAATTTCACTAGTTTAATTTCACTAGGTTTAATCAAAAATGTCTATTAGTTAAAAAATGATTAACAGTAACTGCGAGATTTTCTTTTTATATTAAACATTCATGTCAGTGTGAATTAAATTCTGAAGGTGAGTCATATAGGCTATCAGTCAGGCCTGAATGATTGCTGGTTGGAACAGGAGTGTGAAATATGCACAACCAACCTGCCTCTCATTGAGGCTGCTTTAATTATGTAAGAATGGATTTGGTCCATTGCACTTGAATGGAACAATTTGTCCTTAGCGATAATTCACTATTCAAAACCAGAAAATGGTGGTCACAAAATTATTCATTAGGAAAAGTTTTCCACTATCCTGAGAAAATTGGCCTTAAGAGATTTCAGTGAACTTGAACAAAAACGAATAAAACAAACAAAGAAAAGAAAAGAAAAGAAAAGAAAAGAAAAGAAAAGAAGAAAAAGAAGTGTTGGACTGAGTGACAGTAACTGTAAGATTTTAATTGCTTTCCGTTTATTTTGATATAATTGATTATTTACAATATCCTGTTTCAAAGACACTAGGAGATAGAAACTATAGTTAGCTTTTTTCAGTGATGTTGGAATTTTTGCCAAAGCCCTAACGTCTCTCCTGCTCCTGGAAACTCGGGACTTGTTTGATCTGACTTGGTTTCACTGCCCACGCTGCAGACGTGCAGAGCAGACAAGGCTTAAGAACGTAAAGGACGGAGCGCATACACATGTTTACGACTCCAGACCAACTGCTTCAACATGTTTTCATATTCACAATGTCACAGTGTCCCACCCCCGCGCCGTATTGGACAGAGCGACAGCTGAACTCCAAAACAAGACCTCTGATTGGATAACGGGCTTTGATACGCGCAAGCCTTTTCAGGGCAAAAATACGCGTTGTAAAACATAGAACATTTTGTCCTGTTATGTTGCTTGTAGGCAACTGCATATTTATTCACTTCTCACTTTCTGTAATCTTTTAATAAGTCTAAATAACGCTTCGCAATGAAGTTTGTTAGGTTTATTATGAAAAATTCTGCTTTGGCCAGTGCGCCGAAACACATCGAGCACTTTGCTAAATTCTCGCCGTCTCCTCTTTCTATGAAACAATTTATTGATTTTGGTGAGTATGTTTCTCAAACGTTATCGTTCTGAATAAAGTCGAAAATGTAGCTAGCAAGCTATAGCTAGATTGTTCAGAACCCTGGCGCACTGCAAAACAGATTTGCAGCAGATAACATATTTAGCTAGCTAGAAAAAAATCGGTCTCAGTAGGGTGTAAGTCGTTAAGTATAATGTGCTAGGTGTTAAATGCTATTCTGCCATGTTTTTATTTTAATTTCGACAGTGTATGATTTCCGAGTTTGGAGTGTAGGGATTAACTAAGGACCTAGCTAGCGAAAACGTTTGACACTGATCCAGTGTTGCATTATATTGGTAGACAACTAGTGTCCATTCAAGTCCATGGTCTATTGTGCAGTGTTTAAATATGTTGGTATATGAAGAACCAAAGAGGCGACCTTTTATGTGTTGTTAACCGTTGGCACTACGTGTAGTTGTCAAACACAACTATGTAAAATTATTGTTTGAGCAGGTTCCACAAATGCATGTGAGAAAACGTCATTCGTTTTCTTGAGGCAAGAACTACCTGTGCGTCTGTCAAACATCATGAAAGAGATCAATTTACTGCCTGACCGACTGCTCTCCACACCATCCGTTCAGATGGTACATAGCTGGTAAGTCAGATTTATATAAATCACTGATCTCATCGTCGTAATCCTGGTTGCATCTCCTCTGGTTTTTAAATAGCCCTTTGTAAATGCTTTTGCAAAAGTGCTATATTGATAGTACATAGTAAACACCTCTTCCCTGGTTTACTTGAAACTGGCCCAGACACTAATGAGGTGAACTTTTGCCTACTTTCTGTACAGTGTTAGGCTAGGCTGAGCAGTCCTTCCAAGAGGGGCTTTGTAACCTTTGCCCTACTTTCACTTCCTCCTCTCCTTACACATATTTACAGACTGTGGTAGCTCAGTGGATAAGATATGTGCCTAGTAATCATACGGTTGGTGGTTCAAGCCCCACCACTGCCATGTTGTCACTATTGGGCCCCTGAGTAAAGCGCTTAACCCTCAGCTTGTGTTCAGTCATACTTGTAAGTTGCTTTGCATAGATATGTCAGCTAAATTCTGTGAATGGAGGAAGCTTTCTAAAGAGATTTACCTTTTGTTTTAGTAGTACACCCCTCATTGGATGGCCTCAGAAAAATTAATTAAAAAAAGCAAGCTGATCAATTGATATAGTTAAATTAAGATGAAATGCAAAAACATGAAAGGCTGGTCTCTTCATTGCTATTTTGCGTTTACGGAATTTAGCAGACGCTCTCATCCAGAGCGACTTGCAAAAGTTACAAAAGTTATTTTAGGAACAAGACAGCTTTTGTATGAACAAGATTCTGTCTGTTCTTAGAACACTCCTCAGTAATAAAAAAAACCTTAGAGATCATATCAAAACACACACACACACGCCATCCACAGTTCCCATGTTGTCCTTTACAGCAGTCATTTTTCAAACTTTGGATTTTTGCTTAATGCTGCCCAAGTTGATCTTTTGTGCACGGGGCACTTTTAACCAATTTCAGAGTATCTCATCAGTAATTCAAGATATTGACATGTGAGAATACCTGTGATAGCTGTGAGATGTGAGAATACCTGTGACAGTAAAGTGACAGTAAGCTGTCACTTTACTCATATGTGTTACTTAGTGTACCGATACTCATTGCCCTTTGTAGTTGTTAACTTTGAAGGAATCCCATGTACTCCATTTCACTCTGTGCTCAGGTATGTTCAGAGTTTGATGGAGATCCTTGAGTTCTTGGAAAAAAGTCCTGATGATCACAGTGTTCTGGGAGAGTAAGTGCAGTAGGATTATACGAACCTCAGATCCATTCTACAATTTTGGCCTGTATTATTATTGGCTTTCTATACGTTCTTTCACACCTGCTCTAACCTTCAGGTTTGTGGAAACACTGGTGAATATCAGAAACAGACACAATGATGTCGTGCCCACCATGGCCCAAGGCGTGATTGAGTACAAAGAGGCTTTCAGTCAAGATCCGCTCACCAATCAGAACATACAGTACTTCTTAGACCGATTCTACATGAGTCGCATATCCATTCGTATGCTTATCAACCAGCACAGTAAGTTGCAGGCTTGATTGATAACATGGCTCTTACTACCAAGCTGCTACCTCTGTTTTCAGATCTGCTGTAACAAAAAAAGCAGATTGAGTATTGCAATCTATACAATCTTTAACATTCTTCTTGTATAAAAAATGTATATTTGCATATTATGTGTAATAGGGCTAAAGTTTCAACAGGACATCATTTTATTTTAGTTAATAGAAGTGGAAGATTCCTTAAGCCCCCCAAATCATTTCCATTCAAAAAGCACCACTGTTGACTGACAAACTGAGGACGGTGCTCTGTAGAACCAGCAGTCACAATTTGAAGACTTACTGTCCCCAGTGTATATTTAGATTAATTTATTTCAGCTGTTTTATGCACATGATGGTTAACTATTTTATTTTTATCCTATAGCTCTGGTTTTTGATGGGGCCACAAATCCTATTCATCCCAACACCATTGGGAGCATTGACCAGCACTGTCAAGTGACAGAGGTTGTCAAAGGTGTAGAATAAGTGCATTCTTTTCTTGTAGTATTATGTGGATACTCTGTTATCTATGACAGACATATGTCAATGTTTTGCACTTTTTGATGTTCTTACATGTTTTAATGACTCATTTGTATCCAGAGGCTTATGAGAGTGCCAAAATGCTTTGTGACCAGTACTACCTCAGCTCCCCTGCCCTGGTGTTGCAGGAGCTCAATAGTGAGTGATGGATTGTGCTGCTTTCGTTTCCAACACCTAGCTACTGTGTCATTGAGCTGTCCGAGCCCCATGACGGGTGAAGCGCCATTATGTTTGTTCACTCAGCAAGTTGTGTGCTCACTCATTAGATTCATAGATAATCACTCAACTTACTGAGGCATGCACTGTGTTTGAGTGGATATGGCTGACTGACTGAAACAGTACTGACGCTGTGACTGAACTCCAATGAACGAGATAGAGGCATTGATGTTTGTACAAAGAAACAGATCAAAAGTTTTTTCATATTTCTTTTTGTCTGTTTCTGTTATACAGCAAACAACAAGAACCAGCCTATCAGCATAGTGTATGTGCCCTCTCATCTCTACCATATGCTGTTCGAGTTGTTCAAGGTGAGCCTGATCATTCTCATGCAGTCCTCTAGAACAAAATCATGTACATAACGTATACTGAGTGTTGCCATGACAAAATCTTTCTTTCATCAGAATGCTATGAGGGCAACTATTGAAAACTATAATGAAGGCAGTAGTCTTCCACCTATTGAGGTTATGGTGGCTCTCGGAGGAGAGGATCTTTCTATAAAGGTTGGTTGAAGTAATGTTTGTTACTTTAAATCAGTGGCAGTCAGTCCCTTCTAAAGCTTCAGAGAAGGGGTTACAAAAAGGTGGATGGAAAGAAATAATAAATCATTTATTAAAAAAGTAAAATAAATAAAAAAAACATCAACCTATTCATATAAGATACTTTCCCATTCTTTGTTACTATTGGATGCATTTCTATCTGAGAGTGGTACTACTCAAAACTGCTCATTAGTATTGCAGGGACTCGCTGCTGTGTCCCTTTTGGTGATATTTTGAAGGGTTCTGTAATGTAAGTCTATTGTCACTGTCTTTGCACAAGTTACCTTAGTCAGTTAACTTTGAAGTGAGACAGACTCTGGAGCATTTATAATTCAAAAGTGTTTTTCAAGGCTACTCTTTAATTAAAATCTCACAATGATTCAGTGAGATGGGCCAACTCTATAAATCTCAGAAAGTAAAAGGCTATGTATGTAGTTTCTATAAGATGAACCATGGAAGGTATGTCTGGCTACCAACTATCCTCCAGCGTACATACCATTCTTGTTGTTGTCTGTAGTTGCAATTAGAGTCGTATTTTGGGAATCCAAGCAATAATTTAACGTTGCATGTAATTTGCGGTGGGAGTGGGGGTTTAGTTGCAGAAAATCAATCAGCCACATCCATTGCACACCATTGGTTTGAACTGATCTTGAATCTCTAAATCTCTTGAATTACTGATGATGTTTCTCTCTTTTCATTACTGGGTTGTTATATTCAGTCCTTAAAATCCTTCCTTATTCATTAATGCAGGCAAACTGCCGTTGCTAATTTTAGATAGGTTTTTGCATGCATCATTTGACATTAAAAGTCTATTAACCCAGTCCCATAGAAACCTGAGCATTCCATTTCCTGGAAAGACACAGACATCCACACCTGCTAGGATATAATGCATCAGATCAGTGGCCTTGTTATTTGGTTACTATGACAACATACTGAACCTTGTTTTGTCCTAATCAATCGCAATTGTGCAACCCTGACCAGAGGCCAGTGAAACATTAGACGCTTGTTTTTTTTCTCTGTCAGTTGTCCTGTCCGTGTGTTACCCCAGTATCACAGGGCTTCAACTGTTCCTCGCAGTGATTTATTAATTTTTTTGTTCCATTTCCTTGCAGCTTTAATGTCTGCTGTCTCTCTCTGCCTGCAGATGACTGACAGGGGTGGTGGAGTTCCTTTCCGGAAGATCGAGAATCTTTTCAGCTACCTGTACTCCACAGCCCCGATTCCACAGCCTGACCAGCAGCACAGAGCTCCTCTGGTGAGACGCGGCTCTTTTCTCTATCATTACAT
Organism: Electrophorus electricus; assembly: GCF_041902795.1. Taxonomy (NCBI): domain Eukaryota; kingdom Metazoa; phylum Chordata; class Actinopteri; order Gymnotiformes; family Gymnotidae; genus Electrophorus; species Electrophorus electricus. The sequence continues at coordinate 4,815,908 of NC_137511.1, read as the reverse complement.
TTCTTTACAGTTGACACAAAGAGGTTCCACGCCGTCATTTGAGCTCAACCGCCAGTGTGGCCGGTAGAGCGATAGGGTGGAAAAGCTGTGTGATTTGCATTGCACAAGTTATTAGCAGCATGTCATTGTGTGGGTCCTCGAATACCTGTCCTGTTTTGTCAACAGGCTGGGTTTGGGTATGGGCTGCCGATCTCTCGTCTCTATGCAAGGTACTTCCAAGGAGACCTTCAGCTCTACTCTATGGAGGGTTACGGGACCGATGCTGTCATTCACCTCAAGGTACGCTTGCTTCTTTAAATCTAATGAACTCAGTCAGAAGTACTAAATAAAACAGGATTGTTTTAATGAGCCTAATTCTGCTTTATTTATCAAAGGAATTATTTCAGATTTATGTTTTATGCAAATGTGTTATGCTCTCTTAAACAAGGCACTGCTTTAGAAATGCCTTGGTGTGTTCTTTTCCCCTCAGGCGCTATCCACAGACTCTGTGGAAAGGCTCCCAGTGTACAACAAGACGGCTCTGCGGAACTACAAGGTGAGTCAGGGGGCAGACGACTGGTGTGTGCCCAGCAGAGAGCCTCTGGACCTGGCTGTGTTCCGACTGGCAAAGTGAGGAGGGAGCAACATCCTCAAGCCCCACCAGGCTCTGACACTGGGACCAGAGAGTAGACCGCCGTCCTGGATGCGGCCCTGCCCTGGGAAGACAGGCAGTCTCTCCTGTAACTCTAGTTATCGCATGCAATAGCTTTCCCCCTGCCATAATCAACTCATGGACTTATTTATTTTTTCTTACTTTTATTCGTTTCATGGTTTCACTTTTGGTTTAATTTTTTCTTTGTCACAACGTCAATTTTGATCTAAGCATGCGTGAGTGAGACGGCCGACAGAGGCGACAGCCTATTGCAGCTCATGCCGTTTGTCTCTCGTGGGAAGTGGCGTTTTGTGGGGGGAGCGTGGCATACAGCCTGTGCCGCTACCCTTGTTAGTGGGCAGGTGGAGAGCCACCTGTCCCTCAAGGTCAGATGCAGCCCTGAGCACCTGTGAAGTAACATTGCCCAGTGGGTGGACCGAAGATAAATCCATGCATAATACTTACATTTACCAATAGACTATATAATCAGAGGTTGATGTGGAATGTGCTGTAATAAGTTAACACTTATTACTGCAAGGACACTCAACTTCCAGTGAATGGCAGATCTTCTGACTTCTCTTTCCATAGGGGTCAGGTGTGTTTGATGACAGTGAACAATTCGTTCACTTAATACAGTTTGTTCAGTTAAATGTCAGTGGTCATATGCAAGTAGTACTATAATGAGAGTCCACATTTGAGTAACGCTTTCATGAAACACCTCTGTGATGTTGCCACATTTCAATATTGTATTGTCACATACCTGGAACATAATTTCAACAGTATTCAGAACAAGGAAAGCTGCATAAAAGAATCAGAATATGTTTCTTGAGTTTGGAACTCAAGCAGTGTGGAACCACAACGAGTGTTATGTATTGCAAGATTTTTAAGTGCATGTTGTCAAATCAGTTATGACATCCCAAGTATATTATTATTGCCTTGGTTAAACTGTTGTGTGATCGTACACTTAATCACCCTAACATTACTTCCTTGATTGAATGCACTCCATGTATTTTTATTTTTTTTTGAGTGTCTTTTGCTTCTAAATTTATTCTTGTACCTTCAGGCTTGCATTAGATGTTTCTGCCAAAATAAAAACAATATAACTGTTAGGTAGATTAGACTCTGCAGCTTAAACCTTGTCTGATGCAACTTTCTTTCAGGTTGTGCTTTTTTATTTTTCTTTATTTTATGTGAACAAACAGGTAAGAGATAAGAGAACTTATCTCTACCTTTGCATATATATCTGTGTGCCTCCCCTTGTTTCCTGTAATAAATAAATGACCCATTCTGAACGTGAACCATGCAGCCTTTCAGGACCATTGTATAATGTATGCCATATTTGATCCTTCATGGCAAATGAAGGAGAGCTAATATTTTTCTAATAAAATCTGTTTCCATTGTATTTATAATGTATATACATATAATGGAAATAAACATGTTCAAATAATAATAAAACAAACTTTTTCTCCCCATTCATAAAATTTGCTTTGGCATCATAAGCTGTGTTATTTCCTCAGAGTCAGAAAGTTGGCATGCAGATCATATGTAATGATGACAGAGGCTAATATCTAATAATCATCATCTCACACGCTGTTTCATGTTAATAGCTGATTAATTGTCAAGTGCTTATCTGGAAATGGAGCTGATTAAGAAGTGCAAGTTGAGACACTGCATGCTGGCCATCCGCCCAGTGAGTGAAAGGCAATAAACAACTTCCAAAGCTTGTATGTAATATGCTATTGGCTTGGCATGGTTGGATGGAAAAAATTTGAGAAAGCCTCTTAAAATAGACAGCAGAAAAACAACAGGCTTCTAGCAGAACCACATGGTCCAGCAGAGAACAAACTTTGACAAAGACTTGTATGAGATTGACCTACAATCAGTTTTTAGATGTATTTGTTTGTAGTTATTGTTGCATATTAAACCTCAATTACATTTGGTATGTTTTATGTTTAGAATGTATGATAAGCTCACAGTAATTAGTATGTTCTCAGAGTCCATGGTTTGCTGTGATGTTTCTCATTGATCTTTGGCAAGGTCAGCTCTGCTATCAAACACTGCTGCCTGTTTACAATCCACAGCGAAATACCCTTCAGAGAAAGTGGCTTATCTTACTTTACACTTTATCATGTACTGTAACATTGTGTGCCCACTGGCCTGGTTTGTGGGCCTGTTTACTACTGTAGAGTCAAGGGGTAGCCAAAACTATAGTGTGGTACCCTTTGTCTTTGTTCTAATACAAAGCCCACAAGCCTCAGATTTAACAGGTTCACCATGCGTGTGCAAGGACTGAGTAAAGCGAATCTGCTTTTGATTATTGTCCAGTGAACACATATGAATATGTGTGAATTTGCTTTTTTAAAGATCTCTTTGCTCACAGTTTCAACACATGTTGAGGAATTCTGCACACATATTCAAGCATCTCAGAGTGCAGGGCAGATGGCATCCTTCTAGCAGAGTGTCCTCTCGAGCAACTGTTCCAGGCCCTGCAGCTACACATCAACAGCAGGGGGCCATATACAGTCATCTCAAATGACTCTAATGCATTTGACGTAGGCACTGAACATTTTGTGGCATGCCTTCCATACCTCTGGGCTGTTTACTGCTCTCCCACTCACGTGATGCGCTGCTGGCGGCTCTAACGTCCCTGTAGCAGGATTTTAGAGTACTGTCTCGATGGAATTGGTTTTAGTCCATTGGTCATTGATCTCTTTTGCCCTAGAACTTGTGGCTCGAAAAATCCAACTTATAGCAGTTAGGCCATGAGCTGGCCATGAAACTTTCTGTTGGTTCGAATACGCAATATAGATATTTTCTTCTGTGACTAAGAAACAAGTGCAATCTGAATCTTCAATTGGGATTAAGACACAGCTGCATTACACCATTACAACTGTTAATTAACCTGAAAGATTCAGTGTCATTTATTTAGACCTGGCTGTGCATCAATGTTTACATTATGAAATATGTTAGGTTTCAAACTGAGCCTGTAATGAATGCTCATTTTATACTAGGTCAGCACTGCGTGTTCGCCCCCCTGTGGCCTCTCCTTATCACTGCATTGTCTTTCATCCTCATTGAGCTGTTGCTGACGTCTCTACAGCTATCTAGAGGAGCCCCGCAGCTTCAGCTCCAGTGTTCTGTAATTACTTAGCCTGAAATAAGTTCTCACTCTTCAAGCTAACAGATTTACATTTTATTATGCCGCCCATAAAATTTTACAAGTAGGGCCTATTTCTCTCTGAGAGCCACTTAAATCCATTTCCATTCATTGCATTCCAGTGGTTCCAATAGCCCCAAGATGTTTTTCATACTGTGTGAGCTGAAGTTATAAGCTTCAGTTGGCCCATGAGATGCCATTGATTCTGATCATTTAGAATTTACTGTGAGTTAACTGCTTCAGCACCAAGTATTTTTGGTATGCTTAAGCGGCATCTCATCAGCTCCGTTTTGCTGATATTGACTCTTTTGCACTTACACTAACCAGTCACTTGTGGCACATGTGGTTTCTGACTGATACTTACACGAACAAAATCCTAAACGGACACATAAGAATGTGTGAAGGGGAAAGCTGAAGCCTTTTTGTGTTGCTGCATATTTGCTGCCAATAAACAACCATCTAAAAAGTAAAACATAAATGAAACATTATTTATTCCTGGGAAATGTGTTTGAATTTAATTTCTAGTTTACAGCAACAGCAGTTCTGGTATTCATAACTGTAGCATATTGTAAGTCAGAACTGAATTAATAAACCACTGAATTAATGAAAAAAGAAAGAAAAATAAATATTCTGATTTTAGATTATCTAGCTACCATAACACTAGTTGAAGAAATATATAACACAAAATATGTAACACTTTACATTACATAGTCATGTTTACAGCATGAGTATTAGTTACAGTAAAAAAAAAACAAAAAAAACCCCAAAGTATAACAACAATTTGATACTTGGTAGTCACTCTGCATGTACTCTGAACACTGATGCACTGTTTTCCATTATGTAAGGACAGAGTATTAGTAGTATGTGGCAAAATAAAATAATCTATGATCAACACAATAGAATTAGAAAACAACAGAAACAAATGACCATTCTTTGCAGACTGTGGGTCAGGCAGCGCAAGTGTTTAAAAGGAAGTAGGCTCGCGGCTGCAACCATGCTGCGAGCACTGTCAGTGACAAGTGTAGTTATAATTTTCCCATAATGTTCCATTCTTTTGCGACATCCAGACAATGATCAGCCCGTGTCTCTGCATAGTTTCACGTTTCTTTTGTACTCACACTTAGTGCAAATGACTGCAGATTCAATTCTTTATCAGTGAAGTACGCATTAATTGCATACATTTTTTTAGCACATTAAATATTTCAAACTAATCGCAACAATTACCGCATTAATTTTGACAGCGCTAGTTATTACACATTCTTAGTCAGTATTTTACACTGCTATTAATATTATAGTTAAACTATAACACTGGCTATCTCATGCCACTGGAATATGGAACATTTAATATTGTTATTTAATAAATTATTTATACGAACTTTTTACATGCTGAACCTCTTTGCATTCCAACATGATAAGTAGCTGTACTTTGGTAATTGTCCTACACAGTACATTTCATTTCAAGTACAGATAATAAACAGCATCCCTTTGTTTTGCTGACCTCATGATCAAAAGTTGCCTATAGACGTTTTCATGTGCATGTTTGCATCTTCCATGTGAATGCTGGTGTGAAACTCTAACTTCTCTTTTATTGGGTGCTTCACCCTGCAGGACTCCTGTGTCGTCTATAAAGCAAGTGCTTATGCTCCATTTTGGCTTTTCATTTTCAGTGATCTGTACCTATGAGGAATGGTAAGCAACCAGCTGCTTTACATTGCTTTACCTTGACATCTCAAATGAAAATTGCAAATGTAAACATCTTTTGCATACTTAACTTGTAGCCAATGAATGACTTGAACAAATCATTTAGGGAGACAAAATATCTCCTACTTACAGATGTTTGCCTCAGGCATTTGGGTGCTAGCTGCACTGTTTGTCTGTGCAGCCAGCACAAAGGAGGCTGGGAACTCGGTAAGCATAAAGTAGTCAGAAACTAAAGAAAATACTCATACATATACATAGTTTGTTTTCTTTTGTATCTGATATTACCTGTTGCACCCTCAAATGCACAAAAAGTAATATTTATACCTCCCTAAGTTTAGAATTGTATATTTTTGAATAAGGGATTTAGTTGTATTTCGTAAATATTCCTAAATTAGCACTGGAACAAAAATAAAAGGATTTAGAGAAATGTCAATAGTTTTATTCTCTACAGTATTACTGCATTTATGGTATTATTATTTTTAAAAATGTCACACACACATGCACATCAGCTAGAACATGAACCATTCATATTGTACAGACCTTTTACTTCATAAATCTAAGATTATATTGTCTTCTAGTATGAAATGAAAGTGTGGAGGACAAATGACAGGTCCTTACAGGAGCCGCTTGCTCTGGTGTACACGGTATAGTAGAACTGCCTGGGCTTTTCTGAAAACTAAAGCATTAGCACCAAGAATGTACTGTAAAGTGCATAAAGTCATTTTTCTGGATTTTCTTTTTTGGTAGGAGATAGAAAACTTGTACCATCAACAATCTTTAATGAAAGAGAACATGAAAAAGGTAACAGCTGTACCAAAACCTCCAGCTTTAGATCTATTTGCACTTTTATACATTGTTTTTTTATTTTTATTTTAATAAGAGCCTTTTTTGTAGGCTATGATGCACTGTACCCAAACGCAAGCATACAAAGAAAATGGTGCGAATGTAACATCTCTGCAAGCAGGTCAGTACATTTTAATTTTTCTACAATAAATATACAAACAAACATGTAGGGTGTTGGTTTCAACCTGATTACAAAGAAGCAAGTATAAAAAAAGAGAATAAAAATGGATTAAGTTGTATAAATCAGTAAAATATTGTCTATGAGGTTTCTACATGCTTCCGCTCCCAGGCAGCGGCCCTGTGCTTTATCCCTTTGCCCAAGATGAAGACAGTGAGGCAGAAGCCAGATTTGACCCCTGCTATCATTACACTGTGCTGGACCAGGCCTGGAGGGCGACAAACTTTAGCACCAAGAATGTCGCCTGCGACAAGCGTGTAAACTGGAGAGGCTGGTACCGCATGTTCTACCGTGGCAGGAGCATTCAAATGCCTGAGCTCTGTATCAAGAAGGAAAGGTGTGGAACACATGCCCCGCTGTGGCTTGCAGGGGGGCACCCAAGCCTGTGTGATGGCATCGTCACCCGTAGGGTCTGCGGCCACTGGAACAACAACTGCTGTGCCTTCAAATCTCCTCCCATCAAAGTGAAAGCATGCAAGGGCAACTACTATGTCTACCAGTTTGTCCAGCCGAAGGCCTGCCATTTGGCCTACTGTGCAGGTGGGAACTGATTTCCGATTCACGAATGCTCTGGCAGCTATCGGAGCTCCCGATTATTCATTTGTTTCAATCGCTTTTGCATACTTTCAGATGTGAACACGCTTGTGTGTGGGTGGTGCAGGAAAAATGAAATTTGCTCCAGCAGGGACAAGATCAATTGGTTTTGTAAGAAAACAAAAAGCAGAGGTAAGTCTATATATGCTCCACTTAATACACAGACGTCAAGTACCTAACTTAATTCTAAGACACACATGAAGGAATCTTGCCTCTTACCATGGTATCATTGCGATCTTTTCTTTTAACGATGATCTACAGCGAAAGCAAAAGTCCACTTCTTCGCCTCCTATCCCGGCCGCCTGTCAGGGAAAGTGAACCGCATCCAATACAAGAAGGTGTACGTCAATGTGGGACGGGCCTTCAATCGGCGCACGGGTGTGTTCACGGCACCAGTCGCAGGTGTCTATCAGTTCTTCTTCTCCACACAGAGTGGAACTAATGGTGCCAAGACTGACCTGTGGCTTGTAGTGAATGGCTACTGGGTCGCTGTGTCTCACACTCGAATCAGTAGCTCAAACTCAGTGGGAAATCTCTCTACATACATGACAACTTTACGCAAGGGTGCCTTGGTGTACATAACCCATAACTGTGGAAACTCTTGGGCGAATGCAGCTTCCAATACCATTACGTTTGGGGGTTCACTGCTTTTAGAAAGAAGGTGAAAGTACAAAATTAGCCATGTCTATCTATCTATCTATCTATCTATATATATATATATATATACATACATATATACATACATATATACATACACACACACACCAAAATGAATATAGCCTATGGTCTGAATGGGGGTATTCAATTTCATGACAAATATATAGATAATTTTCAAAAATGATTGTGAACAACATATTAAAGGAATATGGATGTTTCAAATTTTCTTATTTTGCTTTATTTTTTAATGTTCCCTGTTTTCTGTGCAACGTTTTTGTATTTTTATGTTCGAGTGTAAATCATCGCCTAGGACTTTGAGGTGACTCGGTAAATTGTCATTACCTTCTATGAGCACAGGGGAGCGCAATAATGTCATCGCTGTGCAGCAGCGTGAACGTGCACAAGATGGCCCTCGGTCATAGGTAGACTAACACCGAGCAACCTGGTGCATGGTCTGTGTAAGATGCATTGAATTTAAAAATATTTAAATTTCTCAACATTGTGGTCTCTTGTGTGGTTAGTGAAAGTATATTAAATGACAATTTATGTAATATTTGTACTTAAATATTACACAGGTAAGTCAGGCCATATTGTCTTAAAGATCTTACCTGAATCATCCCAGTACGATTTTCTTCTCTCTTCACCGTCAAATTAAGAGTCAAAGAACCATTAAAAAACAAACAAAACAAATAAACAAAAAGAACAACCGTAGTGGACTCTTTAGGACTACACTTAAAACACATTGTAAGTGTTTTCATTGCCTTATATGGCTATAGTGAAAAGCATTCTTGATTATGATATTTTTTTCCCCATAGAGCCCTCAAGCTACTAATAGAAATGTGCTGCTGCGAAATGTAACCTAACACCTTAAAATATAGGCTATTTTATTAGAGCGCGTTTACGTCTCTTATGAGTCAAGCCTGGTCACATATGGCGAGCTAAAGAGGTAGTTAAACGAAGCGTGTTTCGGGCGTTTAGAGAGGAGGAGCACTGCAACACTGCTGGAATACCATTCGTTGTTTCACGGGCCACTGCGCGTCAGGAAAGCGGCGTGAACTTCCCAGTCAGGAGTCTGGAATGACGGTCGATTCAACTAGCTTTCACGCCTCAGAAACCTTGTAGGCAACACGTTGCTGAAAATTGTCAAGGTTAATGAGGATTCACGTTTTCCGGTGGACTTCTGAAACGGAACGACGCGACTCTTTTTGAAAGAACCGTGAGAGAAAATAGAAGCATTTGTGTTTTCAGCAGTTGACTTGGATGATGGTTGATAATTTATCTTCATTCTCATCACTTTTATGTAAACTGTGTAGATTACGCTGGTCTGGTCCGTGGGTTGTACACGTTGCTTAACTTAAGTTTGGTGGTGAGTTTCTGTCAGAAATACATAGGTGTTCGTTTTTGGATAAAACACATTATGGCCGAGCAAGAAAGTTTGGAATTCGGAAAGGCGGACTTTGTTCTTCTGGACACCGTGTCTTTGGAAGACTTTATGGCCAACCTTAAACTCAGGTAAGCGACTTGCACGGTCATTCACCTTATCTGAGTTACGCATAGCAATTGGTTGAAAACAAGTGCACTTTGATTAATGTTTGTCCTACAAGCAGTAGGATATACCACGATTATTGTGTGTAGTTATTATGTAGCATGTCCTGAGTTACAGACTGGAGGGGGAAAAATGAAGGCAGCAGTTTATCACTTTGCACTTTTTGTCAAACTGTATCTGTGCGGCTGACCCACCAAAAAGTGTCTGATAGAGATATCTTTAATAATGCCTACGTTCTAACATGCAGCTAGATGAAACTCAAAATCGGTGGCAGAAAAAGATTCTGATTGGTGGATGCACATTTGCAGTGAAGACAACTGATATATAGAAGAAAATCAAAGTGTGACTGTTGAGCACTGTAATTTCTCCATGCTATTAATAGGAAGTCACATTTATTGCCACTGATGTTGTTATATTATCCAGTCTGGAAAATGTGCATAAATAATTGGTTGGAGATTTTAATCACTGGATCATTAACGACCAATTGTCTCTCCCAAACAAAAGACAAGATGGCCTGCAAAAAAAAATATTAGCCTGCTCTTTACAGAGCTTCTTGCTGCCGCCTTTGATAAATATATGTATCATGTTTTGCTTAACATCATGTACAATTATGTCATCAACCACAGGCTGCACCTGCTTATGCTTTGTGCACTGAGTAGCTATTGGGGTGTTGACAATGAAAATTCCCCTTACATACAACCACAGTGTTCACACAGTGGCAGAGTTTGATGAAGATAACCCATCTTTTTCGCTCTATGTTTTGATGAAAGCTTATCACATTTCCATGTTACTTGTCTGTTAATGAATGGCTGGCTGCCTGTGATCTAGTAACTAGGACAGCAGAGTGCCAAGTATCCCAAATGAATAGCCTCTAGGCTTATCATAATAAAATATTTGACCTTGCATAATCAGTGACCTAAAATTCAAATTAAACATTAGTTATTATTTTTATTATTGTGAATCTTGATGGCCTTCACAGTTAAATTGCATTGCAGTGTAGCCAAAGCATGAAGGATTAAGCATGTTTGTTTCCTAAAGTTAAGTGATGAATATTTTTGGTTTTGTTTGAACTAGAAACATGGATTGGTAGAATCACTTTATTCTATTTTTTCACCAGTCCATCTTCCAAAACATGATCCAGAGTTGAATAAATATATGTCTTATTGTCTGGTAGCAGTGAGGCTGTGCGGTTGTGCATGCTCTGGTTTTTCCAGACTCCCCTCAGCCATGGTCTGGGTGAGCGTTTGACTTTCTCTCCGGTCTGCAGATGGCCTGTGCAATTTATTTGCCGAGGGTGTGACCAGGCGTGCTTCCTGCTACTTGCCCTGCTCCACATGTGTGTCTGGAGCTCCGTTAAGAGTTGCTGAGGCAGGGGTGCTCTAGGTCCCAGTTTGTGCCCTTTGGAGTGATGGGGTGCTCTCGTGATCTGTGTTACACACTCGCCCCAGACCTTGTAGTGCTTGACTCACAATACTCTTCAATAAAAACAAACAAACAAAACAAAGAACCTGAAGCATTATAGATTTTGGTGATGAGAATACACAAAATAAATGATACGTTTCTATAAGGTTGATTTAGGTTTTGACAGTTCTGCATACTATTTACTATGCATCCAGTGGATATCAGCTGTGTTTGCACTGATCAGCCAGGCTTCTGATACCAGGAAGAAAAGGACACGAAGTATAATGGACCTGGAATGCAGACCTTTTGTTATAGTTTGGTTTGGTTTGTGAAACTGCTTCTAGGGAGCTTGACATTCAAGATGATCACGCAGCTGTATGAGCTCGCTCGGGCTCCTCATATAGAGGTGTGTACATTAAACAAGTGTCTGCTGGTGACACGTATAGTATTTTACACTGTTCATAACCTTAACTGTGTTTGAGACCATGTTTACATGTCAGTAGTATAGTTTGTGTGAGCAGCCTGCAAACAGTGCTTAACGGATGTGCACTGATGTGCACTCACTGTCTTTATGTGGCAGGGTTCATTTGATGGGAAATATTTTGGAAATGATCTGCACATTTCCCAAAACAATTATAAGGGCTACTTGTGACATTTTAAGATTTCCTTCAGACAGCACCACTGGAGCTTCAGAGCAACCAGCTGATGAGCACTACACCATGTCAATAGGCTGAACTGCTTTCTAATATGTGCTCTCTGTGTCTCAAACCTCCTGTGTGTTTCTTTGAAAAGGGAATAGCCACTCCCTGCATGCAAGAGGTCCCCTTTGTTGCCTTAGTCCCTGTCCATAGCACACCGGCAAATTAACAACCCTCCAGGAAATTGAGAGCATGTATGTCAGTGGACTGATGAGCTGTTAAGAAACTATTTGATTTTGGAAATTATTTGATGTATGTGATTTATTTGCTCTCACTATTCTTGTTGGCTATTCTTGGTTTAATTTGCCCAATATCAAACCCACTACATAACATTTGGTCTTTGACAGTTAGTGCTTTTTGTTTGAATGCTATAATAATTTAGGCCTGTTTGGGTTCAGAATGTTGCTGTGGTGCCTCTTTGTTACACGTTTTGGTTATAGATATTTATGCATGTAGGTTTCATCATGATGTGAAGACTATATAGCACACATCTTTGGACTGTTGATCTTGGCCTGTCCGTTCTTTGCTGAGAGTGGAACTGTAGACTTGAATACAAAGTCTTTTATCCATAGCTAATTGAGAATGCAGTATCTGAGGCTCATAAAGGTTGAATTTCAACAGGTTTAGTATTGTGTATCAAATTAACATGGGTTTTATTGTGGCGATCGTTCAGTTGAAGTGGATAAGAAAACTAGATCAGCTGGTTGTTGAATTATAAATACCTTAGGTATTTAGCTGCTACTTAATTGTAGAACAAAATGTCACTGTGTCTTCCCAATTTTACATTAAATGTTCACTTGTTGCCTTAACAGCACATAATGGCTGCATGGAGCCCATCTGTGACACATGGCAACCTGATTCCCTCCCTGCAGAGAAGGCACAGAGATCAAAGGCTCCTTAGAGCTCTCAGGTGTACAAAGAGTCAGACACAAGGTTAAAGGTTCTTCTTCCTCTTCTTGTATGCATATGGTAGGTGGAACCAATAGAACCAAGTTGTCCAGGCCTTAGGAAGGCAAAATAGGTCAGCAAAAGAGATGAATGTTCATATACAGTGGTTTACAGTATTCTGAGCACACCCTGATTTAATTGATCCTTTTAAAAGTCCCAATATGGAGAAAGAATATCACTGAAAAAAAATATTTTCCATTGCTTTGCTAAAGGCTCTCGGAATTTACCTCCTGGCATCCCACATTATGAGCCTCTGACCAGGAAAGGCCTCTTTCCTGTTCCACTGCTGCCTAGAAAGCCATCTTCTCTCTTGGGCTTGGAGCACTGGCGTGTTTGCCCATAGCTAAGAGTTCTGACTTGACCAAATATCTCACAGTCCCCCTCTTTAATACAAAATAAACAAATGGATTTAGTGAAGATCGCAGCTACTTCAGGCTATTCCCAAACAATCCAAATAAAATCAGATTTAATTGTGTTAATTATACTTCCTTCATTTTATTGAAATGTTTCTTTTCCATCTTTGTTACTTAAAGCAGGTACTATTCACAAATTAGGCTATTATAGGACATTTTTTTTCTAACTAGATTAATTTCTTTTGCTTTTTTCTTGTATTACTGCATTATAGCTACAGTTTTGTGGGCTAAAATTGCCTCCATTTAAATCTGTCTTCAGCACATGAAAGCCCTAATATTTGCTAATTGATGATTTGTTTTTGGTTAATGTGCTGCTGAAATCCAGCCTTCACACTGTCGCATCTGCTGTTCTGCCTCTTACCATCCTTTGCTTTGCTATGACTGTGCTTTTCAGCTATCTGGAGCTGTACTCCAAGTACAAACAATAAAATAATAATAATAATAATAATAATAATAATAATAATAATAATAATAAAAATCAGGCTGTCTCTGTAATGGTGAAAATACGTCTGTCTTCCTGAAAGGCTGGGTTGGGGTCTGATTTAAATAAATAAATAAATTAATTAATTAAAAAAAAGGCCCCTTTCTCTTGCTCTCCTGCAAAGAAAAAGGGTCGTTTCACCACGAGAATTTCCATACAACCCCCTGTAATCTGAAACACATTTCTGCCCTTACATACACAGGACTGTGCCTTTTTTCCCCCTCTTTCTCCCTCCTCAAAATAAGATCTGAGCCCAGCAGACGTCTCATTTGTGGACTGCGAGCCTTGGCGGGACGGCTCTAGGAGGCAAAGTAACGTTTGAGGTGCTTTCTTGCTCCCTCTCTGCCATCCTTTCCCTTCCCGGTACTTCTTAGCCTTTACTGCCTCACTGTTTTTATGGTTATGACTGACCCCCTTCTTTCTCATGTTTGCCAGCTATTTCCATTTGTGTACTAAGGACAGTTAAGTCTAATTCTTTAATTAGAATTAGAATTTAGTCATGGGACATGCTTGACCAAAGCCTAAATATAGTCTTTTCTAAGTACTCTGCTTATGACTTTGTAGGTGAGGTCACTTCATGTGTTCGTGCATCATGAACAGGGTGAGATTATGTTTAACGTGTGCACCACCTCTCTCTGTTCGTACATGACTAACTGAGTAGCTCAAAGATTGCGCCTAGACATTGAACTCGCCGTATGTGAAGTAATTAATTGCAGTTAGCTGAGATCTGTCCTGTCATCCTGAGGTAGCTCTGTTCCACCTGTTGACACCAAGCTGTGCTGGTGGTCTGGCGGAAACCATGATTCACAGCCAGGGCTGAGCGAGTCGTACCCTGTGTAAGTGCAGACTCATATAGGGCCTTTGATTCCTCTTCCCTTCTTACTCACGCTCTCTCTCTCTCACACACACACACACACACACACACACACACACACACACACACACACACACACACACACACCATCTAATTACAGTATATAGACAGCCAGTTTCTTCATTAGTTTTGCTTCACTCTGCCCTATCTTTCACTTGCTTGTTCTCCCTCTCTGGATTCCTCTCTCTTTTTCTTTGTCTGTTTTTCTGCTTTTCCATGCCCTCTGTTTACTCTGATCGAAATCTGAGAGCTGTCCTGAAATAACACGCTGAGTAATGTCTGAGTCTGCTAGATGGGCTCATCATTGTCTTCTTTTTTGTTGTTTTTTGTTTTGTTTTGTTTTGTTTTGGCTGGCCTTTATCCCATCTGCTGTGCTTTTGACCTCTCTGCAGGATCGGGCCCATGTGCTAAAGAGAAAATGTCTCTGTGAGCAGGCATGATGCCAAGCCTTACCACCAGATCCCTTTCTGTCACTTTGCTATGGACTTCTGAAACTGCATTGCTGAAACCTTCCTCTTTCTTTCTCATTCTCAGGCCAACGAGACAACAAAACATAGCTGTGATCCCATCTAGACGCTGGAAGGTGCGGGCCACCACAACCAAGCCTTGGCTTGCTGGCTCCCTGAGCCAGTTATGCCTGGCTACCATTCCCACCTTCTCAGAGCAACAACACCCCCCCCCCCCCCCCCCAAAAAAAAAAAAAAACAACCCAAACAAAACAGGAAACTGGCACAAAAAGGGTCGTTTTGGCACCTGGCCAACAGCTTGGCTCATGAATCATATCCTAGACATTTCCCAGTTTGTACTTTCAGTGTTAATAATAAAATACCGCTTTGCATACTAAACTTCAAATGATTGATTCTTCCTCTCCGCTTCCCTTTTCATTCTTCCACGTTCGCCGTAGACCTCGGCGCTCTACCTGCCACCACTTTGCTCTCCGTCTGTATCGGTGCGTAGGGAGAGGAGGTGACCCAGAGGACAGGGAGCGGTAGCGAGCCTAATAGAGTTAGTCTAGACCAGCTGGAAGCTCACTAGGCATAATGAGGCCCATCCGCCCAGTAAGACTGTTTTGTCTGCTGGCCCGTGGTGGAGGCTTTTCTGCTTTTTAGAGGCCTGTCAGCTGTGGCGAGGGAGCTGCTGTTTAGTGCTAAGCGGGTGTTAACCTGGCAGGGGCGCATGCTAATGTGACTCCCAGATGTGCCTGAAGAGCTGGGCTCATGGCACGAAGCGGCTGTGGGAGTTTGGCGCTGAGATCAAGGTTAAAGGCCAATTAATGGAAGCGACCGCCTGAGACGAAGCGGAAGATGCAGGTTTTAGTTATTTGGGAGTGGCACTAAATTTGTGCTTTTGGAGTTTTTGGAAAAGAACAAAGGATCTTAGCTTTATGCCTCATGTCTAATCTTGTGGATCCATTATAACCGTTTGCTGAAATGAATATGCATGAATTGTGGTGATGTCTTTTTTTAAAACACTGTAATTTACTCAGAAAGGCTTTGGGGTTACTTTAAAGTGTATGTTGTTCATCACTCTTCTGGTTGTAACCACACGTATTACTAATAATTAACAACTGATTTCAAAACACAAAGAGAAGAGTGCTAAAAATCATTTACTGCAGAAGTGTAAGTCTGTTTGGATCATTATCAGGTCTTACCCAGCATGTACTTTACTAAGCTGTGTGTGCTGAGTGATGGTGAATGCTTGATGGTAAGTTGTGTGCATAGGATAAGCATGGATCAAGAAATGATTATCCCCTCTGCTGTAGTGGTGTTAAAGCAGACTGCAGCATGTCGTGCAGAGGTCAGGTCACCTCTTTCATTATCTAACTGCTTAATATGCCCACTGTTTTGTCTCTGTTCAGCACTTTTTAATCAGTCTTCTAACTGTGGCAATAGACTTTTATCCTATTTTAGCTTACTAAATTTAACTTTTTGTTGTGATTGTGTGTGAGATTGTTTGTTTTTCTCACACACACACACATTCCTATAGCTCACATTTCTTCCTGGAGTTTTCACTGATGTCAGGGAATGTCGGTTTCACTCCACCCTTGTAAACGGTGGACAAATATCCACAAGAGACCCACCCAAAACAAAGCTCCAGGTTGCAGTTTTCTACATCCTGGCCTGTAATTCCACTCTAAAAATGGGATGTGTGTGTGTGTGTGATGACCTTTCCCCTTTGGCCTGGGTGAGCACAGGTTATACAGCTAGACCTGGTAAAACAGGCTAGGCAAGACCCAGGCCTGCATGCATGAGTGTAAAGATCAGCCTCAGGAATGTTGTATCCATGCAGAGGACTCTAATATACATGACTCAGTGGCTCCATGTTGAATTTGTTGCACTGAATTTATTTCAGTTATGACAACATCAGTGATGTCAAGAGGTGGAAACTAATGTGGGCCCTGTGCAGCCTGAACCCATGACCTTGATCCATGGCCAGGTCAACCCCTCCCAGGTCCTGACTCACCCAGCCCCAACCTCACAGCCTCCTCCTGCTCCCATCAAACTTCACACCCGCTTTGGCCTGTTTCATTCATTCAAGTCCAAACATTATCTAAGCAATTACACCCAGCCTGTATGCTGTGACTTAGAGCTTAACACTGCCAGCTTTGTTGGTGTAATACCACATGTCAGAAACAGATGGGTAGTGGTGATGACCCTGTGTTTATTCCAGACACACCCTGGGATGCATTTTATCATATTACATGCCCAAATGATTTTGTTTTGGCCTGCTTCTTTCTAACACTAGAAAATTACTGGAAAAGCTACATCTAATTCTTTAATTAGAATTAGAATTTAGTCATGCGACATACTTGACCAAAGTCTAAATATAGTCTTTTCTAAGTACTCTGCTTATAACTTCGTAGGTGAGGTCACTTCCTCATGTGTTTGTGCATCATGAACAGGGTGAGATTAGCTCTGTTCCACCTGTTGACACCAAGCTGTGCTGGTGGTCTGGCGGAAACCATGATTCACAGCCAAGGCTGAGCGAGTCGTACCCTGTGTAAGTGCAGACTCATATAGGGCCTTAGGTTCCTCTTCCCTTCTTACTCACGCCCTCTCTCTCGCTCTCTCTCGCTATCGCTCTCTCACACACACATCATCTAATTACAGTATATATAGACAGCCAGTTTCTTCAGTTGCTTAGAAAAGGTTAGTAGTTGTGCAATAAGCAGTCGATTAATTTCCAATTTAGACTGGGTGCACTGATTGAGCAGATGGCAGTGTATTAAAGTCATCTCGGATTGGCCCAGTGTGATAGTTATTGTAGGCTGTGTGATTGGAGGCATTCTATAAAGGATGATACATGATTACTTTATCTAAGTATTGAACAGGCGAACCATCCAGCGTGGGTTCTGTAATCCTGCATAGCATATCGCTCATAGAGAATTATGTGAGCATGGTTCATAATACAGAAGTGCTTGTTGAATCTGCCATGCAGAACACTGTTTTTTTTAATGCTTTTCCTTTGATTTCTGCATCCAGTATTTGCACATTTCTTTGACATAATCAATTGAGCTATCCTAGTAGTTCATCAGAACCCACCGGTCTGACCACAGAACCAAAACAAATGGGGTAACACCCGAATTAATCTGTGGGGCAAAATATTGGGCACTTGTGAGATGGCTAAATTTATGGCATACTTGCTGTCGTGACCCAAACCTGACCACTTTAGTTCCCGTTATCTGAGCTGGCCATAGCCTGCAAGTGCTGCGGATGCGGCGTACTGAAGGGAGTGGGCCGCTGGGCCAAGCCGCTGCGGCGGGCCCGCCCACGCTCCGCACACACAGACCGTGCATTGACGGGAGAACAATGGAGCAGGCACGCCACGGCCTCCCACCTCCGAGAGCCGCACAAAGGAGCCTTTAACAACCGCTATCCATGTGCCAGCCTGCCACGCATCCGTCGCTGGAGTGCCAACGTCCCAGGCTTACCCCACTGCTCCTCCCTGATCCGCCCGCGCACCAGCGGAGCGTGGTGCTGTCTTGGGACAACACACACATACACACCGATTTTGCTGTTAACGCCTATCCTAAATTATGGTTCCTCTCCAGAGAGACGCTAGACTTGGTGGGAAACTTAAGTGTGCACTGATACTGCTGTGCGTTCTGTACAAAGAGGCCAGCCTAATCTTTGGATAGAGCCACACATTGATGTGTCAAACCCCTGGGCCTCCTGACAGGGGCAGAGTGGGCTTGGTAGAGGTGCAGGAGAAGAAAGAAGGCTTTATCCTGAGCATGACCCAGGGTTTCTGAGAACAGGAAGGAAGTGAAGCTTTCAATCTCCTGGGTCAGAGCCTAAAACAGACGGCTTCTGCTGCTGGGCAGAGGAATTTCTGGCCTCTACCTCTCCATGAGCCATGGCTGGACCATGGGCTAGTGGGTGCTAGTGGTTGGGGTGTGACTGTGGGACATGCATTTGCCAACCATACAACATGCAGTGTTCCTCCTGTGGCAGGACTCCATAGCTATATTATCATCTCCTGTTATAGGGCATGTAATGGGTGACGTAATGTTTAACTCAGTTATGTAATAGGTTAGCATGCATGATAAAAGCCTTTTTTCCCCCAGTGTTAAATCTTTCCCCAGACAAATCAATGAGAGAATTTGGGTTACCCCTTCACCAGACCATTTCTTCCGGCAGGTTTGAAAAGGGCCGCATCTACAGCTACATCGGGGAGGTGGTGGTGTCGGTGAACCCGTACCGAGCCATGAACATCTACGGGCGGGACACCATCGAGCAGTACAAGGGCAGAGAGCTGTATGAGCGGCCGCCACACCTCTTTGCCATAGCAGACGCTGCCTACAAAGCCATGAAGCGAAGGAACAAAGACAGCTGCATTGTTATCTCAGGTTCTCATTTTGGCCTTGTACATAAACCCAAAAGGAAACCCTTGGGGGTTTCCTGACGTTTGCCAGTTTTAACCTACTGCGCCTCTTACAAGCTTGTTGTCATCTTGTTTTATTTTTGGTGTATTGTCTTGGACCAACAGTCAGTGCGTATATGGCTGGCTCTAATGTGATGAGGTCTCTAGGCAGAGGAGAACTGCTCAGGGCTCATGTAATGTGTGGTTCGCCAGCATGTGTGGACCACTGATGGGAGGTTCTTGCAGTCCTGCACAGGATGTGATGAAAGCTTTGTCGCTGGAATCCTTCAATAAGGGTCCTTTTGTGTGAGTCAGAATATTTGTAGTTAATTCACAGTACTGACTCAGCGGCTTCCTGCTACATATTTATTGTTTAGTTGGGAAATTATTCTGACCTGGGGACCATAGCGGAGGGAAAACCCTTTTAAGGCAATTTAGAGTTTAAAAATACAATCACAAATTTGCATTAAAAAAAATAAAAAAAAATAAAAAATGGTGACCACAATTTGTGACTATACTGCCAAAGTATTTGGGATATTTAGTGCCATCTGTTGGTCAAAGGATATATAAAATGTTGATTTTGATTTACTGTTTTGATTTATCATTATCATAGCCTGAGTTGCTCAAAAAAAACCAAAAAGATCTTCTCATTTTCACTACTTCACTAAGATAGGCTTACTTACTCTTACACTGAAGCATTTAACGCACAAAATTTGCTTGTTTTCAGGAGAGAGTGGAGCTGGAAAAACGGAGGCCAGTAAATACATTATGCAGTATATTGCTGCTATTACAAATCCTAGCCAAAGAGCAGAGGTGGAGAGGTGAGTGATGAGTCACTGGCGTGAACGCTCTCCTGCACAATACCAATGGTGTCATGTTATCAGTGTGATAATAATAATGCTATCTTCACACTCATACACTGACTATAAGCGTATAATGTGCCTTTGTGCATGCATACTGAAAAAGGTAGAAGTTCTTCTCTTGTGTCTGACGTAGATCTGTATTAGAGCAGAATGAGCAAAGCCCTCATTAGAACTGAATAATGTATCATGCTTGAGTTTACAGGGAATGGCAGTAATGGAAGGGTAATGTAGACCCAGAGTGGAAATAGATCTGGGCTGAAATGGGTCATATTGGGTCAGCAAGGCTGAATCAGTGACAAAATGCTGTGCTAAGCATGTGTTTTATTTAGCTGGATAAAAAGTGAATTTTTAGAAACGGTCTCTGCACAGTACAGGATCTCTGCCGGGGACATGGTGTGAGTCTACCCTCTTGCCTTGTTCTTTCACCTCTGCTGAGCAATACAACACACAGTCTGGCACCATCCAAATGGTGTAAAGGTTTCGGTAAAGTAGACCTTCGAACAGAGCCGCTGAAATCAGTTCAAATTTATGGTCTGCTGTATTGATATGCTATTATCTGCCTCGTTCTACAAAGGTCAGAGTTCTGTAAAGCAGTCCCTGCTTCAGCAGAACTTTAGTACAATGCAAACAGAGGCCACAACACACTCATTGCAGTTAATGCAGTCAATATGAACAATGTGCACTAAAGGCCTAAGTTGAGGCATGCAGTGTGTGGGTAAGTGATTGAGTGTGTGTACACTCGCTTATTGGATACAGTCTATACAGTCAGTATGCAGAGTATGAGGCCTCAGCAAAGACTTGCTGGACATTTGCTGTGTATGTATGTATGTATGTATGCATGTATGTGTGTGTGTGGTTGTGGGCATGTGTGTGGCTGCGTGTGTACTTACTCACTGAAGTCTATGTAGACAATATGCACAAAGTACAATAAAGGCACATGCAAGAGTTAGTGCATATGCAGGAGGGTATGCATGTGTATGCAGATCACAGAAGTATTGCACATGTGGATTGGCTGCTGAAAAGCCTGTGGCTTTACACATGCAGCATGTAGCATAACTCCGTCTCCAGGCTCAACAGGTCCCACTGCACTCGTTGCCACTTAGCACCAGGGCCTGGAACAGCACTCGACTGTGGTGATATGCTAGACCCACATGACCATGGACATATGCATACTGGCTCTTGGTAGCTAACTGTGGGAGGCTGTTTAATAGCTGGCAATCAGGTGTTTTAGCGCATGCTGACATAGACTGAACCAATTTGACTGATGTGGTTAATGCACAACACATTAAAGATGTATGCTTTTACAGGGTGAAAAACATGCTGCTGAAATCCAACTGTGTCCTGGAGGCTTTTGGAAATGCCAAGACCAACCGCAATGATAACTCCAGCCGGTTCGGGAAATACATGGATATAAACTTTGACTTTAAGGGGGACCCTATTGGTGGCCATATCAATAACTACCTGCTTGAGAAGGTAAGGGCAGTTATTGCAGAGATGCCACACAGTAAAGCAAGCAGCCTGGGTCCCCCTCAACCCTTTTTTTTTCAGTGCGTGCTCAGCTGCTGAAATGTGTGGCCATGTAAGCATGGGTTGTAAACTGTCAGCAAACATTATTTAAACAGTTTTCTCCAACTTTCTGCCTCCTCTTCAGTCTAGAGTCATCTTCCAGCAGGAAGGTGAGAGAAGTTTTCACTCCTTCTACCAGGTGAGCAGAGAGACACACAAAGCTGCTTGTTTTTATATCTGTTGCCTGGTTACTCGTGGTAGCCAGACACTTTGAACTTGTTTGACTGCAAAGTCATAACCACCTACTAAAAATAAAAGACTATTCTCTGTTGTGTGTGTGTGGGGGGGGGGGAAATAATGGATTAAACCAGTTCTCTGGAATGTTTTTCTTAATCATTCTGGGCTATGTTAATCCAAAATTGAAGGTATAAGGTGTTAAACAACCCTTTGTTGTTGTGTTGTTTGTTTTTTTAGAGAAATGAGTGAGATGTACATGTGTGAAAGCACCCAATGGCAGCCTACTCTTTGCATGGTATTCTAATCTCCCTGCTCTTTTCCTCATCCAGCTTGTGAAAGGAGCTCCAGAGTCTCTGCTGCGATCATTGCACATCAAGAAAGACTCTACCGCCAACGATTACATTAAAGTCGGAGGCCATGTCAAGGTGTGGCATTTAACATCCTGACATGGTTCTATGCAAAATTCACACAAACGTCTTTTAATTCTTAAGTCAAACAGATTGCTTGGCCAGTCTTTTTAAACCATCAGCACAAAGTTATTAATATGATCCCACTGTATCCTTCAAGAACTATTGCAATTACAGTGGCACACGCTGCATAGCACATGCTGCTTTTACAGAGAACTGTCCACTAATCAGGATCTTCGGTAGCAGTCATAGTCCACAGTTCTAAGGCCTTCACTCCACATTACACATGAACGTAAAAAAAATTGTTTATCATAAACAGAAGAAACACTATGCCAGTATACGCGTAATGTGCTTCTCATGGCTCTGTACTGATGACTCAGTGGGCAGAATTATGGAGGATGGCTCAGCTTTCTCTGGATTGGAGTTTAATGAGAGGGAACAGAAAACAGTTTAAGGCAACAAACAAGATGACGTCATGGAACAGACTGGATTGTGGGGTTCACGGAGTCCTGGCACAGACTTGGGCACTATGAACATTGTGTGCCACGTTTCTTTTTTTATTATAGGAACACTTTCTGGTCAAGCTTCTGGTCCAAAAGTGCTGTGGTTTCCACAGTTACCTACTGTATGAATTAGTCCCAGGCTACAACACAGCGTTAGCCACCGGAGTCTTGGTGTAATTAGGAACCCTACAGCTGTTGTTTTTCCTCAGCGTGCTGAGGAGACTGGGAAATTGGTTACCGCGTCAGCGATTCTCTAGGTTTAATTGTGCCGCTATAAATGCAGTGGGAAAGAAACCGTGAACTGAGGTTTCCTAGCAAAAGACAACAACAAGAAACTTAGCTGTAAGAAAAACTCAGGGAAAAGGGCTTATTACTTACTTATTACTATTACTATTACTTAAGAAGACAAATGGTGTTATTTAAATGAATGTAATGCATGTTAAAAAAAAAATCACAATATACAATGATGCATTTTGATCACTGTGTTTATCATACTATGGCAGTGATTTGTCATGCTTTCAGGACGTATAGGTTTTGGTCTGGATAACCAGCACTAGCAACTGTAACTACCTTCACCAAGTGTCTTGTGCCTCCTGTGCAGTCCTCCATCAATGACGGTGCAGATTTCAAAGCTGTAGCAGATGCAATGAAGGTGATTGGATTCACCACGGATGAGATCCAGACCGTCTACAAGATCTTGGCTACCATCTTGCACCTGGTACCCTACTTGGTTTTAATGTTGTGTCTGGGGTATTTACCTGCTCTGCACTGTATCCCAAATGTTCATAAGCGTAGATCTGAGGTGTGTAATCTTCACAGAAGGTATCAATATTTAATGAGTCCAAGAGGGGGTTTTTAGGGACCTATGCTGTATCCTTTTCCAGGGCAACCTGAAGTTTGGCAGTGATGGTGATGCGACTCTGATTGAGAACACAAAATTGGTGGCAGTGCTTGCGGAGCTGTTGTCCACAAAAGAAGAGAATGTGGAGAAGGCCCTGCTCTACCGTACTGTGGCAACCGGTCGTGACGTCATTGACAAGCAACACACGGACAAAGAGGCCAACTACGGTCGTGACGCCTTGGCCAAGGTACAGCACGGCCCTTCACCGCTCGTCCTTTCAAATCCAGACCCAATGTCCAAGGCTTTGCCCTGATCGCACACAGGCTACGCAGAAGCTATAGGTAAAAATAATTGGACCATGAATATTTTTATGCCAAGTTCAGGTCTTAGACTTTTGAATGAAACACCGTTTAGCTGAGTAATGTTCTCAGTGATTCCTGTAATGTTTCAACACGTACTGTAACTGGGAGTTCATCTAAAATATCCTGTTTGTGAAAAGAATTTGCCTCCTACACCAGAATATTTCCAGGGTCTATGATTAGAAATGAAGTGCCCTGCAGTTTGTCCCTGTATTTGCTTTCTTTGCGTGCTGGTGAAGACAGTTGTGGAGCAGGCCATGCCGTTTAAAATAGGAGACCAACACTCACTTTTAAGACCAAGAGACCAACACACACCCTTAAGACCAGGAGACCAGCATACACTCTTAAGACCAAGCATGGTTAAATGTAGCAGAGCTCTATTTTAAGATTAAAACAGCTATGGTTTCAGCCTCTTGAGGCTGTCCCCAACTCTCTGATCTCTGCTCTCTAGCCAGATTCTCTCTCTGCCATGCTGGGACTGGAGAGCCTGTCTTTTAAAGTCTTTACTCTTCCCCTCAATAAGGACACACCTGTTTCCCTGATGATGGCAATTTATAGTTGCAATGACAGCAGCTCTGGCCTTAACCACCTTCTATTTAAATATAATAATAAAAAGAGGGTTTTTTTGTTTGTTTGCACTCCTGTGCACTGGTTCCACTACTTGCCTTGTATTGACCGAGGTGTGTTTACCTAGGCTATTTATGAACGCCTCTTCTGCTGGATTGTGGGCAGAATCAATGACGTTATCGAGGTGAAGAACTATGATGCCAGAATCCATGGGAAGAACACAGTGATTGGAGTGCTTGACATCTATGGCTTTGAGATCTTTCAGAACAACAGGTCTTTCTTGTCTCATCATACTATAAGTATTTTGGCAGTGTATGCAGACTGTCATAAACATTATGTACGGCAATGTTATATCCTCTCATATAACGCTGTCTTTATCTCTCTCTCTCTGCCTCACACCCAATCTCCCATGCCTTCTTTACCTATTCCAGTTTTGAACAGTTCTGTATAAACTACTGCAATGAAAAACTTCAGCAACTCTTCATCCAGCTGGTGCTGAAGCAGGAGCAGGAGGAGTACCAGCGGGAGGGCATCCCATGGATACATGTGAGGCCACTTCAGGACTCCCTCTCCCACAGACACTTAACTCAGGACCTATATTACATAGCCAGCTACATAATCCCTTAACTCACAATACACCTTTTTGCTGAGGCTTCAGTCAAGAAATGACTTCACAAGGGCAACCTTCTGTATTGTACCACTTTCTCTTGCTCATATAGCAATCCTGCGCTATTGTGTGTGCATGTTCTCGGGGCAGATTGACTACTTCAATAATCAGATCATCGTGGACCTGGTGGAGCAGCAACATAAGGGCATCTTCTCTGTGCTGGACGAGGCCTGCATGAACGTGGGAAAGGTGACAGACGAGATGTTCTTGCAGGCGCTCAACGGGAAACTGGCCAAACACGCTCACTACACAAGCCGCAAGGTACGGCAACCTGCACACACCTGATCTGCAAGTTTTAGTGCAAAGGTTTTGCGTGAGCCTCAGTCCTTCTGCTTATGGTACATCAATGAGAACTGATCATCTCAGTCCCCGAACAGAAAGGAACAGCTGCAGATGTTTCAAATTATAAAGTCTGAACTCCAGGGTACCCACCATGTGAACTTGAATCTGTTGTGTATCATCCCTGGCAAAATATTTCCCTGAATTGACACAAGAGGGCAACAGTGCTCAGTGAAAGACAGTGCTCTGTCTGGCTCTATATTGAGCTCGAGGTGATGTCACTGACAACCAATGGGAGCTAGTATGACTGCTATCTCACAGCCTTAGCAAGGCTGCAAGAGAAATGGTGAGCAACTAAGCTACAGGAGACAAAGGTTTATCTAACAATGAAAAATCAAAGCAGGGAAAGAGAACACATTTATGCATCGACCAGCCTCCAGTTTCCTTCAAGAGATCTAAACCATAGACGGACATGATGTTTCCCCCATATTTGGTCTGCACTCCATACAGTGAAGTAGGCAGAGAGCCAGACAGCTGTAAGCTGCAATCGGGGTGTGAGCTTGGACAGCAAAGGTGCCAGTTCATCACAACATCTCTTGGTCTGCTCTGTAAAGACACACACACATGCACGCGTGCACAATCATACACATTGACACACACATACAAACCATGATGACTGAAATGAGGTGAGAAAAATGGAGCGGAAGGTGTCTGGTAATGTTTCGTTGTGAGGCTGGTGGTATAATCAGAAAATATCTCTGGGTGCGGTAACATTAATTAGTCTGTGCAGCTCATTTATAATGTAGAGGAGTACTGCTCACTGTAGAGGCATCACAGAACAAGCTCAGACCAGAAGGAGGGTGTGACTCGTGTCTGCCGTTGTGCGTGGGTGTGTGTGTGTGTATACAGTGTCTCACGTGTTGACTGTATGGCTGATGCACCACATTCGCTCTCACACCTCTACAGTTTCCAGATAGCAGATGACTGTAGGTTCTTGTATTCAGAGTGTTGTTAATGATTCTTATAGCAATACCAGATCAGACTGATTATTTTCCTCTTCCGTTTTTCCCTAGACACTAGCATTATGCATTTATTTCATTAACCTGTTCAGGATATAACCCTGGCATAATGAAGGGATCCTCATTAAAAAGGCTGTGGGCAAACCCCTGGAGAAGCATTTTTGTTTTGCTCCTCATGTTTTTAGTCTCCATTTTACTGGAAAGGTTTCACACTTGACTGGTTCCAAATATGCCAAGGCTTTGCAAACTAGATGACTTGAGGCATTTCTTGCAATACTGTTGGTTTTTTTTTTTTCCTTCGTTCCAAAACCAAGTTTGAGACAGGGGAGAGAGACAGTTGAAACATGCTTAGAGTCTTCCAGAGCCAATGCTCTGCCCTCTCACCTCTTATGAGAAGCCGGACAGATAACATGTGATCATGTTAAGCAATGTTTACCCTGTCATATCCTGTAGTGGCTGCAGGCGCATATGCCTGATCCACTGTACACAGAGGAAGGAATGCCAGACTGTTAAGTGAAAGTGGTTTTCATGATGTTTTAGGCATGTTGTGATGTCATAATAGAGCTTTATCATGGCATTGCTTGATGCACCATTAAAAGGAATGTATTTACATTCATCAATTTAAGGTGTTTAGTAATATTGTAGACTATTAACAGCTTTACTTATGTTATTACATTTGCATTTAGTTATTTGGCAAGTGATGTTATTTAGATAAAAACAGCACAAAAATATGCAAAGTATAGAAGGTGAAGTGAATCAGAAAGCATTTATAACCTAAACTCTGTTTTACACATGCAATTATAACTGGCAATGTTCTGGCAATTGTCCAGAATTGGGTTATGTGTGAAAGTGAGCCGAAAAACGAGTAAAAAATGCCAAGAAAATTGATCTGACACTTTGCAGTGAATAGGCCTAGTAAAATTCCTGGCAATATTCTGACTAGGCTCAAGTGTGAACAGAAGGCAGAAAGTGATGTGTGCTATGTATCTTTTAGCCTTAGATAACATTCTAGAGGCGTTATATTCTTGTCTGTTGTTCTCCTCGGTTTATCATCCCAAATATTTCACAAATCTTTGTGAACATCAGAACATATCAATTGTCTGCAGAACCTACCATAAATCAATTATGTTGTTAGCAAACTGATCACGTTGAATCACCCTGAATATTTGTTATTCATTTATACCATGATTTAAAATGAAGCTTCTTCAGTTCTGTATGCTACTCATTACATCCTAACTTTCGAGGATTCAAGTGTGAAAAGGGATTTGGTCATCATTGATTGAAAATTCACGTTTTAATAGGGCCTTAAAAGACATAAGGCTTATTCTGGAATTATCAAAGGAAAGAACAAAGAAACGCTTGGTGAAACAACCTAGTCTCATTTACATTTTGTGAAGAATGTCCATGCAAGTAAATAGGATAGAAGGTGCTTAAAAACTTTGTGAGGGCTTTTTTATGCCCAAACGTGCATAATCATATTATATATTGCACTGCTATGAAAGATTCTTTGACTGCGTTGGCCAAGGAACAGCTTGCAGAGGTGAGTGTTTAGACCACAGCGTAAGTCTGTGTTTAACGATGGGGCAAACTTGTTCCACCACTGACAGGCAAGGAGACTAAAGCAATGTGATTTTTGCATTGCACGAATGACTCATTTGAGGCCTGAAAAGATAGGTGTTTAATTCTGTCTGAAGTAACAGTCAATGTACAGTTAGACAGTGTACAGCTGTGTTAAAGAATTTGATATGGCTGCACTTGTGGACCATTGACTACCGATGAGTAAGTCCTAGAAATGCTGTCTGTCACAATATGCATAATGCATAATCCAGCTCTTCATTGACTCCTGCTTGCACCTTTTTAAACCCGTTAGTTAATCCTATAGAAACTTTTCTCACACTCTCACTGTGACCTGCCATAAAACGACTTGGATCCTCCCAGATGTGTTTGTATTTTTTTTTTCTTTTTCTCCCCAGCAGCTTCTAATTACAGTTATTTGCTGACTCAGATCAAGTGTTCACACCAGGGTGTTTGGGGAGGAAGTGGAGGCTGAATCCTAAGGCTCCAACTTTCTCCTGCACATGCTGGGTGGAGGTGCAGGCGTGTGACAGGATGTTGCTCCAAGAGTCCATGGCAGCATGGCTGTGGAGACAAATGCACACACATTAGCTGATTAAGCTTTGACTGGTTGGTGCGGCCCATTGAAGGCAGCCTATTGGCTGTTGATTTCCGAACCCAATTATGCGGTGCAGCTGGAGTGTGTCAGGCATGCTCCAGTAGAGAGCAGTTTATTATAGTGAGAGTTGCTCCATCTTAAATTAGTTGGAATTAGTAAATTCCAGCATCTTGAGAAAACTTTCATTTCATTTGTAGTTACTGTGTAATTAAATCATAACAGTTTGTTGCATGACTACATAGTGAATGAGATGCACTGCCTACAGTAGTTAGGGGCTATGATTGCAGCTTTAGGTGGTATTTTTCATGTGGAATAATTTCCCGAAGCACCAGTTAGAACCTCTTTTTCTTCAAAACTGACCCAGATCACTTTAGAGAGCTGATCAAGGGGCTTTCTCTGTGCAGTTCTGAATTTTTAGACCACCTCCGGTCCTAATAGGCATTACAATGAACGCAGCACTTCACAAAGGACTTGATGTGTGTCCAGTGCAGGGCCGCCCAGCGACCGAGTTGAGACGCAATGTCGCAGCAGTAAAGAGCTGCTCTGATGTATGAGCGGCAGGTTTACAGCCCTGTAAAGCGGTCCAAGTTGGTATGGCTGCAAGCCAGCCATGTTGCTGAAAGGGTCCCAGGTGGCAGGCGGGATGGCGTACTGCTGGGGGTGGCAATAGAGCCTGAGAGGTGGAGTGGGAGTTGGACCCTGAGAGACCATATAATGCCCAGTCTTAACACTGTCCCCATAATTACACGCCGCCAGAAACCCTGTGTCATAATCATAACCATAGTCCACATAAGTATGTGAACATGATGATGAGACCTGATGGGAGCGTTGCACACGGCGCGTTTTCATTGGCAGCTAATGAAGACATGTCCTTACCGATTGTCTGCCACAGTCTCTCACCCACCTGCTACATGTCACTTCAGTTTCCTTTTGGCAACGTCACAAAGTGGGTAGTTACAAAGTAGCATGTTAGACACACAGGCTCAGAGCCATCAAATGTTTTGGGGGGTATGCTATATTTAGAGGCATGAATCCTGTCTGTTCCCAATACTTTTCTTTCATTCTCAGTGTGACTCATCGCTGTCTCACACTCCCTTCCCCGTCTGGATAATCATATGTGCTCCGTACATCTGCATATTCCATTATTCTTCCCATGAAAGTCCCATGTTTCCTTTGTTCCTGGGTGTGTGTTTCGGGTGTGACTGAGTGAGCCGGATGCACTGAGGGAAGGGATGCAGCAGGCTGCTTGGAGCCCGCTTGCACCGATCCGTCTGAAGTTGTGCCCGCGCTGTCCAGCCAGATGGGCTGGGTCAGGCCAGGACGGGAGCTGCAGTCTGCTTCTGCCTTTCACACACGGCTCACAGCATAAATCTCCAGCGTTCTCTGCATTCCTTGGAGAAAACGGCAGGCCCGCCTCTTTGGCACGTTCCGCAATGTCTTCCCGCTTAAACTGGACCCAGCACTTGTCCGTTGTTCCACTTTTGGTGCCGTGCTCTACGAAGTGGCCTGCCTGGCTGTGGTGGGGAGCTCCTTCAGCTCCCGCAGAAGGAAGCTGCTCCCATACCGCGGTTGAGGTGGGCGGAGGCAATGCGCACAGCACAGAGCAGGCTCGTAAAGGCGTAGCAGAGCAGGAGCGTCGGCAACCGTTCCGTCGGCACTGCGGCAGAGAAAGTTAGTAGCACTTTGCTTTTTTTTTTGCTTTTTTTTTTAAAAGCCAGCGTCTGTGTTCTACTGGCCCCTGGGTGGGTGGAAGTGTCAGGGGGTTATTGACCTGGTTTACTATGATGGGCCAGTCTGCTGGTATGGTTCTCTCTTCTTGGGCATCACTGGATCTGAGCTGTGTTAAAGAAAAAGAAAACTTAATTCTTTGACATCATTGTAGCATGCATGTTATGTAACAGTGGTAACTGCCTTCATGTATAGCAATAGCAAAGGATCCTTTAGGGGATGCTGTTTTTTAGTTTTATTAACAAAAGCTTGAGATTTGAGACGGGGAGAGCAAATTGTGTTTACAGATACAAAGGTTTTTGGGGGTCTACATAACCCATCCATGCCCCTTCAAGATTCTAGGGTTAGGCTAATTGTCATGAAACATCTCGTACATTTAATGGCTTACAGAGACAACACTTGCACATAGCATGCTATTTGTACAGTCTTTTTAAATTTGAAGGCTTACCTCAGTTTCTCTCTCTCTCCCTCTCTCTCTCTTTCTTCCTTCTTCCCTCTTTTCACTTGTTCCCTTTTACACTTTCCTTACACTTTCTCTCTCTTGCTTTTTAATCAGTGGCCTACATACTGACATCACATCTCCTGAGCACTGCTGTCTTGTGCTAAATGAAAGTGTGTCCTTGATTTTTCACGTGCACATGTTTATGCTGCACTCACTCTCATGGACACACCTGTCCTCCCCTCTGTCGGCCTCTCTGCTTGCTGCCCTGCTGAGGTTTCACGGGCCAGCTTTTCTTCATCTTTCCTCATCCCGCACCTTAAACGAGGTCATGCTATCACCAAGAAGATTGCCACTCCTCTCAAGGCTACAGTTCTTAAGCCTATTTTTTAAAAATAGAATGGGGTGTGAAAACAAAGCTTCCGTGACATGATTGATGATTCCACAACTGATCCTCCTTCCTCTCCATTTCTCCACAGCTCTCCCCTACCGACAAGAGCCTGGAGTTTGACAGAGACTTCCGCATTCGCCACTATGCTGGCGACGTGGTGTAAGTACACTCCCAGGAAGCTTAAACGTACTTGCCTCCTTCACTGCAGAAGCTGCAAGTAACCAGAGGGGTGCTGTTAGTGACCCGGTCACGGTGTAAGCACGTGCCAAAATGCTCCTCTGTGGGATGGGCTAAACCTGCAAGAGGCTGCATGGCTATGATGCAGGGAGCACAGCCAACCAGCGACGCAAGCTTCGTCTGAGTCTGGTATCTACAACGGTGACTTGGAAAAGCATCACCTGTGTGCTGCTCCTCATCTCCTGTCTGTGGCCATTATAATAGTTTGAGTTTGCCCATATCCGGCCGTCCTCTGAGTGCTTAGTGTGTGTATGTGTGCTGCAGACGGAGCTAAAAATATGCCTGTCAGTGGATGTGTATTAGCATCACAGCCCTCTGTGAGTCAGCGGCAGGATGGTGCTGCTGCCCTCCCGGGGGCCTGAAACACTTACTGTAGCACTTAGGAGGCAGAGACAGAGTGGCCAATCAATCGGCCGCTCGCCTCTCATTTCCCCTTTGTTTTTTGTTTTTTTGTACGTGGGTGCATTTGTGAGGTCTAACAGAAGTGCCCTTAGAACAAGGAAGCTTACAATCCCTTTTTGTGTGTTGATGTGAGGGTGTGTATTTTTTCCTGAAATGCTAACTTCTCTGCCTTCCTGTATGTTAAATCTTCAGTTACTCTGTCGTTGGCTTCATTGACAAGAACAAGGACACCCTGTTTCAGGACTTCAAGAGGCTGTTGTACAACAGGTCAGCATTGACATGTTTGCCGTCGTATTCGAGCTTGCCCGCATTGGTCTGACTGAGTAATGCTGACTTGGCTTTGCGCTGCCCCTATTCTCCCACAGCTCAAACCCTGTACTGAAGGCCATGTGGCCCGAAGGCAAGCTCAGCATCACCGAGGTCACCAAGCGACCCCTCACCGCAGGCACGCTCTTCAAGAACTCTATGATCTCCCTGGTCGAAAACCTGGCCTCTAAGGTAGGTGTGGAGCCCACACTTGTGTCTGCTTACGGTTATAAGGGATGTGAATCTAAATTGTCATAACAGTTGTTCTGAAGCGGTTTTCCTTGTTTGCATATGAACAATCGCTCACCCTCGCCCCCTGGTGGTGAGCACAGGAACCGTACTACGTGCGCTGCGTCAAACCCAACGACGTGAAGTCACCGTTGCTGTTTGAGTATGAGCGCTGCAAGCACCAGGTGGAGTATCTGGGCCTGCTGGAGAACGTCCGCGTTCGGCGTGCTGGCTTTGCTAACCGCCAGACCTACGCCCGCTTCTTACAGAGGTGAACGTCCTTCACACACCTGACCCATTCAGTTATCACACTTGCGTTGTTAACTACAAAACCAGAGGCCAGAAAGTGCTATTGCCATCTTTAAACTACACTTTTTGTAGGTTATGTGGTTTCTAAATGTTGTCATTGCACTTATTTTAACTTTAAAGAACATGTTGAAACCTGCAGATTTCTGTCACAAACCACCACTGTGAGAAAGCAAATGACTATGCAAACCTGTACTGCAGTCTCCTGCTATTGCTACTTTGACAGAAAGAGTGTTTCTTTTTCAATCAGTAATTCTTTAATGCCGGATTTCTGCTTTGTTTGCGTCCAACAACAGAGGCTGTATGTAGAGGGAGACGGCTTCTTGGCACTCCGGAAGGTCATGGTTTTTGCCATCGTTGCCGTTTGGACGTTAGCATTAGACTGAGGCCACTACGGCGCCTGCATGATGGCTAGAAAAGCTGTTATTGAAAATCTAATATAGATATTAGATTGGCAAATGCTTATGTGAAAGGTCAAAATGCAGATATGTATATGGATGTCATAAGCCTTTTTTACTGATAATGCTTTCCATAAGCGGTACATGTTGCTTGCAATACCTGCATCTCTGCAGACCTGTATTCCCACACAGAGCGATATTGGTCCACATTTTATGTTTAAGCATCACTGCTTGAAAAGTGGCCTTCCTTATGTGTGGTGGGAGACAATTTTGACAGTAACATCATATAGCTTACAACAGTTATCAGAATAAATTAACCTTGTACATTTGTTTACTCTCGTTATGTAGAACTGGCATAGTAATTTTTTTCATATAGAAAGGAGTTTGTGAATTTTGTAATTTGAAAAGGGAACATATTTTGGAGTTCTTGAATTAGAAAACCTTCAATTAAATCATCACAAAAACGATGGATTACCAACACAGAGTATGCGCTTAAAATGAAAAGGGTTGCGAACCCTTTGGAATTATTTGGAGTTCTGAATAGTTCCTAAAATGTGATCTGACCATAGTCTGATTGTTTTTAATAATGAAAGCCTTGTTCAACACACAACATTTTACAGATCCATATCATTGATGCTTTAAATAATTAAGGTCATTGATGGAAAGAAATAGGGGCCACTCATGCCTAACAGCGTGGACGCTTGAAAGCGCTGAGTGGCCAATAATCTTTCCTACAGCCAGATGTCAGGGCATTTGTCTGGATCTCGCAGCACAACAGTATGCAAAACCTAGGAGTCCATCACTAAGAGAGTGGGCTAAAGAGAAGCATGCCGTATTTTAGAATGACCTGGGAATCCTGACCTTTGTCTCTGTGAAATGCTGCAGCATGATAAGTAAGCCATCCTAAGGCATATGAACCTTAACGGTTTTGTCTAGAGGACTGGGCCAAAATGTGTCCCGTCTCCTCACCAGTTGTATATGAGAATGTAATGGTATAGGCTGTTGTACATTGTTGCCCTTATCTTCAAGGAGGTATGTCCTTTCCCCATTCCTCTGTGCCATGTGGACACTGTATCCTGACTTGAAGCTTCTCAAACCCCCCACGCACACAAATACTAACTCAATTACACACATACGCACACAAACAAACAGCTTTGAGCTGATTCGATTCTGTGAGACACCCCTGTTGCGTAAAGCCCTCCTGGCTTTGAGCATGTATAACTGAGAGAGCTTAACTGCACACCAGAATCAAGTTGTTCCTCCTCCCTCTCTATATGAAGGCCAGGGCCATTCATGAAATATAACCTCCTACATACTCAGTGAGACAGCCTAGCTGCACTGTAGAAATGTAAAAACCTTGCACCACATGATTTCTAAACACACACACTCTTTCTTACTCTCTCTCTGTGGCAAATTGTGGTGACACAATTTGGCTAAAGCAACTCTACTTTTCATGACTGATTCTTATCACTCTCTCACATAAAGCAGAATTTAAAAAAATAAAGGCAATACTCTCAAATTATACAGGAAAAATATTCTCAAAAGCTAAAAATGCGGGGAAGTTATTTGACACCTTTCTGGTCCCTTTCCCTGCCTAGGTATAAGATGATCTCAGAGTTCACGTGGCCCAATCATGACCTGCCGTCAGACCAAGAGGCAGTGAGGCGCCTGCTCCAGGGCTGTGGCTTCGAGCAAGACGCCGCCTTTGGCAAGACCAAGGTGTTCATCCGCACGCCTCGCACGATCTTCAGCCTGGAGGAGCAGAGAGCCGAGATGGTGAAAAGGATCGTCCTCTTTCTGCAGAAGGCAAGTGCTCCAGCGGGGATAGAACTTATTCCCGGGCCCTGGGGGTTGTGTCTTTTGGTTTGTCATTCAGATTTGCATGGTTATATAATTGCTTTTTGCAAAACATCTTTGTCCTGGTCGGGCTTTTAAAGGCCTGTTAAATACTCACTGACTCATCAGAATCTGCTGGTTGAAAATGGAGCATTTGTTAATAGAGCTTCCTCTTCAGGGTTCACTGCATGCATGCACATGTACTCACACATAAACAAACAAACAAACAAACAAGCCCTTACAGCCAAGTGAGCTCCATTTGCCAGCAGAGGCCAACGGCGTGTTACATTTGCACCAGTGAGACACTGCAGTCTCATGCAAGGTGTGGACACTCTGCCACTTAATAGCACAACAATGTCCCCAGGCAGCAACAGACCAGACCAAGGCATCATATGCAGTTGAAGGTCCATTTCCCCCTTATTAAAAATACTTATATTGATGATATACATAAAGTCAAAGTCTAATTTATTTATTTAGCTTTACACATGTTTGGGTCCATATCCTTAATGAGCAAGCAAATGGTGACAGTTGCAAGGAAAACTCCCTCATCAGAATTAAGGAAGCAATCTTGGGAGGATTAACTCTCAAGAGGGAACCCATCCTCCTTGAACTGCCCAGCTAATTGGGATGAGTTTACACTGTTGTTTACTTTGATGGATTTTCCTCAGAAAACACACAGGGGTACTTGCCATTGTTCAGGGATCCGGTCCAGTCCAGATTTTTGTTCAGCTTCTGCTTTCCATATACCTGAATCAGGCATTCATGGGCTATAGAGCTCTCGATTATCTGGCTAAGGCGTACTGGGAGCTTGGCAAAAACCTCATATAACTCGGGCTCCTGAGGACTTGATTGAGAAGCTTCGATCTAGCAAAGTTGAATATTATACAACTTTTATACTGCAAAACCCCATTTTTACTCCTCATACTTTCGGAAGCTCTGTGTGCTGTTCTTAACTGTTCTTGTAGCCTAGTATTTTATGAAGGTGGTAAGATAACTCCATCTGATAGGGTGTCTAGTTTGTGTTTTATCTTAATCCTACTGCTTGTTCAGGAGTTTGATCACTAGTCTAAATGATTTCATCAGGGATGAGGGTCAATTTGCAAGGTGATTTGAACATGAGCTGACAATCGTTGAATGCCTGTGCTGGTAAAGTGATCCACAGTGATGGCCACAGTAACATCACTGTGCGACACTGTCTCCTGGGGCCATTCCACAGCCAACAGCAGCCAACATCAAAGTATTATGTGTGCCCTCTGCCAGCTTTCAAGGTTGACTATGTGACCTTTGTATTGACACGCTTGTGCATAGCAGAGATATTGTCCTGACACTGCTGCATGGGGCCCTGTTCCCTGAGGAAAGGCAGCAGCTTTGGGGATGTCACTTTAAGTAAACTGCTTACCTCCAGGCAATATCTGTGTCGCCAGCACTAATATCAGTCGTGTCCGTTGGAGCTGAGTGACCCCCCCCCCCCCCCCCCCCACACACACACAGATGAGCTGAATGCAACCGTTAGCACTGCCCCCACCATGCCTATTTCCCCAACACCTTCCTCTCTTTCCTTGTCTCTCGCTCTGTGGCTGGCTTTAGATCACCTTCCCTACTACACAATCCCTTTATCCGTGCCTAGCAGACCTGTTTGGTTCATGCCAAAAGTGCCAGTGTTGACAGAATCACTGCCATGACTCCCACCCTCCACAATAAGCTGCATCAGATACATATATGGCGCCTGTTAAAGAGAGCACTTCCCTGCCATCACTCAGAATAACCTCCTCTCTTCAGGTTGCTATAATGGCATTTAAATTGATTCTGGAGGTTCTGCAGCCCCTCTCATCCCATGCTGTAAGGACATGCCCCCAGGATGTGTCTGTCTGTCTTCTTCCCTCAGCTCTTTAACCACGTAGAACTGCTCTGGGCTGCAGAGAGAGGGGAGATGAGGGGATGGGGTTGAACGCCACCCCCCACCAGCACCTCTCGTCTCACTCCTCATTTCTCTGGCTTTTCAGCTCTGTTAGCACTGTTTCCCCTCACCTTCTGTCCTGACCCCCACCCCGCTAAAGTGAGCATTGGGGTATACCTGAGGGTGGCTCACACACAAGCAAATGGAATGAATCTGATGCTGTATATTATGTACACTCTGGCTGACTTTGTGGTTCGTTCGGCCTTCGCAGGTTGAACGGCATAGTCGGTCTAACAGCCAGTGAGTCTGTCTGTCCTCCTGAGCCTTATTTTGCTCTTTTTGAAAACTGCTGTGGATGAGTTCTTTGCCTTCTGAAACATTCACTTTTTTATAGCAAAGCGAACCATCCTGCATGCCAGACAGTCAACTGCGACTCGCTTTCTCGTGTAGTTCGGTTTTCACTTGTCGTGTCAAACTCAAGGCTGGCGGGACACCTAAGCACATGCTTGTGATGTAGGATGGTAATTTCCTAGTCCACGCTATTGCTCTGAGCGAGGGAAATGGAAAGCCACTACACCCAATCATACACTGAAAAATGGGCTATTCGGGAATTGCTGTCCAAGATCATCTACATAAATGAACCACTGAAAGATGTATGAGAAGATTTTCCTTTTTGAATGGAAAAGGATATAACAGAGGTTTTTGTTAGTTCATATTAGTCGGTGCTCAGTTAAGTAAAGCATCTTTCCTGTTTTGCATCCATATTTAGTACCACCGAATGCTTCCTTTCAAAATAACCCCTTCAACTTTTGATGTTTAATACACCTTGAGAAAGAGATCACAAAATGGAGTTCTTAATGAGATGATTGCTATTTACGATCTAGTTTGTTTAAGATGTGAAACGTCGAAGATTCAAACTGAGATATGTGACTAATTATGGGTTAGGAGGCAGAGGGAGGGAGAGCGAAGGCACCATCAAACAAGCCGTCTGCTGAAGTGGCTGTGGAGGCAGTGCCGGCTGCGTCATAAGCTCTGCTGTTTCAGTAATGATTGAGGAAAAGCACTCCCACCCCCCGTCCCAAACATGCACCACGCACACAGAGCACCCCCCCCCCCCCCCCCAGCAGTCTGGTAGAGGTCACAGAAAAGACGGCAGCCTCCTTCATAGCAGTGAGCAGCTCATGGGCCCTGCAGTATTGATTTATGAAAATGGCTCTCCTCCCTCCCTCACTCTGTCCCCTGTGCCCCTGGTGACGGGTCGCGGTTAGAATCTGTTGTGCTGCCGCTAAACCATGTCTCACTCACGGAGCGTAATGGTCTCTCGCCAGTCACCTAGCATCAAGTGTGTTACAGAAAAACCACAGATTTTTCCCAAGAGGATTTGCACATGCAGGAATTGTGCACTTGATTGTGACTCCTGGTTGTTGGGCGGGGGACTTGCTGCACTGAGTGCCTGCCCGGCTGATTAATGATAAGCAGGCTCAAATTCTCTCACTCATCTGTAATTGTTTTGTGACACCTGATGGGGAAATGCCACATATCCAAGCAAGTTTTTTTTAGAAATTGTTTCTAGAGAGCTGTATCATATTTCCATGCTTCATTGTTCACTAATGGACAGACCTTTTCACAGTGCAATTATACTAATTATCATTTGAAGCTACTAAATTCTGTGATCTAATCCTATTGACTCTAGTGGTGGGTTTCATTTTTTATTTATTTTTTTAGCACATGAAATGACAAGTGAAATAAATGCAACCCATCGCCTGACAACAGCTTGGCCAGTATTTACCAGATTACTGGATTTTAGTCCACTGTCCTTTTTAAAGGGCCAATCAGAGCCAAGCATGGTAATCCGTCATACTTTATTGCAATGGGTGTTCTTCAGTCTGGCTTTGATGAGGCTTGTAAACTTGGAGCAGAAGAGCAGGGAGGAGATGCAGCATTGCGTCCAAGTGCTTAAAACGCAGATCAAACTGGCTTATTAGAGAGGTGGTGGGTGGAGGAGGCGCGGTGGGTGCTGCTCCAGGCCTGATTTACACACGCTCCCCTGGGTGTCGTATCTCGGTGCCTACCGCACTAACAATAAGCATAGACCGTCTGGCTGCCTCCCTGTTTAAACACCTCGAACGCCATCAGCACGGCCGGCAGTGAGCGAGCTGCCCGTTTCCCTGTCTCAGCACGGCTACGGCGTAGCACCACAGCACTTTCTTTCGGGAGGCAGATGCCAAGGCATTCCGTACTGCTCACACACTAAGATGCGTGTGACTTTGTTTGCAGCGTATCCTGCTGGAGGGCTGCCCCGTGTAACATTTGTAAATATTCTAAATACTGCCGTTGTTGTATTGACCTTTTGTGTTTCTAATGCAATATGTAATTGAGACTTTTTGCATGCTGTGAGCAGCAAAACCAAACCAGTTAGCCATTCTGTGACTCTTTTGAAAAAGTCTCAGGTGATCCAGCAAATGTCAAACTATTGCAAGCCAGTCTTTACCATGATGCATCAAGCAATTACCCGCATGCGTTTAATGTGCCATGATTGTCATACATGCATCTAAAGCTGATGTGGCATTTGGTCCCCATCCTGCAGCCCTGTCCTGTTGTACCATTTTATTATTAGGGTTCAGAAGTTTCCTTTCACCACCGACACTTGGGCATTGCTAATTAAAACCTGAGGGTTCCATTTAAAATCTGTCCCAACTTTGCACCATTCTGTCCCAAGCATTCCTGTTTGTCATCTACGAGAGGACCCATAATGAGACCGGAGAGGTGGAGAGGTTGCAGAGAGAACTGCGACTTTTTTTCTCTCCATGGCTCTGTGGGTGCGCCTCCCCGCTGTGAGGCCTGTGTGAAGCACTGCTCAGCACAATGTGATCCAAAGCTCAACACAGTCACAGAGCATTACAGACGGTTCTGATGCTCCTCTCATAGTACAAGATGCCTTCTGCCAATTCATATAACAATAGATCCCTTTTTACCATAGACCTGAAGCAAATATGCAGGTGTTCTGGAGAAAGAGCACAGGATCCGGCACTTGTGCTGACTAGAATGAATTTTTGTCTTTCCAGTCCTTTTCCTGTTCTGCTGTATTTACCCAGTGGAGTTGCAGGATATATTCGGTCGCCGTGTGGCACATGCAGTAGCACTGCTGTGAGATAATTGCAGCTTCAGGCCAGCACAAGTTAGATACTGACTTAGTGCGAAACTCAGTTGCCATTACACTGTACAAAATGTGGCCTGATGAGAATGGTTAGTGCTTTTACTAATGAAAGTTCACAGATTACCATCTGTTCAGTGCACAATTATCTTTTTGCACGAATATTTACTTTTCATACAGCATAAGAACTGTGTAAATATTCCTTAATGTCTCTAGTGAGTTGTGCAGAAAAGAACATGACCTTTGGGTTCACAGTCATGTATATAAGCACACACTCACTATCCTGGAGTGTTTTTCAAGCATTTACCAGCCAAGGGCTTTAATGGTTGGGTCACTGTGTAAAGTGAAGGGAGCATATGGCAGTTGCTTAACCCAGAGGTGAGCAGCTCATATAGCTCCCTAGAGATCTGTTATATTCTGTTATTAGAGTCTAAGA
Organism: Electrophorus electricus; assembly: GCF_041902795.1. Classification (NCBI taxonomy): domain Eukaryota; kingdom Metazoa; phylum Chordata; class Actinopteri; order Gymnotiformes; family Gymnotidae; genus Electrophorus; species Electrophorus electricus. The sequence continues at coordinate 4,775,744 of NC_137511.1, read as the reverse complement.
TGTGGATTACATCCTTTGAGCAGCACTTTAGCTGCTACGTGTCTGGATGTGACTTCCTTAAAATGTACGCCCGTTGCACAGATGTGTTGTATGCTGCTGTAGAAGATCTGTCATCAGTGAATGCCAAGATGGTAAGCTGAACTCCTTTTTTTTCTTCTCCCGCTCGCCTTCTCGCAGGTGTGGCGTGGCACCATTGCCCGGATGCGTTATCGTCGGATGCGGGCAGCGCTGACCATTCTGCAGGCGTACCGCCGTTACAAGGTCAAGTCGTACATCCGCGAGGTGAACGCTCGCTTCCGAAACGTTGGAAGCATGAAGGACCGTGGCAGGCACGTGAAGTGGCCCACACCTCCCAAAGTACTGCGCAGGTTTGAAGAGGCCCTGAGGAACATCTACAACAGGTCAGAGCCACAGTACAAACCTCACTCCTTATCTCTCTTTTCCTTTGTCTCAGGTGCGCGTGCACGCGTACACACACACACACTCAGATGAATGGGATCCATAGGTTTCACGTAATGTGAGAATTAATTGTGACTCTCACTTACAGTTGACTCCCACATTGCCTTTTAGGCCATATCTGGGCAACTGGGTGACGCATGTTTTCCTTGTCAGGAACTGGCCTGTCAGGATCTGGCCTGTCAGGATCATTCAGGCTCTCTACATCACATGTTCCACCCCCACCCCTTTTAGCGACAATACTGTTGTTCAACAAACGTTGTGTCAGGGTTATTTTTCCAACAGGTGTAACAGATTTCTCAGACTGTAATGTGCTTATAAGCATGTAACAAATATTGATGTTTCTTCCATTCTGTAAACTGTGTGTGTGTGTGTGTGTGTGTGTGTGTGTGTGTTGAAGGTGGTGGGCCTGGACCCTAATTAAAGGCCTGTCTCCCGAGGAGAAATTACAGGTCAAGGCCAAAGTTGCCACACTGGAGTGTCTGAAGGGTCAAAGGGCAGACCTGGGCCTACAGAGGGCCTGGGAGGGCAATTATGTGGTCAGTATTGGAACCCTGAATAGTAGGTCAAGCAGTATAATAACAAAAAAAACATGCCAAATGGAATATTGAACTGTACCAGTGGGAGCATTGGACTTCCTCCTGTTCATGCTGCGTATTTGCGTGTCCTCAGAAGAGAGATACTCCTGAGAGAGCGTCATCATTCACCTTGGTGTCCAGTGATCTGCAGAGGAAAGACAAGTTCATGAGGGTCCTCTTTTCCTGCAATGTCCGGAAGGTACAAAATAGATTACATGAAACTGAGTTCCATATAAATGTATCCTTTACTTTTTATTTACCTATTCCTGTCATATAGAGTTATTGTCTCACTAACATTTATCAGTACCGTTTTTAATAAATGTTAATTTTGCTTCTACAGATCAACCGCTTCAATAAGTCAGAGAACAGGGCAGTGATGATCACTGATCGCCACCTCTACAAGCTGGACCCACTGAAACAGTACAAGCCCATGAAGAGCACCCCACTCTATAATGTACATATATACTACCTGCCCCCTTTAGTATATGAAATGCTTATTTTCTGCCTCTGAGTTTACACTGACTACATCTAGACTGATGCATGGTTCAATGCTAAGCTTGACATCCCAATTCTATTGTCTGTGCCCATATATGGTCACTTGCACTGCATATAAAAGGTCTCTTATTCTCTTATTTTACAAGTCAAAATAGTACATTTGGAAACAGTGTAGGGTTTTCACTGAAGACCAGATTGCATAACACACTCACTCCATCTTTGAATATTGAATATCTTTGAATAAGTTGTCTGTCATGCTTCAGGTAGCTGTCAGCCTAAGCCTGTCACCTGTCTGCCAGATTAGCTGGCGCTAAAGGCTCTTAAGACTGGAATGTTGACCTTTGTACCACAGCGATTTTCTTTTCCTCTTTTTTTAATCAAGAAGAACGATCTCTAATCCCCATACAGTGCCCTATCCTCGGCAGGTGAGAAATATGGAGAACCATAACCTGCCCAGTCCCAACCCATCTGTGGTTTGTCACCAAGCGCTGCCGTGGGCTCTGAGCCATGTTCCTGACTGAACTCTGTACAACTGGGCTGAAAATGAGGGAGGGGCCTTGACTCCTGTTTGCAGCACAAAAGCAGTTTGTCTACAGGCTGTGTAGTCGACCTTCTGTCCTCTAAGGACCACAAGAATATCTGTCAGAAAAACAGCATAACTGCCGGACTGGGTGTTGAAACAAACCGGGGTCCTTCATTTAAATTCTGCACAAAAGAAGATGCATGCAAGAGTTCAGTCAAGTGAATAATTAGATTTTTGATATTACGATAGCTCATTCCCTAACTTGTATTTAGCATGGTGTCCAATGAAAGTGTGCCACTTAAATTTGCTTACGTTAGCAGTTTGGTAATTGAAGGGTATTTGTTGGAGAAGAACATGTAAAGGTTGCTGAACAGGCAGAAAGCTTCTGCCCTGATAAATGTTCTTTGACCTCATACTTATTTATTTATTGCTCCATTGAGGGCTCGGGGCAGCCATACTATCACAGCAGCAATGATTTAAATGACAGCTAAAGGTTTTTGGTACCCCAGTTTACACTGTATTATTAATTGGTTAAGCATTGAACATGTCTTGGAAAAAAGCATGGGGATATATATATATATATATATATATATATATATATATATATATAATACACACACATATATATATACACACATATAAACAAATACCCTGATAATACACTCCTTGCAACACCCCCCCCCCCCCCACCCGTGAACATTTCACCCCTCTCCTCAGCCGTTTTCCTCCCGCCCCATTCATCTTCCTCTCCACTGTTGTCATGCCAACATCCCAGGAGATGGGGTTGTCATGACAACGGAGCAGGAGGAGAGATCAGCTGACGTCTGGTATCGTTCAGGCATGTGCACAAATTTACCTCCTCTGTGTTGCCCTTCTGTTGAAGCTTAAATGTGTCTCCTTTATTTTTTCTTTCTCTTATTTTCTTTTTCTCCAGCTCCCTCGCACCCCCTCTCTCTCTATCTTTTTTTTTTTTTTTTTTTTTTTTTTTTTTAGGTTTTAAGCGCTTTCTAGCCTTTGAATTAGATCAGTTACAGTAAATATTGATCTGTTATAATATTTCATGGGCTGTTTCATTTGGAAAGCTCCTGAAAATTTTTTTTGTACAAGTATTAAGCTTAAAGGAACAGTTACATTTTGATTGCTATAGTCTGTCCTCTCTCTCTCTGTTGTAGTCTGTCCTCTCTCTCTCTCTCTCTCTCTCTCTCTCACTCGCTCGATTGCTCTCATATACACACACACACACACACACATATAGACAAGAGTCAGTAGTTATGTAACACATTCCCTGAAAAATAGTCTAGGGAAAGAGAGTGAGGGTGGCTTATATCTACTGCCACGGCAGCCCCAGAATAGTCCACGCTGGTCAGCTGTCATCCTTCTCTCTGCCCAGATCCTCGTAACGTTAGCTTTAAATTGTCATCTTTGGGTTCCAGTTTGCCCACAGTGGCTGTCCCCTTCCCACATCCACGAATGCTTTTTAAGCATTGCTGTGGCCCAGCAAGCCCTGGATGCGGGCTAAAAACCTTAACATTTCATGTCCAATTGAAAAGAGGCTAAATTGTGTTCATAATATGGCGTCCCGGCGCTTGGTTTCCTGTTAGTAGTGATTTTGGCCCACAGTGATGTTCGTCTAGCTGTTTGCCATCTCCGCTTAAAGTGTGCTTACGGTTCCTAGCCTTGGACTGAACTGAAGAGAGACAACTGGAGAAAGACAGAGCCTTACACTGTTTAATAGAGCCCTAGCTACTACTCATCTATGATACTTAGCTGTTTGACATCTCACTGTTTTTTCAAGAAATCTAAAAATGTATGTTTTACCCAAGGTCTTACTGACAACCCCGTTGCCAAAAAAATGCCCAGAAATGTTTTTTAGTTTGAGGTGTGCCTACAAAATGTGGAAGCACCACTTATTTGTCTTTAACAGGAACAACCAAGGGTATGCGTGGATGCTGTGGGATCCGGACGTCCCTGCTGACCCCTTGCATAATATTTGGGTCCCTTAGCTCCATATCCAGGAGAGGATGCTGCTGATGCATCCAGTCGTGCTCTGCTCTCACCCCCCCCCCCCTCCCCCCCCCTCCTGTCCTCCTCCCAGGTGACTGGCTTGAGTGTGTCCCCAGGGAAGGACCAGCTGGTCGTCTTCCACACCAAGGACAGCCGGGACCTGATTGTGTGCCTGCAGGGCATGGTGCCAGCAGGGGAGAGCCGCATTGGCGAGCTGGTGGGCACCCTGCTCAGTCACTTCAAAAGGTACGGACCCGCACTGGCACACCTGCTGCCGACCCTCTGCTGCCCCTAGCTCGATGCCCCTCGCCTGCTGCCTCTCCCCTTCACTCACTGCCCCTCAGTGGCTGCCCCTTGTCTCCTGTCCCTGGAGATTTAACCAGCAGGCCAAGGGCGCTGAGCGCTACCCACCACCCAGCGTGGCACCATGTGCAAGATTAGCTTTAGTTTTATAGTGCAGATCACTTAAAGCATGGCTCACTGAGTGAAACGTGGCAAAAAGGGCCTGAGGTCTATTCCAGAGCAGTGACAGAATTTCCTGGAGGAAGATTATAGTGGAGTTCAGCTCAAGCAGCAGGTGGGTATGAGGCGTGTTTTGAATAAAGGATGGGCCAGACATGCAGGGTGATCTCAGCTGATTCCTATGAGGTGTCCCCGTGTGTGTGTCTGTCTGTCTGTCTGTCTGTGTGTGTCTGTGTGTGTGTGTGTGTGTGTGTGTGTGTGTCTGCATCTGCATATGTCAGTCAAATTTATTTATATAGCGCTTTTTACAACAGCTGTTGCCACAAAGCCGCTTTACAAATGTCCGAATCCAAGCCTCCAATGACACAGAAAATCTCCCTAGAGCATGAAGAAGAAACCTTGAGAGGATGACTTAAAGGGAGTGCCCATCCTCCTTTGGCCGATGACGGACACTACAATTGCCATAATATTTTGCTCTTTATTGTTTATAAGTAGTGAGAAAAAAGAATAATAACAAAAATAATGGAATAAGCAATGAATGTCTGTTCCAGTTTTCTAGAAGTCCTAGTCTGGGTTTGAGGGTATACGTCCGTCTGAAAACCCATCTTGTACAAGGATGTCTGTCAAGGGAAATGGAAAAGTAGTTACCTGGGATGGAGGGGTGGTGGGCAACAGCAGGGGGCATCATCTGTCTGTCACTCCCAGTAACGATAAGACAGGGTATCAATTAAGTGGTCAGCAGGGTAGGAATTGAGTGGTCAGCAGGGTAGGAATTGAGGACATTGATGTTTTCTGTTCACCAGAGAGGTGTGCATGAGGTAGGAAAGGTAATGCTGTTTGTCCTTTTTATCACCCTCAGCAAAACCACGAGTGCAGCACTTTTTAAAATGGCCTACTGTAAGCAGATGTAACCTTATTTGTACACGAAGAGCAATCAAAGCCAAAATCATCTTTCTAATTGTACCATCATGCTTATTTATAGCTTCTCTCCTAATCTTAAGGTACTTCACACCTTTTTTGTTCCATTATACATTACCATACTGGCCCTTTGGGATCCACTTGAGCACGTTGTCAAGCACAGGATGAATATGTCCAGATATGACCTAATAAAAAATTTTCTCCATGCTTTCCTGTTGGTGTGGAAAAACCCTATAACATCTCAGTGCTAATGACCGGAGGTAGGGCCTGTCCCTCCGGAGCCATCCATCAGAGCAGGCATGATGTAGGCCCCAGTCGCAGGCTGCTGGCTGCTCCCTGTAGATGTGTGCTTAACCTTTAGCTCTCCTTCGCCCGCCCAACTCCTCGCCCTTGGTCCATTTAGCGAAGCCTGCAGCCGTGGAACCGGCTGCAGTGGGTTCCAGCTGATCTGCCACACACTGCCACTCTCACTCTGCCATCAGCACTGTGACGTATGCTGAGTGGGTTTTACCATAGAGAAATAACAGTTGAATTGAATGCAGCTTTTATTTTTTGCAGTGTTCATTGGGACTACATTTACTTTTGGACTAGAGTGGCTTGATTCAAAAACTGCAGACGCAGTCAGTTTTTTTACCTTCTGTGTTTGGAATGCTAAAGTGTACTGTCTAACCCAAATCAGTCTGCATGGCCAACTCTACTTTATGAGAGTAAGCACATTACCCTCTTATCTTCGATGACGCCAAGCAGTTTTTCTGATAACCAACCCCCACTCCTATCCCCCGCTCTAGGAGAAAAATAGCAGATTGTGTTTCCCTCTATGTCCTTGCTTCTGGAACTCTGATGTTCTGTTTCTTCCTGACTGTACCTTTTTTTTTGTATTCCCCTCTCTCTCGCTCTATCCTTCCTTAAATCTCCCTCTTTCTTTCTCCTTTTTTCTCTCTTCCTTTGTCATTCTCGCTCACCCTCTCATCTCAGTCACACTCACTCCCTTTCTTACCCTTTATCCTGCTGCATTGAAAATGAAAGGTTGTTCACCAGTTGAGGGAACTATATTTAGCTGGGTTCTCCACATGGAGATGTACACCTTGCAGGACCCAGCGCATCTCTTTTTGTACTCTTGCTCTGCTCTCGGCAAAGGGAACACTAGATCCCATCATCTCCATCAGTCGGCTTAACGCACACACACACAGCCATAAGAGTGTATCCATAATGATCCAAGTAACTTGGATAATGATCCAAGTGTTGCATCACATTATAAAGTAAAAAGGTTCATTCTAAAAACCTGTTCTGATGTGAAAACATGACACCTTTAATTCTCTAAAAAGAACAAAATGTTAGTTGTTCAAATGTATTTTGAAGGTCATTTTACTGTTTAGGTAGTGGTGGACTCTTACTGTCCTGATTGCCTTTGAAGCTCTCAAGCAATCCCACTGCAAGCTGCCAGCTCCAAGAAACTGCCTCTGTGTTTGTGTAAACTGTCCACCAAACTGCTCCTCTTGTCTCTCACACACAGAGCTGAATGAAAAACCTGTTTCCATTGATATCTGGCGCTCGAACTACTTGCCTGTGTGAAGCCAAATGAATTCATTCACTGGGGGAATTCGTTAACTCTGTGTTTTTTTCCACTGTTCCCTGAGAAAATGATTCATGTTATTTGGATTTGTCTTGTTTTTTTCCTAGGGGAGTGTGTTTTCTAAGGCCTTGATAATATAGTGTGCATTAGGATTCAAAGATTGTCAAAAGTAGAGCTACAGGGCCACAAGTTGGAAACTCTTCAACTCCTTATGCATATGTGTGCAGTTAGTGCAGTTAGGTCACTGGGATGATGGTGTTTGGACAGTTCTCAGAGGCTGAGGACAACCTTAACCATACTTCCAGCTCTTACTCGGACATTATCTCCTGACATTTCTATTCAGCACCTATCCAGGTGTCCTTCACTCTGCTGCAGTAGTGATGTCTGCCTGCCTCTCACTCTATCATTCCCTGTCGCGCCATTCCTCATCCTGCAATGTAACATCTCTTTCACTCACACACATTCTTTCCTTTTCTTTTTGTTTTTCTTTCTCTCTCTCTCTCTCTCTCTCTCTCTCTCTCTCTCTCTCTCTCTCTCTCTCTCTCTGTGTCTGTCATTTGGTGTGACTCAGCAGAATCATGTGCTTTTTTAAAAATTTGATCTCCCCTTTGCCTTTTAACGTAGTTATTACACTGAGTGCTTCACGTTGTGCCCCAAGCCTGAGGTATCACGTTGTGCTGACACTTGGCCAGCGTCTAGCAGCTCCAAGCATCACTAATGAACAGCACTGCAGAGAGATGGTCAGAGGGAGAGCATATGCACCTGCGTGCTATAATGTGTGTGACAAAGACCTCAAAGCCTACCCTGGAGCACTGTGGTGTGCCCAGATACCACGCATCCTTTCAGACAGTGTTTGTGTTAGTCAGCCGCTCCCACTGCGATCGCCGGCGAGCCCTCCTTCCCGGCTGTGGCCCTGCATAATGCTCCTGGTGGGGAGTGCGACGTAGAAGAAGCAGAACTGGCAGCTACGGTTGCACTAGAGCACCACAGGTGACGAGCAGGAGCCAGGAAGGTGCAGGAGAGGGCTGTTAGCGGTGCTAGCTAGTAGCTTTCCTCGGGTGCACAGGGAGTGATGCCTGACCTGGAGCAGTAAAACCATGCTGCTGGGCTTCCTCACCAAGCAAAAATGATGGAGCAACACCAGACACCAGACTTTGTGTGCTTGTGCGCGCGAGTGTGTGTGTGTGTGTGTGTCTTGCTTTGTATACTGCTCAAGTTAAGCTTTTTACAGACACAAAAATTGACATCCATATTATATTTGTCTTTTGTTCCTGTCTCGCATTGCTTTTCAGTGGTAAGTTCAGAGGCGTTCCTGTCTTCATGTAGTCTCTAATTGCAGAGAGCTTTGGTTCTTTCTGTGTATCTACACATCAGTTCTCTGCACGGTAGTGGTGGTGTCCTAAGCATGCTGGCAACAGCTCAGATCTCCTTCAGCAAGGTCAACCTTTGTGCTGAATAGCCGACACAGACTCCAAGGAGTTATGCTCCATCTCCCCTTATTTCAGTCTTCATCCCTCTCTCTCTCTCTCCCTCTCTTTCTCACTTCATCCTCTCACAGCCCCTCCTCCCTTTTCTGGCATTCTTCCTCTGCCTGACCCTCCCCCCCCACCCCCCTGCTCTGCTGCAGATGCAGTTCCCATAGCAACCAGTCAATCCATGTTCATCTGATATTTAAATCCATTAGTAAGCTATCCAGGCAAAGAATGCTAATAACACAGAGAGAGAAAGAGAGAATGAGGGAGAGAGATGTCAGATAAGAATTCATTTTTTTAAAATAGCTAACTGCTTGCCTCTGAATGTAAATCTAGGTTTGAAATATCTACTGATTTTGTTTATGATGAAATCTGTCCTGATTTAGGTCAAAGTTTTATACTGGATCTTATAGCTCAGCCAAACTAGATATTCACTACATCATGCTCTTCTCACTGTTACCCATATCAATTAACACCACAGTACAGAAGGGAGAACCTTGAATGTTTACAATCTGTTAGTCTTTCATTATATTATGATTCCTTCTGTGGACATATGTCTGGGACATTACCACACACTCACACACACTGGTTTATTTTATTTGCTTATTTCTTTATTTTTCCTGGAAAGCACGGCTATTTTAACTGAGCTCTGCGCATCAGGGTAGTTTGTCACTTTCCACTAAAGCCTGAGGGGGTGTATGGGGTCATTTGGGTTGTTGGTAGATGGATGAATGTAGCCGGCTCAGTGTTGTGCGTGTGTCTGTTTGTCTCTCTGTGTGTGTGTGAGTGAATGTGACCTACTTTCACAAGCCCTGCATTGCTGCTCCTCCTGGTCTCTCTCGCTCTCTTGCTCCATTTTACTTGCTCTCCATCTTAAACCAGCCAGACACACAGAACACAGCACTAGCAGCTAACCCAACACCTCCTCCTCCTCCTCCTCCCAGTCTCTGGGCCTTTCCAGTTTATAGTGCGGCTGTTCACAGGGCAGCTGTTTTACAGTGACGCGTCCTTCAGTTAGCTCTGCACTAGGACTTGCTCTTTTTACAGACATTTTGTCCACCTGCTCAGTGTGAACCACTTATAGTCCATGCAGCTCCATAATCCCAACCATGCCTCGTCTCCTCGGCTGAAAACCCCAATACCTTGCGAGCACTAACAATATCTACCTCCTCACCTCCAGCTGAGCAGCACCCCCCCCCCCCATCCATATGTGCATCTGCTCCAAAAACCCTGCTCTCCATACTACTCTTCCTGTCCTCTTTCCTGTTTCAGGCCACTATTGCTAATCAATAGTGAGTCTCTTCATGGTTGATCTATTGTGTTCTAACAGGGAAATGTGAATGGCCATTAAAGTGTATTGAGAGGTTAGTCATGGATGAATTCAGCAAACTGATAATGTAGATACTCCCCTCTCCTCTTTGATTTTAAATCAACATTATTGATTTATTTAATTTCTTTCATCTTAACAAGTAAGATCTTAATACTGTTACATGTGGACCACCAACTGTGCTTTTTGTAAAATAGCAGGTTAAGACTTGCATAGACATTTTCAGTGTCTGTGTTGATGAATGTCATTGTAACTGATCATATCCCTTGACCAAATCCATTTGGGAAGCAGAATCATTTTTAGCCTGCGGAGGAGATTACAATAGAGGCAGGATGTAAGGTGCATGCACTTTTACACAGGGCATCTGTCCCCTTGTGTTAGGAACAGTCAGGAGCAGATTGTCCTGGGTGCATGAGTGTCCTACAGCCTTACATGGGGGGGATTTCCTTTTCATCTGGAATCTGGCAAGATGTGCCCTGCTTCTGGCAGCATACACACCACTCCCTGTGTGTCCACTCATTCGACCGGGATAAATCCCATCGGTGCGCCTGTTTGGTGCTAAACCTTCAGCACAGGTGATTGACCCCACACATATAATGGACTTGAGACTAAGGTCTGCTCATTGAGTACCATGTTTCTGCCTCAACAAATAATCAGCACCAAGACCTGTCCCTAGGTGAGATGGTCATTAAAACTTATCTGTTCAACTTCTCTCTGGATTAGCCGGATTTTTCTTACGTTCACTAGACTGATCCATGCAACTCACTCAGATGCTGGAAAGACATGGTAAAAGAGTCTACAGGCAGCAGAGCCTGCTTTGATCTTCTGACTTCTGGGAAACTGTTCTGTGGAGCTCCACTGCAGAGCTTCCTCAGCTTGCCTTCATGATCTACCTTTCGCTGGTGTCATCGCATCCCCTCGCTCTTCTCCATGTGAAGGAGGAGGCCTTTGATCAATACGTTTTTTTGCTGTTAAGCTCTTTTTCCCTTTTGCTTCTAAATGACCTACTTGGTAATCTCCTTAAGAGTTGTAGCTTACTTACTGTTTGAGAACTGTGTGTGTGTGTGTGTGTGTGTGTGTGTGTGTGTGTGTGTGTGTGTGTGAGAGAGCGAGAGAGAGCAAGCGAGCAGAAGTAAAGACATCTGCAGCAGATCTGCGGCACTCATGTGGCTCATAAAAGTATTGGAAACAAAGGGGTTTCTGTGTGGACTGGATAAATAAATAATAGCTCTGGTTTAGACAGAGGAAATGGTGGCAGGACACTTCTCAGCCCCCTCAGCAGTGGGGTTTGTTTGGGTTTTATATTAGCCACAATCAGGGCTGATGCCTTTGAGCCTTATGTTCTTTGAGATGAATTTGACACAATTTTCTATTTATGGGGAAAAAACAAAGCATGTTGCCATTAATTAAGGTGCTTTTCTTTAGTATGACACCTGGGATTTCAGAGATCTCATTTGCAACTTGACAATTTTATGGAAAACATACAAACATTAAAAAGCAGTAAAACGTATTTAGTGAAAAATTAAAACTGAGTTTATCATTACGGTTTGACTAAAAATTGGGTATTTAAAGCTTCAAGTCTCTGTGGTCATTGTGAGTTACAGGCAGTTCTAATATATTGAATCTCTATCAAAATTTGCTGACAGTTACTTTTCTTATAAAATAAATAGCTGGCAGGACAGTAGCCCTTATCTGTCATCCAAAAATTACCCCAATCAATAAAAGCCAGACTGTTTTGGTTTACCAGAATGTCCTTTTGCCCTCTGTGTTCTGAATTATACTGCCATAATACAACATAACAGCAGTAAAGTTTACAGTGTTTTTACAGGTAGGAGGGTCTTTTCAGTGTAGCAGCAGGCAGGGATGGGGAAGGCTAGCTCTGTGCTAATCCCTCTGCGCTCTATAGCAGGGTTTATTATTAGCAACCTCAGAAGGGTGGCTTAATTTTCTGAACAGAAGGGGCGGGGTGTGGGCATGTGAGGCATGCGCTGCCGCCATGTGACCTATAGAGAGAGTTAGAGGGGCAGAGTGATGAGAGAGTTGAGTTCTTGGAAAAGGGGGTGCTTTCCATACCAGTAGACGGTATGGCGATGAGGGATGAAACGCAAGATGCTTTGTAGGTGCTCATCAGCTCACAGTAAGCAGTGCTCTTTGTAGTTGCCTCTGATGTGCAGGGGGGCAGCTGGCCTGAAGCGTGTCTGCTGGCTTTAGGTAGTAGGGATGGACTTTTCATTAGACCTGTGCCCGTCTTCTACCCATCTTTCCTATGCCTTCTCCCCCCCAGAAAGTCCTCAAACCCTAGACTTTATCAGATGTGAATAAGGATGTGAATAAACACAGACAGTGCACACACCCCCACAGGCACACACAGAGTATTGATCAGAACAGGCTTGTGTTTTTATAGCTCTCTAAAGCCCAGCAACGTCTGCCAGGAAATACCGAAGGAAAGTTGGGACTGCCAGCCAGGCTGTAGGTCATCTTTCACATCAGAAGTGTCCTACAGAGTGCATCCTCCTCAAACTCCCTTCTGCTGGTGTACAGATATACATCTCTCTTTTTTTCACTCTCTCTCTCTGTCGCTCTCTCTCTGTTTCCTTTTTTGGTCTCACTGAATCACCGGAGGACACAAGCTCTGGGGGGGGGGGGGGGGGACAGAGCTGGAATTGATTTTCTGGTGGGCCACGTGGTGTGTTCTGCTTCTGATCCCTTAGTGATTGAGTCTGGCCCAGAGGAAGTGTCTTCTGAGTGGGCAGTTCCCAGATTTCTTTACCCTTCTATTTTCAGACATTCCTTTTCTGTTTCTATCTTGCTGATCTTCCAACAGACTTATCAGTTGTAGGATTTGCCATAATTTGCATTAAGATGTAAGGGTGGTACTACTCCAGCCAGGTGGCAATAGCATGTCATTTTTGAGAAGTCAGATTTCATATTCTTGCTATATCGTTATTTGATATACATTTGGCAGGCCAAATGTAACCATGGCTTTCCTTTCACTTCCTCAGCAAATGTGTTGACTCTTTCCAGGCTACATCCTCACATTTAATCCAAACACCTCTTTCTTACTGCTGTTTTATTGACATGAAGTTGCTGTTCTTTCTGTTTGGTTTAAAAATGATGGCACTCCTAAGCTTAGCTGACTAACCACACTGGTAGACGACAACATGGAATAGCAGTAGCAATGAGCAAACAATGGATGAGGGTACCACAAGGGCTCCTTCCCTTCCTTTGCAGAAATTTGAAAGCAAAAATCAGGAAAATTCTTTACAAGGAACGAACACTCGTCTTATTTAAATGAATGTTTTAGAACTGTTTTTATAATGGGTGCATTGCTTTATTAATGCAATTTTGAGCTATTTCCTTGCAGCCCTCCATATGAAGAGAAAGGATGAAGAAGGGTAAGAGTAAACCTTTACGGAGTTGCCATAGAAATGGCTGGTGCAGCAGCCTGGCTCGTATAGGAGCTAATTTAAAGATGTGCTTGGGATGACAGGGTTATTGCTGTGAGGATTTCTTTAATCAGCAGGATTTCTTAGATAACCTTTGCTGTTAAGGTCAGTCCTCTAAACTGTCACCAATTAGGAACATTATTCAGTAGTCACGGTTTTGCTCTAAATCACAGTGATCCCTTCATATATTTTTTTACTTCAGCTCATTTTAAAAGGCTCATGAGGGGCCAGTGGGATACGTGTGGTATTAGCCTTATTGCCTCCTTTTGCCATGGAAGAGAAATCGAGACATACTCATACTGTAGTTGTTCGAAAGCTTTTCTAATTTTTAGTGGGTTTTTGGAGGGTTTACAATAAAGCTTGGGTCTGACAAGAATGATTAACAGCTCAATAAAGCCTTTAATGAGTACTGCTGCCCATGTTTTAAGGCTTCGGGGTAGATCTATAAATTTTCCCGCAACTTTTCTGTACTTCCTCTCCGTTCAATCTCTTCAAAAACATCCTCACATTCACTCATATAAAATATACTGATCATATTGGAGAGAAATGTCCATCTGCCCAGGAACATCCAACATAATTAACATACACAACTGGCTCAAAGAGCCAAAGAATATAGATAATTTCTGATTGGGAAACCAAATTTGTCTTTACACTAATATACTGCTCCAAGAAATAGCTTGCTACAGAGCAGCCCAAAAGCATTCTTCTGATCTAATCCAATCTCTCTCTCTCTCTCTCTCTCGCTCTCTCTCTCTCTCTCTCTCTCTCTCTCTCTCTCTCTCTCTCTCTCTCTCTCTCTCTCTCTCTCTAGTGAGAAGAGAAAGCTTCAGGTGAACATTGCAAATCCCATTCAGTGCAGTATGAATGGGAGGAAGTGTACTGTTGTTGTGGAGACCAAGATTAACCAGTCACAGCCTGACTTCACCAAGAGCCGATCGGGCTACATATTGGCGGTGCCAGGCAACTAAAGTACAAGAATGGAGACCGCACAACATCATCCACTGTCGTGTCAAGTCATGCTTCAGTTTAATTTCAAAATTAAAGCCATACAAATTTGCCTTGATATAGGCAAGATTTCTCTACCATAGGATGTCTAAGGAGTATAGTGATGGGGAGGAATGTCCCTGAAAACTCAGCATGATATTTAATCAAGAAACACCCGAGGTGCATATATGAAATGCACCTAATTTCAAATTCATCAGTAAGGTCACTGATGTCTCAAAGTTTATTTATTTATAATTTCAGCCAAATTAAAGGGAAACGCATAGTAAATATTTATAGGAAACATAAGATTCAACTATTTGAAATATATAGCAAATATGCTGGAAATAGGGGTTTTTATTGTTTAAAGAGAATATTTTTGTTTTTGATGAAGCATTCATTTGGGACCAAGTATGGATATGATTCCAGGTTTATGCATATCCTAGATCATAGTGGTCATGTAACTGACATCCCGGCTTGTTCCCCGTAGGCTTTCTAGAGGGATATGTTGAGCATATCCATAAACTCACTAACTGCTCGTAAGTGTTTCATAACTTAAATTCTTTTGTCTTGTTATGCATATTTCATATATGGAGTTTCAGATGCAGATGTAAAAGGATTTTGTACCACAATTTATATAGCTAGATTATATACGATTTTTACACATCTAAGTTACACAGTCACATGTCTGTGAAACAAGTGAGACAGTTAACAAAAGGCAGGAATTTTATAAAGAGGCAGCGATTTCTTTTGTTGTTATAAATGGTCTAGATTCTTAACAAGTGTGCTGATAGAAATGTCTGTCTTACAATGAAAACCCTGTGGGAGCACTCTCTCTCTCCTGCAGGACAAAGCCCGACAGAAAAGACTGCTCGATTTTAGTTATTGATCCTGCACTCACTTGGAAAGGCATATGCTCATTTGAGCACTTCTGTCATGTTTGTTTGACAGGGATAAGATATGACTGTCATGTACATTTAATGGGTAATATCTGACTTTCACATTTACAAAGACACGTAATTTATTAATATTTGGAATGAAGGAAGGTTATTTTAAGCCAAATGTATGTCCGTCCCCCCCCCCCAAGCCTAAATAGCCTGATTATTCCATACTAGCAAGCATACAATTTTGACTATACTGTACCCAATCTATGGTATACACTCTATTACCTTCTGAAGGTGTTAGTTACTCTATGTGATCATTAATAAAGGTAATCAGAGATAATGTGTCATAATCTGAATGTAAAATGGAGATATCTTGAGTGTGCATGCATGCATGCATGTGTGAGTGAAGGTGCACTGTTGAGTGAGAACCCAGAGAGAATTGTTCATTCGTATTTACCAAATCAGGAGTGCAGCATTCGGAGCGCAGCCTCCAGGAAGTCTGGCTCCTTTTTCAAGAGCCCTTTGCTGAGAGAAGTGGCAAAGTAAAAAGGGACTTGCTTCAGGATTTATTTCCTGAGCAAACCTTTGTTAATCTGTTTCCTAATTTTTATTCAATTTTAATATCTTTACTAAAGGTTTGGAGGAGAATTTTTATTTCATGTCATTTTCTTGTCATCTTTAATTGTCCTTGGCCATAAATTATTACTAGATATCCATATCTTTCAACAGTAAATATTGAAATGGATCTAATTGGTGCAGGAATACTAAGTCTAATGTCCATTGTTAGACCACTAAAATTTGGAACAGATAATCACAAATACTGATCCTCATCAAAGATGAGGTAAGGTTGGAAAAACAAGCCTCGCACAGCCGCATACAGCTTGACGCAGTTATTTCTTTTGGCAGGTTTTAAAAATATTCTGCCGCTCTCTTCCACTTCCAGCGGGTTCTTGTCCTTTGATGTCTTTATGTATGGAGAAATCCCTTTGTTTTGGAACAAAGTTAGCCAATCTCCTTCACACACTCCCCTTCCTCCCTAGTCCTTTACTCAGCTATCCTCCGCTCTTGTTCCCTTCTGTCTCAGTTAACTGTGCCACCTTGCACACAGCGAGGGAGAGAGGCACACGCGTCTGCTTCTCTGTGTCTCTCGCCCTGGCACTGAAACCACGGACCCCCTGTTGGATACCTGGTTGGTCAAAGCTGTCTGCTGGGCAGGTGAGGGCTCAGACAAGCTCTCGGGCGCAGAAGTAGTCGACCACAGGCCATTTCTCCTCAAGGCTATTGGCTGCATTCCAGATCGGGCCAGCATGCATATTTCATGCAGCCATGTATTTTAGGTAGTGAACTGAAAGCATAAGGTGATGTTTTTGCCATTTGATATGGTTTTGTTCACATTTATTTATTTTTATACTTCAGGTTTCAATATCATTACTATAAAATCAAAATAGCTTCCATCAAGTTCCGGGTTTCTCAGTAACCAGTCATCTTTAAATCTCTGCACTCTTGGATTATGCAGAACTAAACTTCTAGTATGTACTCACTAGGATTAAAGAGGGCTTTAGTAATTTAGTTGTATAAAACCTAGTTCTGTTTCTACTCCTTTGGACTATAGCCATCTTCTTGTCTCTGCTCATTGGGTTGATCTTGCCTGAAAGTCTTTGTGATGAATCTCTGTGATTTGGACAAAGTGCTGAACAGTTTTAGATCTGTAGAAACCTGTCAGCATTTGTGACTTGTTCTATTCTGTATAATTTTGCTGTTATGTCTTTTTTTTTTTTTTTTTTCAAAACATTCCTAATTTTAGATTTCATGTATTTAATTAATTAATTTTAGATGTAAAGTTATGGAGAAACCAAATCAAAGGAATGTTCATTTTGTCTTTCAAAACCAGATCTTTTTCAGTTGTATTTTACTGTCATTTGTTTGCCTATTGTTTAAACCTTTTTTTTTCAAATATTAAGGAAAATACTTGTTGTTTTGCAAATTAATGTTCTTCAGGTACCTAAAGAAAAGGGGTAAAAAAAAATTTGGTGCCTAATTTTTTGAGAACTGTTGACACAGTTATTGACGTTTTCCGATGGTGGTGGTGTGGGGGGTTTTTTTAGTTTTTTTTTTTTTAATATATGTACCAAATATCACTGCTTAAATAAACATGACCAAATGCTCATAAATCCTGCAGGAACATCTACTTGGAATGTGACAATTCTCTTACCACCATTATGAATGATGAGAGCACTAGTTTTCTGGATGATCTTCCGGTCAGTGCGGTTCTGATGTTGATCAGGCTTATTTGTGTCCACAAAACCCCAGCCACATCTCACAGAAATCTAACCTGATGCTGTAGCCCACCACTCCACCAGTCTGCTGTTCCTACCAGAGAGCTGGCTACCTGGGCAATGTCAAGGCACTTTGCCATTCCATTGCTGAAAATCTTTACACCTGTGCTCAGACTTCTTCCTGTTTAGCGAGCAAATATCAAATGTAATGTGTAACTCCTGAAACAGTAAATATAATCTTTACACTTCTTAAATATTTTGTCATGCATGATGTCACATTGATTTGTAGGAAACTAGAAAGTGCCAGAGCAGTGAACTGAATGAATCCCAAAATTAGGAATGAAATGGGGAATTAAAAAATAATAGAAAAGAGAAAACGAATAACACACTTCTGTGCATCTTTAACGATCAGTGCATTTTATTTTCCATCACAGTACAAAAATAAATAAAAATAAGCAGAACCAAACTGAAAGAGTTAAATTACAGCAACACCTTGGTTTTCTTTTTTTCTAAGGATGTAATTGTACCAGTTCGATACCCTACCCACCCACCAGTCAAACTCCAGCCCATGCTGTGTTCCTCTCTAAAAAGCGGTGCTTTGTATTCTCCCCAGACCCCATAAGAAAAAAAGAACTACACTTCTCTGTACAAATCAGCTCTCATGCACTCACTCTCTCTCTCTCTCACACACACACACACACACACACACACATGCAGTCATTGAGAGTGCCTCTCCATTTTTCTCCCTTTGTAACACTGTCCATTTTGTTCTACAAAAAAAAAAAAATGTAACAAGTCAAAGAAAAAAAAAGCATCTTAATCTAGTACCTTCCTTTTTTTTTTTTTTTTTTTTTTTTTTTTTTTAGTTGTAAAAGCTTTTCCCTCTTTTTTGAATGACTAGTCAGTGGTGCGAGTAGAAAAAAAAATTGGCACATTGTTGTGCATGGTGGCAAGCGATGGCCCACAGGCAGTGAGCAGGACTCCCCTGGATCTGTCCCTGGAACCTGAAAGCCCCTTCAGCCTCCTCTGAACTGTGTCCAGGAAAAAAAAAATGCAAGTCCCTATGGTGCTAATCAGCAGCCTTATCTGAACCCCCTCACTGCACGTTAATGAGAACATTGCTGCCTCTCCTGTCTTCTGTTGCGCACAGCACCACAGCAGTGAAAGCACTCCAAAGTCATCCCATTTCGTACATGTACGCTGTCCAGCTTTTAGGGGCAGCTCTCGTTTCATAAGTACTATACAGGGATAAATGGTGTCTGCTTATATGATTATCAGTTTTTGTAGCTCTGTAAAGAAATCTGAGATCCACTACTACTGAAAGAAAGCATGCGTACTTAGTGATTAGAAAGTGGGCATTTAGAGGATGACATTTTTTTAACTTCTCATGAAATGAGGATTCAGTTTTCTGTCACAAATTAATTACATGTACCAAGGTTACAATGAGCTGTTCCTTTTCACCATTTTCTTTTTTACACAAAATCTGACATCACAATCGCAGTTATCCCAATTTAGAAAAAAAAACAAAGGCATCATGCCCACCAACTAGGATAACTGTTTCATTCAGCATTCAGTGACTTTATGTTCCTAAACCTACACATATCAGCTGGCTAGTCCAACTAAAATCTTGCTGAGATCAGCAGAGGTCAAACAGGCCCCTGACCCCATCATATCCAGTCCACTGCAGGGAACTTTGTTCCTGTAAGAGTCAGCATGGTGTTAAAGGCTATCACTTTCCATGGTGACAATAAATGACTTAAAAGAGAAATAATGTTAATGATTGTTTTTCTGCTTTTGATACATGAAACATTCCAACAGATAATACTCCTGCACCTGTGTTGCAGGTTAGAGAAAGAATGGTCTCAGATATCTGGGCTGAAACCTACTGGAAAATTGTGTTACCTGGTGATGCTCAGATTTGACTGGTTTTGAACTAAGCTCTCAGACATAATATCCTTAGCTAAATCATTCAAATGCATGTTTGCATCAACCATAATCTTCATTTCCACCAAAGGTATCAAGGTCACAAATAGCCTACATCTAAATGCTACATGTGGAAGTAGCAATTGTACCAGCAATTTGTACAATACATTACTAATTTTTAAATACAAAGGATGTCCTAAGAGAATAAATAAACAGCAATAAATTAAGAATTCATAGATATTCTTAATATTAAGGAACCATTAAAAAATGCCCTCCTTTGGTGTGTCCTTTAGACCTACATGACTTTCATCATAGGTATGGCACTGTTTCTATAAAATTTACAGAGCTTTTTCACTAAATGAATTCTTTCTCAAACTAGACAGTGACACACTTAAGACAAAACAACATAAGATACCTTGTAAGATCATGGCTCATTGTAGCAAGCATAACTAAATAAACTATATTTGCATTCCCTAAATGCAGATGTGGTTGTTTCTACAAATTGAATTTAAAGAAATAATTTTATGCTTTCAAGACACCATACAAATTGTATGGCATACATGCATTCCTTCATATTTTTGAATAAAAAAAAATTAAGTGTAACTAGTAAATCAATGGAAAAAGCCCCAGATGTGCACACCTTAGGAGAGTAGAACATCCACTTAATTCTATTCATAGATGAAAATAAATTAGGTCTTTCATATCAGCATGCCAAATCTCACATTGTCTATCCAACCCTGCTGTGCAATGCTGATGCATTTTCAAAAATCACCTTATTGTGGAACCCAGGAACTGCGTCTACAGACACACATAAAATATATCACTGGAGCGCCACTCTTTTTCCTAGTGAACACAGATGTGTTTAGGCACACCGCTACTGCAGCAAAAGTGCATGTCATTCAGTGAGCATCCAGCTGGATGTCCTCTGCGTCTTAATCAAAGTCTCAGTGCTTACTGTCAGCAGCGGGCCAGTCTGGCTGAGGCCTTTACCCACAAGGCAGTGCACATCTCCAGTAGTCAGTGGCTAGCTAGCCGCAGCATAGGGTCTCGACACATTCGATGCTGCAAATCGGTCTTTTATTCCTTCAGGTCTTTTCGCTTTTGTATTATTTTCTGTTGTTTATCTTCATATTTTGTTGTTGGAAGCAGGGGGTGATGGTGGTGATTTTGAATATTAACCATATGTGACTATTTGCTTGAACCCACATCTGGCATTTCTGTTTTGGGTCTAAGCAAAGCCTACCTCTTTACCATACCCAAATTATGAAGAGCTTTAAAATCCAATTAAAAATATTTTTCAGTAATTGTTGAATATGTTCAACACTACTCAGATCACCATTCAAAGTCTTAAACAAAAGGGTTCATTTTGACTTACTGAACATGTTCTCATAATATCAAGACTTAAGTCTACAGTATCATTTGCCAATTCAGATGTATTATTTTAGTTTTTGGGGAACCTACTAAAAAATTCCAGACTAGGGTTCAGCCTCACTCCAAGCACTCTCTTGCCTTCTCCTCACCGGTCCAGCCCAATGAGTAAACGGCTCCTCTCCTCTTCTTTCTGGCTCTCGTTCTTGAGGTCTGCAAACACCTGGGTGAAGAAGTGTGGGTCTGAGTTGATCTGCAGCATCTTGGCGCTCATCAGGTTGATTATGGACAGGCAGCGGTCCCAGAAGGTCTCCTTGGAGCTTTCCACCAAAAATGGCTTAAGGGGATAGGAGATCTCATTTCCCATGTAGGAGTAGGACAAGTAGAGGCAGGTGAGCAGCACCGCCTGCAGCTCGTGTTCCGATGCCACTTCTGAGGAGACCACGTCCCGACAGAGCATGTAAACAAAGACGACATTAGCTGGAGTGATGAAGCCTTGGTCCTGCCAACCTTGCAGCAGCAGGGAGCGGTCCACACTGCGGAGCCAAAGCACTGGATCAGTAGGAGAAAGGTGCTTGAGGCGGTAGCACCTCCGGCACAGGAATTCACCCAGGCAGCGTAGCAATTCACTAGTTGAAGCCTGAACAATTACTCTCTTGGGTGTGCCAGGTGCCACGTTGGAGCTGGACAGAGGTGCTTTCTTGACTGAAGAGGCCACATTGTTTGAGCTTTTGGAGCCTTGATTGGATGGACTTGACTGGTCCTGGGTGAATGTCGATAGGTTGGCACAGGACTGTGATTTCTTCAGGTTCTCGTTGTTCAGGTGGGTGACATTGTTCTGGTAGGTGGTGTTTGGCTGCACCTTCTTTGAACCCTTTTTCTTGGCTGAAACAGCTACTATCCGCTTCCATGGTAACACATTGATGAGTGAGTGGCGCTTCAAGTTCTTGTCTTTGGCGTTCTTACTGTTTTGAACGGCTGTGTAGTGGCCCACCGTAGCTGGGCCATCCTCAAAGAGGGCAGCCTTCCGGTAGCTGGGAGAGAGTGACAGGACGGTTCCCATGGTGCCAGTGGAGGGTGGGCAGGGTCTCTAGGTCAGGAGATCACCACAAACTAGACCTGGTTCTGGAGGGTCTTGCCTCACTACTTCCAAAACTGGAGACCCAAACACCAGGCTTAATGTTTGTTCAGCATCAAAACCTGAATTAGTGATCAGCCTAATGAGCAATGGGGTCTGGGTGGACAAGGAATAAATGAGCTCCTTCGTTGATCCAATATTCTTTTATTTCAATATCTGTAAAAATGAAACACACATTTCAGTACTGACAATAACAGTTTTGCACTGATTCTGATGATTTTTACTCCATTTTGTTTCTGTACTTTCTTCCCAGAATTTTTGCAATGTAAGAATAAGGTGCTAATTTATACTGAAGAACATGTCCAGAATATGTTTTTGTTTGTTTGTTTATTTAGATTCTGAAAAACAAGGCGTTGGCTGTCTACATTGAACATCCATTCAATATTCCTGCTGCAGCTTACAGTTTACTGAAATACTAATAGGCTAACGTTTTGGATGCAAACACAGAACTCTGCATTATATTTCTTTAAGATGAACCTGAATAGTCCTACAAAAGCCCACTGGACCACTTTCCTCTTTAGCAATAATAGGCCTAAATATGTAGGCTAATCAAAAACCAATTAAAAGATATCAAGGTCAAATTAAGCAGCGGTTAACTTGCACTACACCAACTAATGAAATATAAAATGGTCTATAATAAAATAATAAAGAATATGAAAATCACCTAAAAGCATATACTAAAGCACAATAAGAAAATATGCCAGCATGAGAAAACTTAAATTTTCTAAAGAAGAATATTTGTACAATTACATTTCTAGATAATTTCGTGGACTGATCTCTACATAATTGTTCCGCATTGTTCAAGGACAATCTTATACCACCATAAAGTGCAATATTTCGCATAGGCTAAATTTCGTATAAGCTGTTCCGTCATAAACCTTTCTTAGGGCCCAAACCCCTACACCCCCACCGCCTAGGTTCCTATGGAATTTGTAACATGAAAGTAAATAATTGTGGTAATCATGAAATTATTCTATTGTCTACTGTTTTTGATATGCTTCTGTAGAATTAATGCTAGCACTCCTGTACCTATCCTGCCATGTATGTTTTAAAATGGAAGTGCAAAACATAAACATCTGATTCGTCTACAGTAAACATGCAGAGGATATAGAAACTAATAAAAATATGTTGGTATTCTAGACACGATAAATACTACCAACGTGTCATATATGCAAAAATTGTTCATAAGATAAACAAAGTTACAGCAAGTGACAGCCGATAAGTTAGTCCTTGCAGACATATGCTATATGTCTCGCCTTCTTAAGGATGGCAGATAATCAACTTAAATATAAAGGAAAATATGAAATTAATATTTTTCCAGGGTAATATATTTCAAAAGCCTATTTTTATTTGCCATTTGTGAGTACAGGGTTTCGTTGCTTGTGTGTACCGCCTATGTGTAAGCGGCTGTCCAAGGTTCTGAAATTGTGTAGACCTTATAACAATAATTTTCGTCAATGGATACAGGCCTGCGCAAATTCCGCAATTGTATAATTTATTCTCTATTTGAAAGAAATTATTAACTCTACTAAAGCTAGTCCACCAAGCACCTGTGTTTAGTAACGCCAGCACAGCAAATATTACATTAATCTCCTTTAAAATAGGCTAACTAGATATACAACAAAGTCGAAGGTAATGCTAATGTCATTTTCTAAACAACAACAACAAAAAATCCCGGTTGCTTCAATGTCTGTTGTTCAAAAAGCTGTTAATTGTATGCTACTTACTGTATAATTTTCTCCACGATGATGTGAGAAACCAAGAGCCGCAGTAATGGCTGTTTCTGTATATCCTTTGATCTGCTACGCATCAAGGTGACACAGCAATAACCACATAAAAGAATGCGTTTTAAAAAACCAAAATAAATTTAAAAAGAGGAATCCAGAGAAAAGCCTTATTTAACAAAACAAGAAAATCCGCACGCCTTGTCTAAGGTCTCGGCTGGCGCTCTTGTTCTGTAGTGATACTGGTGTCTCCCTTGGACAGAGATGCTGAGAACTATGAAGCTGTGCTATCGGTCTTCTCCGCCAGAAACGAGGGTTTAGGTGAATGTTGCGCTGACACCAACTGTAGCGGCACATGCGCGGTATATGGCTATGGGCAGTGGGCGAGCGCCGCTCCGTGCTCTGTCCTTGGTGCTGTTTTATAAACTCCACCCAAGAAGATTGCATTGGGTAAACAAAGCACTCAAAACTGTAGCGATTTTATTTACGAGGCCAAAAGCGCTTTATATATAGAGTGTTTTTTTTCTCTTCTTTTTATGAAAGAAAATATTAGTAACCTTTCTGCAGATGTTTTACAGCACATTGTTAACAATTTTTAACCAAACTAAATATATCACAGTGCGCTAGTATGGCCACTAGAACAAGCTAACAAATTAAAATGCAAAACAAAAACAAAAACAAAAACAAAACACTAATAATGCGCACATTTTAAACTCTTACATCCAAGCCTGTTTTGCATTAGGTTACAGACCTATAGACCTCGGGCTTTGCCTGATCATGAAGCTTACTCACTTGGGCAGTAGTCACAATTACAATTGCGTAAATACACATAACTAATTTGTAGTTTTGGCCGTACTTCAAGGCCCAGAATACCCTTGCATTCGGTGTGTTCGTCAGTACGTTTTTCCGGTTGTCTTTCGCAAGTGTTTGTGGGTATTCAGGTTTTGAATAGGGAAGATGGCAGCCGCAGCAGTGGTTGAGTTTCAGAGAGCTCAGTCTCTTATCAGCACGGACCGAAACGCTTCTATCGATATTTTTCACTCAATAGGTAAGCCATTCTGAGTATTTCGTGAATATTTTATTGATTTTTATTTTACTTAGAACAACTTTGACAGCAGTCTCTTTCCGACCGTGAGCCGGCTGCTTGCGGTGCTGACTCACTGCACTGTGCTACTAGCAGATTAGCTCGTCAGCTAAGCGACGAGTTGACAGCATCTTAGCTAAGCGGGCTAACGCTAGCTGGTTAAGCAGGGTAGCTGGCTAGCTTTCTCGCTAATGGGAGCTAATGTAGCCAATACAATTTAAGTTATCTTGTCTAGCTAGCGAATTACGTCGGGTTATATGGTCAGCTTTCTACTATTGGGGCTTTTAGGTGGTTAGCGTAAAAAAGATGGCTAATTGTCCAAGTAAAATTATGATTAGTTAGTTAAATAACGTAGCTGTCATCTTTTCATACCCCCAAGTTCTGTCGATACCGTCTGCGGAGAGTAATCAACTTATTTCGTTTTAATTTAACGTTAGCTAACCAAATGTAATTTGAGGTTATCTGGATGAACAAGGGGACGACATTTAAAACTGATGACAGTATTCACACAGCTAAGATCGCTAGGTTAACTAGCGATTTAAATAACACTAGCTGTACATCGCCGTGAGTTAGTAGCCTGAGTTAGCTAATTGTGCTCACATTTATTCTCAGCCTTTACTAGTATCGTTAGTTAACGTTATCAGTTACTGGGAAAAGGCAATTACATTGCTACCCGATAACCTTGATGGGAAGCCAGCTAGTGTAACGTTACGTTAGTAATCTTAGTTATCTTGCACGTTATTTAGGCCCCCTGGTACTAGCTAGCTACTCATTATGGCATAAAGTTAGCCAGGTTAGGTAGCTAAATTTGTCAGTTAATTGTCGAACACTGGTCGTGGTCTAACACCCAGGTTGGAGTTGGGTAATATTGCGTTTTTTGCCTTGATAACTCCTATCTAACATGGCTAGCTACTTATCACAGTATTAAGATGATTTGAGCATTTGGGAAGCAGAATTCACAGACACATCTGTACTAATTGTATCCCTTTTTGTTACTTTGACTTTTCTCATTATTGCTATTGCTAATGTCATGCACTTTAAAACTGTACACGGTTATACTATTGTCATTATTATTCTTGTCATTATATCTCTTCATATAGTCTATAACTATAGGAAGAGAACTAACTATATAGTTAAACTGTATAAGAAGCACTTTTACATTTTATTCTGATTTTGAATTGCACTAACTCTTTCCAAACAGCTTAAATGCATTTCCTTGTGGCAGTCAGATCTTGTTTTGTGTAACTGTGATGCCATATTTCTTTCAGTGTGGTGTATGAAGTGCATTATTTGCTTACACATTCAGTGTTCTGAGAGCTATGTCTGTTTCCTCAGTCAGACGAGATGTTCAGCAGGATGATGAAGAGGCCGTGCGTGTCAAAGAACAGAGCATACTGGAACTTGGCTCCTTGCTGGCTAAGACAGGACAAGCAGCAGGTGCCAGTTTTTATTATTTGTTTTATAAGCTGTAATTTGTTAAACATATTCTCTTTGTGGTATAGGCACCCTATGCATGGACCATCACTGTAATGTTACACTCTTTTATGCTAGAGCTTGGAGGGCTCCTGAAGTTTGTTAGACCTTTCCTGATCTCCATAAGCAAGGCAAAAGCTGCACGTCTGGTGCGCTCTTTGCTGGATCTCTTCCTGGATATGGAAGCAGCCACAGGCCAAGAGGTAGAGCTGTGTTTGGAGTGCATTGAGTGGGCCAAAGCTGAGAAGAGGACTTTTCTCAGACAAGCCTTGGAGGTAAGTATATTGTCATAGTGTTGACCATATACAGTATCTGATATTTATAGTAGCTGTAGGGATTAGTAATATTAGTAATAAATATTACTAATAAAGTATAATGCTTTGAATTGTCAATATTAAAACTGGCATGCCATGTATGATATCTTCTTGTCCTGTAGGCTCGTCTGATCTCACTGTATTTTGACACCAAGAGGTACCAAGAGGCCCTGCAGTTGGGTGAGTAGCCTTACAGAAATTGTCTGCAGGGTTGTTGACCTAATCACAACATTTTGGCCCATTTTGCTCACTTATATTCTGTTAATATGCTAAAATGCTAAGATCAACTGTTTCCCAGGCTCCCAGTTATTACAGGAGCTGAAAAAGATGGATGACAAAGCTTTATTGGTGGAAGTCCAGCTACTTGAGAGTAAAACATATCATGCACTTAGCAACCTACCGAAGGCCAGGGCTGCCCTAACCTCAGCCAGGACCACAGCCAATGCCATCTACTGTCCGCCCAAACTTCAGGCAGCTCTCGACATGCAGTCAGGCAAGTCTTAAACTCATAATGCCCATGATTTTAACTCTCCTCTGTCAAGGTCAGAGACACTGAGCTATAAACCATAAAAACATACCATATACATGTAATTTTGTACTGTCTTGAAGTGGGAAATTTGTTCCATATTTATACTCTAGGCATTATCCATGCAGCAGAGGAGAAGGATTGGAAGACAGCCTATTCATACTTCTTTGAGGCTTTTGAGGGCTATGACTCCATTGATAGCCCGAGGGCCATCACTGCACTGAAGTACATGCTTCTCTGCAAGATCATGCTCAACTTGTAAGTGAAAGTACAGATTGTAGTTTTACTTATTCCTGTGTGGGAGTCCTTCTTGTGATCCTGAACTTTACCCACTGTCCTACTTGAAGAATGAATTTTGTTGTTATGGTTGCATTAGAAAGCAAACTGCTATTTGAAACCTTAGTCCTGTAAGTAAGATGCTTTGCAATGCATAGCATAATAGGAAAAGCTTAGAAAAGTGATATTAGAAGCTTGTTAACAAGTAAGTGTTTCCAGGCAGTGATTGTAGGGTAAAATGAGTTGATGATGCGACAAAGTAGATGCAAGTGATTTACTTTCTTTCAGGTATTTTGAAGAGATCAAATAGCACTTTAGCAGGGGATACCAGTAATGGCTTATGTTATTAGTGGACAAACTGAGCTCACTTAGCTGTGCCCCTGTTTTCCTATCTGCAAATATCACTAATTTCATTTCTGCTTTGCTGCTCTCTAGGCCAGAAGAAGTACAAGCCTTGATCAGTGGCAAGCTGGCACTACGGTATGCTGGGAGACAAGTAAGCACTCCACCTTGATTCATACATGTCTCTGTGATTCTCCAAGGTTCGCTTCACCTGTATGTCTATATGTGTAAACTGAGCAGCTCTCCCATTCTCCCTCCTGACCCGTCACAGACAGACGCGCTCAAGTGTGTAGCGCAAGCCAGCAAGAACAGATCGTTAGCAGACTTTGAAAAGGTGAGACAGGCGTGCTGACATTCATTTGGACACGCGAGTTGTCTGTGTCTGCTGCTCATTGTTTGCCCTCTTCTCTGGATGTGTGCCGTGCAGGCTCTGACGGAGTACGCAAAAGAGCTGCGTGACGACCCCATCATCAGCACGCACCTGGCTAAACTCTACGACAACCTGCTAGAGCAGAACCTGATCCGGGTCATTGAACCCTTTTCCAGGGTACAGGTAGGTTGTGCGCTCGGGACGTCCCTAACCACAACAATAATCAAAAAGACAATGTAAGATCATTTAAAATGTTCACCGGAAAGTTCAACAAAATACGGGCTTTGTCAGCAGCACAGAGCATGTTAAGCAGTGCCACCGATTTAGGTTTCGGAGTTCTTGTTTCAAGCTGTAACTGAATTCTTTTTATTGGTTTATATCTCCTAAGAATATTAATTTCATTTTCTAGATAACACACATATCAAGTCTCATCAAACTCTCAAAGGTAAAGACTCTTCACTGGTATTTTTTTAACTAGGACACTCGCAAAAACTCACATTTTTTCCTTAATGGATTAGTTTTTTCTCTGATTTATTGCTTTTTTTTATTTCTTTAATCCTTCTACTTGGTATTCTTGACAAAACTAAATCAAATTACACATGCATATGAGTGGCGCTGAAAATCAGATTAATATGGGTATGCAAACAGCTCAGCTGAAACTGCACGAATTCACTTGTTTTTTGCTTACAGGGTGAAGTTGAGAGAAAATTGTCACAAATGATCCTGGACAAGAAGTTTCATGGCAAGTCAACATATGTTCGGTTGCTGCTGCTTTGATGGTGCCTTTGCATGTGTCACTTAAATTGGATTTTGGCAAGGGATAACAGTGCCTCAGTGCTGAACGCTAATGATACTTTATTGTAGGTATCCTTGACCAAGGTGAGGGAGTTCTGATCATATTTGAAGAGCCCCCTGTAGACAAGACTTATGAGGCAGCCCTTGAAACCATACAGAACATGAGCAAAGTTGTGGATTCACTTTACAACAAAGCTAAGAAACTCACATAGGTAAGATAATAGCAGTAAACATCACATCATGTACTGTTAATGAAGCAAATCCCAAAAGTATAATTAAAATTTGATTAACTATGAATTTGTGTGGTGTTGATATCTGCTATGGTAATTGTCTAGATTACTAATGTAAAGTTTTTGCCTCCCCAACAGAACAAACATGAAAGGATGTGTGTGAGTGTATGTCTGCATGTGTGTGGCCAACATGTGGAGCCTTTTTTGGTCAAGGCGAGAAGGGACAATATAGATTCACAAGTTACAATGGGATTCACCTGTTCCCCAACGGAGAGTTTTTGACTCCTTTCAATGGACAGTTTCATCCCTCTATTCTTAATTTTGCTGTTTAATTTTCTTCCCAGTGTATCACTCATCGGCCAATATGGCCATCAGGGAATATTGTACAACTCAATAAAATCTTAAAATGTCATCACACAGAAATGTATAACTCTTCTACAGTTTAAGTTACAACCATTCTAAGGTGCAATACTGACTAAGTCCCTGTTTTTTGGGGGTCAATAAGAACTGTGGGTAACTGTGTTTGTCTCCCTTTGTTCTAGTCTCTTGGAAGCACATTTTTCTCTCTGAAGTGGATGGTAAATGTTGTAGCTAGTCAGGTTACGTCTTGATTCTGTGGGTTCTATAGCAAGCACAGTTGCCAGCAGTCAGACCAGTCATGGGTATTTTTCTAATATCTTTTACAAATTCTTAAGTTTAATATACGATTTTCTCTGGCAGTATACTGTTCATGATACAGAATGCAGTTCATTTTCTTCAACTCTAAAGATTGGTGGTGTTAAACACCCCTTTCATTCTCTTTTTATGAAAACTCATTTAGGAACTTTGTCCAAACATTAAAAATTCTAATGTTTGACAGCTGTATAAATGTTTACTTGTTTAATGCATTTGTGCTGTACTGAGTTCTAGCACAGCACAGTATGCAGGTTGTATACTGCTAATTAAAATAGCCAGTGTGACTTCAGAAGGATTCCTCAAAAAGGTGTTTTTCTTTCTTTCTTTCTTTCTTTCTTTCTTTCTAAGGAGCTTATTTTCCCTTTGGTTAAGTGACTTGGGTGTTATGGTCCACGCTGGGAAATGTTGCAGGGGAATATAGGTCTAATAATAGATTGTATTAATTCATTTGAACTGAGTTTAGAGTGAGTGATTCTTGCATGATTTTGTGGTTTATTTGAACAGTTTATATCTTGGGAACCTCATGCTTGCTTTTATACCTGAGTTTGTAAGGTGGGAATGAGTACCAATAGCTGTTTATGAATTCAAATTGTCAGAAAGGGAAAGTTGCCATAAGTTTCACTTCAAAGGACACTTTAAAGTGTTAGTAACTTGTTTGCCCACCTGGCTCACTCTCCGTTTGGCTCCCCGAGTTATTGTTTTTTTTTTTTTTTTTGTGTGTGTGTGTGTGTGTGTGTATATATATATATATATATATATATATATATATATATATATATATATATATATATAACCCCCCCCCACAAATACATCACTTCTAAATGTGTGATTACTGATGAATACAATAATAAGCAATTTACTTTTGTGTGGAGGACTCCTAAACTTTCTTGTCATTTTTTTCTGTAAAGTTATCAAGTTGAATATAACAGGGCTTTTATTGGTTTTCTGTAATGACAAAGTTGTTAGACATTAAGTTTACAGACATTTGAGTACACAAACACAAATTGCCATGTACCCAAATGAGATTTTCTTCCTCCATTATACTATATTTGAATATACTTTCTTGGAAGATCTTTGCCATCTTTGCAAATGGCACAATGGATACAGATACCATTGTTTTAGACACCCTTGAGGAAGTGAGATCAACTGAGGGTTTTTTGTTTTTTTTTTAAACCAAGTTTTATACAAAATTCTGTGACCTTTTTTACATTTTAAATGTGTTGCCCTTTTCCTCTTTTTGTTTTCTTTCATATATATATATACACACACACACACACACATACGAGGAACTGCATTTACTGGGTATATCTGATGTTCAGATGAGTTCAAATAAATCTCTGCTGTTGAACAACTTTTCAGATATCTTCGAAGACCTTCAAACTTTAACCTCGAAAACATTAACATGCCAGACAACTAGGAGAAGCAGTTAAAAGTATATTCCATCTTAATATAGAAATGGCTGATTGAGGGGCATTATTTTCAACAGGTAAAGTTTGGTACATGATGTCTCAGTAAGAACTGGTTCACTTAGTAGTATTGTAGCTCAAGCTCAAGCTATATTTCAATGGAAAAGTTAATGAGAGGCTTTATTTAAAAAAAAAAAGTTAACATTTTAATTTAATGATATGGAACTGGAAATAATTTCCCCTACTTTTCAGTTTATTTTCCTTCTGAGGTGTCTCTTTACTGTACTAAATTTAAAATATGTTATATAGAGTTAATCCATTAATTATAAACCACGTCATCCCCCCCCCCACCTCTCTCTCTCTCTCTCTCTCTCTCTCTCTCTCTCTCTCTGTGTGTTTTCGTGACTTTTACTTTGGAAATATATTCTGACAAGGAAATGAAATGATACAGTCTCCAGCTTCACTCTTTCCTATAGCTATTATGTTTGCTGTTGTAATTCATTCGCGTGGGAAGTTGTAACTGCTATATGGCATTATCTTTTGTATGTCTTTCTGCAGCAGACGGTTTGATATTATTATAAATGGCTGTGCAACGCCGAGGAAACTTTAAAATCTCAGACAGTAACACCACTGAGAAAAAAATAAAAAGGTAGTAACGCTTTTCTTTTCACAAGCCGAACGTAATTTACTTTGCATGGTATGCAAACACGTTGAAAATTGCAAAACACGACTACAGTTTTATTATTTTTGTATTTTCATTTCAGTATTTGATTCTGCCTTTCATCTTCAAAAGGCTATATAAGTTCATAGATAAATATCTAAGTAGTGGGTTAAAACGAGAAAAAAAAAAATCAAGTTCCAGTTTTTGTCATTTAACATCTGTGTAGACTGGCCTGTTTATACTTGGCCATCTACGCTATGAATATTAATGTATGACATTTGCTTAGGCGGTGTTTCTGTTGCTTGAGTTCTTGCTTGCTAGAACTGTAGGGCTTTCGCGGGGCGCCTTGTAGTGCCATAAGGTAGCTAAGCATGAGCGGGTGAATGAGTGTGGAGGACAGGCATTGGCTGTTGTGGTATAGTGTTCTCTTTCGACGTCTTCTGATCAGGTATAACGTACACAGACAGACGTCCCATAGCAGAGCGTTTATCATCACCCTGCTGCTTCTGACTGCCATATGTGCGGTAGTGAGCTGGCTTTTCCTAAGTTTCAATGATGACATCACAGAGACGCTGGTCTCAAGATGGGAAGCACTGTCACAGCCCAGAGTATTCGTGGTCCAATGCTCTGAAGATTATGAAAACCACAAGCGCTTCCCAGGTATTATATTGACCTCCTTTATTCCACCACATGCTTCTGTGCTTCCAACTGCATTCTGTTGCTGTATTCTCAAGGCCTATTGCTAACACTCCATGGTTGACGCGTTTGCTCTGCATTTGATTTCTGTTTAAATAAAACCCTTGGGCATTGTTTCACAGAGCGGTGTTTCCAAGTTCTCTGCTGTGGAAAACTCTTGCTTTACACTGGAAATGTTTTCACTGCTGAAGCATACCTGGCTCAGCTCATCGCACCTGCGGGCCATACAAGCTGGATAGTAGATAGTACTTTTTTAGTGGGAATAATGACACATAAAAGTTAAACTCACCATCATCATCATTTAAAATCATTATCCACATACTGAGATCCCAAAAAGAATGTGCCAGTGTCAAAAATGAGCAGTGCATCATTTCCACTCTTTTTGATTGCTGTTTGCACACAGCCCGACATGCAAATATAAAACACCCAACAACAAATGTATGAGTTCAGTGTCTGAGATTAGTTTGCTCATATAGTCGGTTTGACTACAACGAGGCAGGCTGTCTGAGAATGACGGTAACAAAGCATTCTGGAGAATCAAACTGAGAGATCTAAAAAGGTTAAATTAAACCCAGGGAGTTTTGCCATTGGCCTTTTTGAGGTTGGTATATTTTGAGGATGGTACTTCCAGCACTTTTACTGACCTACACAATAGTATGTGAAATTGAATTTCTGATGACACTAAATTTTGGTGAGAAGAGGTTCTTGTAGGGTGCTGCAGGATTAAAACGGAAGTTTCAGCATATTTTAGTGCACCAGCCCCAAGGACACGGTCAGCACTCACTGATCTTCAATAAAGAAACTTCAGTGGTAGTCAGAGGTAAAGTTTTACATGCTCTAGACAGCAAAAGGACTTAAAGAAACTCTGGCATCTTTAACACTCCATGCCTTATTCTTTATTTGCCAGTTTTTATTCTTTTTACAAGAAGAGAGATGATGTTCTTTTGTGAGATTAGGCTGCTCAGGTAAACATTGAAAACCTTGTTCTACCAAGGTCAACAAAAAAGATTGTATGTCATGGGTGCCTGTTGGTTGGTCAGATACCGCACGAACCACTCAAGTTGTGAGTCGCCATCCGTGTTCTGCCGAGGCTTCATATGGAATTCGTTACTGGCTGTCTCACTGGCATCAAAAGGCTCTGCACAACCCAGAGAGGGCAGGTGCTGGAGTTACTCTACGGCCTTGTTCGGCTTCATGCGCTTCACGTGCTGTAAATCAGAATGAGGAAATGAGAGCTTATAGGCAGTACAGTGCTGCAGTCCACACACCCAGCAACAACCCCACTGAACGTGCTGGGAATGTTCAGTCAACATGTTTACTGTGTGGGCTCCAGTTATCAGTAGCAGATGGTGGCTGAAAAGCATCATGGTTGAACAGGGAGACAACTGCTTCTGGTTTGGCCTAATGTGGGTAATGTTTTCTGTTCACAGGCTGCACTCCTACGAAATGTGGCCGAGCGGTGTCAGACAATGTGGTAACCAAGGAAGAGGCACAGATGCTCAAAAGGTGAACATACACTCACTAGCTTTTAAACACACTTGAGAACAACATATGCACGTTCAGATAACGTCCTCTCTAAATCCACAGGTTAGCCGAGAGAGGACTGTCACTTGGTGGTTCAGATGGAGGCGTGAGTAGATATGCTTTATTATAAAGTTAAAAAAAAAAAGAAAAAAATAATTCATTATTTCTTTTTGCTTCTCTGCATTTCTGTGCCTGACAGCTTTCTCTAAGAATTTTTCTGCTTGTTGGGTTCAGTGTCTTTCTAGGTTATCTTGATTATGAATGCACATCTCTGTATCATACACAAGAGGGCAGGATAGTACTAGACCATTAGTATTAAAACGTGTAGGTACATGGATGATGTTTCTAATAAAATGATTTGTGAGTGTATTTTACCATGAACCTTTCTCCAGTTGGACTTTTTATTCATTGGGTTCTGTGTATGAATGTCCTAATATTGATAATGTTTCATTGTCATTTATTTGTAGCAAAGATATACCACCAGCAATTGTCACCACCTTTGCTGGAAATAATATAATATGCTAAATAATTATTACTAACTAAAGTAGTGATGTGTAAATTTAGTTGACTTCGAAGGATCTCAAATTAAATTATTGAGTAACATGGACACATCTAGGCAATCGAAAAACAACCCTCATTGATCGACCACATGTACCATTAGCTAGCTAGCTTTATACACAGTCAGGCACAATTCCATTAATCTTAGTTTGGTTTCTTAGTTTCCATTCGACATCAACGGTACAAAAAGGTAAAAATTTATTGAAAAAGAAGACTTTTTTTTGTTTTGTTTATTCTTTAGTTTGTTGTGTGTCTATGTATAGGGACTGTTCTTGGTGTTATGTAGAGACACCAAGCACTTTCATATAAGTTCCATAAAGAAAGGGATGGAATTTACTAGCACTTAAAGGTTCTCTAGAGCAAAATGACAGACAGCAGACAGCATCTTTAAATCCCTGTGATCTTTTCACCCTGGTTCTTTGATTATTTCAAGGTTTCAATATCAGGGAGAAGAGCAAAGATTATTAGAAACTGCAGGTCTGTGACATTTCTATGGCATACCATGAGCTCAGGTAAAATAATGGCTGTGGATTTGTGGCGTTGTGACCAAAACTGCAGCTGTTGGAATGCTTCTAGAATTATTCTTATTGCAGCGTCAACATATCTGTTTAGACTGCACAGAGCCCCATATCAACCCCGGGGGGGTTGGGTTGAGGTTTAAGACACTAACTCTGGCTCCAGGCAAAGCATCTTTTTATGATGTGTGGCAATTTTAAGTTGGAAGTGGGGATGTGGAGTCTGTTTCATGGGTAGTCCATGTTCGTCTGGGTGTGTTCATGTGGTGGGGTGACCCAGAGGGCAGAGTGCAGAGGCTACACCCACCCATTCACTGATCCTTTTACCAAAAACTTAGCAGCAACAGGATTCACAAACGCGCTGATATCCTGCCATTTCACTTTCCTTTGGGAATCTTATTTTCTCACTTATGTATAGGATTATTTCCTATACATAAGTATGTTGTGTATGTCTGTATGGTTCAACTGGTTGTGTTTGTGTGTGTGTAGGCCTCAATCTTGGACCTCCACTCTGGAGCCCTGTCATGGGGGAAAAAGTTCGTCAACATCTACAGGTGAGCAAGTGCGTCAGAGCTGAATGTACCGGGGCAGATGGGAGGCCCCGGCTGAGCCAGGCTCAGCTGGTGTTAGAGCTGTAACAAGACTGAGCAGTCAATCAGACTGGCTCACTCTGCTTTTCATCTGTTCATCAAAAGATGCCTCAGGGTCCTGAGTCCTTAGGCGAAAGTTCGCTTTTTCTTTTTTCCTTGGGTGAACAGAGTGTGAGTCTTGTTTCTCAGGCAGCCTGTCTTAATTCCTGACACCTTGAAGTTCCCATGCAGCCCGGCTTTCCCTCCTGTGCCCTTGCTCGGGCTGACACCGTGCATTTGGGCATCTGGCATGTGTTGACAGGCCTGAGTTGTCATGGTGTTTCTGTGAATCGACAGCCTGCATTTTAACATGCTTACAGTATTTGTATTCTGCCTTTTGAGTAGCATGTCACTTTAACCGGGACACGGAGTTGTGGCTGATGAGGCTTTATTGGTTCAGAATATTTTAATCCTGTTTCATTTGTTTCCTTTATTTCCAGATACTTTAGTGCTGAAATAAACGATGTTTTCACTGAGGATGACTTTAAACTTTATAGGTAATTGATGAATTATTCAAATTAGAAAATAATAATAATAATAATAATAATAATAATAAAACATAGCATTGTCAAATCATTGATACACTTGTTAATTTGTTCATTTACTTATTATTTAATTATCTA
The DNA here is from genome assembly GCF_041902795.1 of Electrophorus electricus. Lineage (NCBI taxonomy): Eukaryota > Metazoa > Chordata > Actinopteri > Gymnotiformes > Gymnotidae > Electrophorus > Electrophorus electricus. The sequence goes on along the minus strand of NC_137511.1, from coordinate 4,739,499 downwards.
TTCATTTGATTATTTGATTTAATAGTTACCTATCAAATTTCATAAATTATTTATAAACATTTATCATCAGACATTGTTCGGGTAACATTCATTAATTAGTAGTTCTAAATGTTTCCTGCTCCAAAATAGGGACGTGCGTGGGCGCATTCAGAGAGTGATTGCTGAAACGTTTGGGCTTGATCCTACTCAGATGCACCTAACCAAGCCCACGTTCTTCTCCCGCATCAACAGCACCGGTGCCAAAACCACTCACGATGAGTACTGGCACCCACACATTGACAAGGTATCACTCACACTCCATCTTGTACCTCACACACGTGTGTGCGGTTGCATACACATTCATCTCAAAGGAATGCTCCTGCACCACTGAAAACTCTTCTCCTGTATGTGGTCCACTGTCTCATCTTCAGTGAGCGTCTGAGTCATAGACGTCTTTAAAAATGAATGTCCACCTTACTAATGTGGATAAGTCCATAATTTAAAAACCTAGGAAGCTATCCAACAGGCATTTAACACATCTCCTGTGTCCAAATGTTCAACAAAAAAACTGACTTTCCGCAATAACACTGCTTTTAACTGTCAGAATATTTCCAAATTCCATGAGTATTATAGGAAGCCGCTCTCTTATATTAGTGCAATTTAGTTACACAAATTAACAAATTAAGTATCCTTTACATGAGATTTTTATGCAAACCTTTACAGTCAGTGACAAGCCACCTCCTTGGTCATCACTGTAGAAATGTTTATTCGTTTTCTTGGAGCTGCCAACCTCATTATTGTGCATTACAAAGGATGAAACTCTAGTAGTGATTTCAAAATTAGATATTTGATATCTGCTATATGAAATGTGCTCATTTGTGGTCATTTGGGAATGGCTTGCATGCTGGTCTTTACACAGATTGGTCAAAGCAAAGTCTTTTTCCATTTTTGTTCAGCATTGTACAGTTTATGGATGAAAAGACTGTGGTTTTCTACTGTTACTTCTACATGTATTTTTGAAGGCTCTTTACCTTAAGATTGTTTGTTTTTTCTTTTCTTATTGTTTTGAGTTTTCTTATTGTTTTGGGTTTCCCTTTAAACTGACTGTGTGATCAAGGCCAACACAACCTAAAAAAATAAATTGTGTGAAATGCTATTGTTACCAGTGAATAGTAAATTTTTAAGGGACACTAGGACATCTTGTCACACTTTAAAAAAAAAAAACAACATATCATGGGCTTAGTAGATCATGATGTTACCAACTGCATGGCAAATGAAAGAATGAAGTCTCAGTCATACATTTTGTATTCATTATACTTTCATATCTTATTTCAGTGCGGACTTATAAGCATTTAAATAGTGAGTGTGTACATGTGACAAGTTGCCCATCAGCGGGTTAATTGTCACCCTATGTGGGAATGTGTGTAGATTGTTTTTATTGTTGTAAAATCAGTTCATTGTTGGGTAATTATGTTTTGTTTTTACTTCAAATTTAAAATTAAATGCCAACTCAGAAAGAAGGCTTGATTAATCACTAAACCCCAATTATTAATCACTGAGATAGTCCAGTAGTGTGGTAAGGCCCATTAAATCCTTCTGAACTACAACAACTTCAGACGATCTTTCAAATAAAACATTCAAGTATTTAAACAAAACTACAATGCTAATTGGGTTTTTTATTCCTGTAGGCTCTCTCAGACTTTACTAATCAGACTCATCGTTGGTCCTGGCACACACAAACTGCCTGGTCTGGGGTGCACTCTTTATGAGCCCACTGTTTGCATGCGACACACTGGACCCAAGTCCCACTAGGTCAGCTTTTCAAAATGGCTCTATGCAAATACATAGCAGGCACTCATCTTTATCTACTGAAGAGTCATCTAGTCAATCTATTTTTTATTTATTTATTTTTCCCCACATTTAGGTTTTGCCCTCTGCCCCTACCCTCACCCCTATTTATTTTGGAAAAGATCTTGTTTATTTGTGCCTGCCTTTTAACTTCATGTGCCTCACTGGAGAGTAACATTTTTTCGTTTCTTTTGGGGGTAGTGGGTGTTGCCACCTAGTTTTTCTTAAATCTAGGTGATTTAAAGCTGGCATTGCTCGTTAATAATGAGGTAGTGCTCTTGGGCAGAGCTGGATGGATGCTGTAAAAATAATTCCCAAATTCACTGAGACAAGTTGCCCCAAATGGCCATGTTTGCTAATGTTAACACAGAGCAGGACATTAGCAAATCAGAATACTTTAGTTTCTCCTCTACTAAGTGAAAAAATATTCTTCTGATTCTTCACAATAATTATTACAAAAACTGTAATGTTTCTATTTTTTTTATTCAGAATGTGAAAAATGGCAAATCAGTGCTCACCTCATCCCACAGTATCCCTTGCCTTTCCCAGAGCAGATATATCAAACCAAATAAATATCCAAACTATTCCTCATTTTGCACCCCCTGATGTTCATGAAATATTAATGGAGTAACAGGTTACCCATGTTTCCTCCGGGCACTCCGGTTTGCTCCCATGTTCCAAAGACATGCGAATTGGGTCAATTGGCATCCCTAAATTGGCCTGGTGGGTGCATCCTCTACAGGGCTGGTTCCTGATTTGTGCCCTGTGCTGCCAGGATAGGATTGGCTCCATGTGAACCTAAATTGGAGTTAATGGATGGTGAATCAAGGTGAAGATGAACTCACCCATGAGACAAGAAGCCCCTGTCTCCTATTTATGTGTACTGCATTGCTTTTTCTCAATTCTGAAATTGCCTTCTGATGTCAGGTAAAACAAGTGTTGTGTATTAATGTAAGCCAATGTATGGAGATACTTTTATACTTTTATAGGTATGACCTATAAGTGTGTGGCTTTATGCAGCTTGACCAATTAGGCTCGACCAAGACTACCATACCTTAAAATGTAATAATTCATTACAAAAATTACATAATTCATAGTTTAGTTTTAAAAAGAACCTTTCCAATTAATATATTATTAGCAAAAATCAGATTATGACTGAGTTAATTATGCATATGTAAATTACAAATAAGCGAACTGCTTCTGATCATTATAGTGTATAAATAACATAGTCTGAACATTTTCATTATAGTGTGTGAGTACTTTTTTGTGAAAAGCTTTTTTTTTGAAAACCTGTATATAATGATCTTGGTTATAGTAGCAGCTATCATCACCAACTATCACTTTGAACATTATTGCTCAGCTAGAAATATTTGTTGTTGTTGTTGTTGTTGTTATTAGTGTTGTAAATACAAATACTTTTGTATTTGAGACAAAGTAAATTTAGTCAACATTTTGACAAAGTATTAACAAAAATATATTAAATATAATTTGTCTCAATGTCAACACATTTGTTTTAATAATATCAGAAATTGATAATACTTCTGTATTTTCTTCAATTATATTTTGAAATAAGCTTGATTTGTAGAGTTCAGGAGTGTGTTCAGGCCATGCTTTTTAGAGTTTGCTCTCTTCTGCAAATGAATAGAGAGGTGTGGCATGCTTGACACATGGCCTAACTTCAAAGTAACATCATCTGAGGTGATCAGAGCACTCAATGAGTCACATGGGAGAGCAGGAAAAATCCCATCTGTTCACTGAAGTAGGCATTTATAATGGATTGCTACGAAATTCTTTTAAGGAGCATTCCAAATCAGTATGCACTTCCTCACATGCTGAACTAGTCTCAGATCAGCTTATAAGAGTTTATATAGAATGTGATGTCATGGTTTCTTCACCATAAAGATGAACTGAAATGTGAAATTACAATGTCAGAATTCCATTTACATTTCAGTGATATTGAGGACCCTGATTAGTAGAACCTTAATGGAGTAAATATACAATAAATATGCTATTTGGCTCTTTGGCCATTATATTGCCCTATTGGGAGTAGGCATCATAATACTGTGATAACAGTAAAGTTATTTTAAGAATGCTTAATAACTTTAAACATGATTCATACTTTATTAGTACAGCTCATTAGCAAGCTTTGTTCAGAAACAGCTTTGATACAGAAGAACTTTATTTTTCTCTCCTGTTTTTGATGGCAAACATTAAGGATGCATAACATTTTTCGTTGGATTTGGTTAATTCATTACACCTATTGTAAGAGAGGTGGGTGTTGGATGGAGGGGGTGGAGTTCCACCCGTTTGCCTCTTCATTAATTCATGGCACCGTCTGTGTTTTTGAGGCAGCTACATAAATGGCATTCAGAATTTTAAATGTTACCCTCATCTGTCATTCTTTGACACACTTATAATAGTCACAGGACCACACATTTACATAAAAATGGATTACACTACTCTGGTGTTAACATGCTGCCATGTTCTGTATTGCCAGAAATTGCCCCTGTGAGACTGAAGAGTAGTTTACATGGATGGTCTAAAAAAATGAAAGAAAGCAAGCAAGCAAAAAAAAACCCAGTAATTTCTCATGGGATTCCCACTGTTGGGATTTTCTTGAATAGGCATTTCAAAAACGCTGTGATGGGACCAATCTAAGATTTTGGAACTCTGAATCAATTAGTTAGGAGACTTGCTTTCTCCTTATAAGGTAGAAGGTGAAGACCAACTAGAACATGGAGCGGTGCACCATTTTCAGTGCCTCATTCAAACACTTTAAACACCCTTTTTATATTAGAAGAATATTTTCGCAGTGCAAACTATTACATCTACATTAATAAATTAAACCATGAAACCTAATTTAAAAAATAATGAGATTAGAAAAATTATGATGTGAAAGATAGACCTTTATGAATCTGAGCTTAGCCAGAAAAAAAGAATGTACTAAATTTGTAATTTTTACAGGTGACCTATGGATCCTTCGACTACACATCGTTACTCTACCTAACGGACTACAGTGTGGATTTTGGAGGGGGCAGATTCATCTTCATGGACCCAGATGGCAACAGAACAGTGGAGCCCCTTTCTGGTAAGCTGTTAGTGAAGTGAGGTCTGACCTGAGAAGGGATTCATAAATTTTATTAAATAAACTTTATTGCTTTAGAATAAATATGTATGTTTTGTGTGCATGACTTGTAGTTAATGCAATTACAGTCAGGAATCCACAATTTGAGCTTTTGAAGAAGGTCAAATTGAATTGTCTTATGGTCATACTATTTAATAACAAATTATTTTACATTTGAAAAATGCAATTAACAGTAGATCTAGTTTTATATCAGTGTTATTTTCACAGAATATAAGATAAAAGGTACTAGTTGTTTGATAGGTAAACATTTCACATGGGTTATTACTGCTTTCAACTGCTGTTCCAAGTTGCCTGGACATTGCTTATGCAAGGTAGTTTTGAATGTCTATTATGGGTTCTCAGTGGAGTTGAGACTGCCTAATGAATATTCAGTGTATTTCCAATTATGGCATTTAGCTGATGCTTTTATCCAATGCGACTTACAATTATGACTTGCACACAACTTGAGCAATTGAGGGTTAAGGCCCAACAGTGGCAACTTGGCAGTGGTGGGGCTTGAACCAGCAACCTTCTGATTAGAAGTCAAATACCATAACCACTGAATTGAATGATCAGATGGGAAGACATGCTATGTCTGATTCCTGTTTTTTTTCTTCAGTCCAGACTGTGCTTCCTTTCCATGCTGAATACAGACAGCATGGACAGGTTTACATTGGGGCATGGAAAGGGTGACTTGTACCAGGCAAATGCTTTGAATTTTGGTCAAAAACATAAATATCAGTAATTAGTTATTAACCAAGAGCTGCTGTATTCAACATCAAAAGTCTGTACTACTTTTTAATTCAGTGCATTTCAATTTTGATATAATATTTACTTTCAGGGAACTAACATTGCCATTAATTTTACAAAGCCTGACCATGAAAATATTTGTTGAAAAAAAAAAAGAAAAAAGCTTGTGTTAATTTGTGTAATACTGATGAGTTTTTGACACCTATACTTTATTTTCTGTCTGGGCACTCCATCGGGGCATAAAATAATAAATTGTAATTATCACCTAGTTCTTTTAATCCTGAGCCATTAACATTTACCTTAGTCTCTCCCCTGTCAGTCAGAGAGGGGAGAATAGTGTGTTGTGGTAACAGCCATTTTATCATTTGATGTGTTGTCTTTTTTTCTTATGTTCCTTTTTGATAATGACACATAATGTCACAGTGCGCAAATAGCCAGCTGATAGGCCTGACAGGTAGAAAATGTGACGCTTCTGCATGAGTAACTGGTGTACTTTAGATGAAGCTTAATATGTCTCATTTAAGTGGATATCGGCTGTCGTTTACAAGTTTAGTAGGTTTGCACTCGGTTGAACTTTTACATTTATCCCTCCTCTAAAATATCTCAGAAAATCTGTCTCAGCTCATGTCTGCTGGACGGTGGAGATGGGGGAGGTGTTTTGTCACGTAGCATGACACCTGATCACTCAGTGCTCCAAGCACAGAAAAAGCTGCTGGCAAGTGAAGGGCAAATGCAGATTGGTCGATATGCTTTCACTCTTGAATACACATGGGTCCTTGAAGGGTAGGGGGGAAAGAGAAGAGAATTATGGGAAAAGTCGACAAGAAAACGCCTGATAAAAAAAAAAAAGCTGTGATATTTCTCCAAGTGCTTAAATGATTCTAAATATCACACATGGTTTATTCATCAGCCCGTGGAGGCTCAGTTTGGAGACGTCTCTGCCTGTTCTGTCCACATCCATGTACGGCGGGTTTAAAACAGCTCCCGGCATGGCTGTGCTGAAGCACTGGGATGGTGCGCTGATTGCTCATCGCGTAGAGATGATGAACCTGTAAAGGTAATTACTATCCTGACAGACCTCAGTTACAGTGCAATTGACAATCAGCCTTCCTCTCTGAACCAGGAGGAGGGGCAGCACGGCAGGCATTAAGCAGCAGGGAGACTGAGTGCAGAACAGAGGGTCAGTGTGAAGGGCACAGAAGCAGGGCGAGGGGATGGACAGAGTAGAAGAAGATCATGGGGAGGAAAAGCTGATAGAAGCCTGCAGGGGCAGAGGGACTCCTGGGGTTTGAGAGGTGCAGATATTGGGAAGGTGTCAGTGGGGGACAAGGCCCTGTTAGAAACTTACAGTCGGGGAAATTGAGAACAGACACTGAGGGAATCCAAGGGGAGACCAGCTGCTTGCAAAGATTGGAGAGTCACTGGCAGCGGCTTCAGAGAAACACCACAGCCTTGCCCCAAGGAGCTCCTCACACGCTCAACACCCCACTGTGTTAATGTGAAGTGATGGGTATATTCCTGCCATTTCTCTGCTCTGACTGGAAGGGGCAAAATGAAATGCCCTTTGGTGTTTTGGGCTTTATGTTTGTCTGCACACAGGAGGGACCGGTGAGAAACTGAGTAGGTGTGAAAAATATCATTACAACTTTTAAAATGAGCACATCTTAACAATGTGTGTGTATTGTTTAATGACTTCCATTAAACTGACAACTTTGTTTGTAGGCTACTAATACTTTACTTTTAGGTTACAATAGATAGTAGGGCTTTGTTTCATACACATACTAACTTTGTTGCTTTAAGAGTTCGTATAATTGGATAGTGTAATTGGATAGTGACATTTGTGAGCAAAGGGGGAAAAAAAGGGGGGGAAAGTGGATTTTATACATTTTGTTAAGCAAACATCCAAGAGTGTGCTATGTATTAATACCGAAAATCACTTATGTTTCTAAATTTTTGTGAAGAATCGATTGGTCAGTCATTAGTGGTGTATAGGGAGTATAGTGGAGTATAAGGTGTATAGTGGTGTATAGGGTGTATAGGGAGTATAGGGATAGCTGGGAACTAAGTGGGCTGCTAAATTCTCTGTGTATCCCTATTGTCTGTTATAAGGCAAACCCGGCCGAACCCGGACACATTTGTCTGGAACAGAGGCTGTAGAGTGCAACGTGAGTAACGGCTGAGCCAAATTGGAAAAGCTGCCGAGACAGAAAACAGAGTTACCGTCTAGCTTTCAGTCCTTCCCAAAAGCACGTGAGGGTGAAATCAAGAGATTCAGTGGAAAAACAGTCACAATGGGTGAAAGTCCTAGTTATGATTTATCCCCTCAGAATATAAATCTCACAAGAAAAGAGCATCTGAAAATTTTTGCCTAAATTGGAGAAAGGGGACAAGATAATAAAATGTCATGAATGTCATAATTTAATGCACTAAATAGCCATGGTACTAAAGAAAGGGTATGCTGGATAGGAGACTACTGAAGCAGTGATAAGTTTAAGTCTTTGCTTATGTGATGTGCTTGAGATTAAGAGAGATCTTACCCTTCTTAAATTGAGGATTATTTTCGAAGTGCCATTTTAAGGAGGACAGGTCGAATGACCTTTACCATAGACTGATCAGTAGAACACAAGACAGCCAAGAGTCACCACAAAGCTTCCTGTTTGGCACAGTTGAGTTCAAGCAGTGGCTGTTAGCTGCAGCTAGAGAGTCAGGTCCTGATTAAAAAATACAGCCTGGGTTTGATTCAGTGAAAGTTCTTGAGGGAGATGGAAACTGGGCTATCAAGTGATTATATTAAGTACCATCTCAAAACATGGCAGGTGATGATGTGGTGACAGATAAGGTCTCGTGGCACAGATGAATGACATAGCCAGCCTGGATTGTGAGCAGCAATGATGACAAAAAGGACAGTAAAGAACCATAAAATGAGTGACGTGCAGGCCGAGCTCTATTGTTAGTGCATTGGTGCTGTAGCAGAGATCCAGGAGTGTACATGCTTCCCCACAGCACACGTGGGCATAAAGATGCTAAAGGCACAAGATGCTAAAGGACTGTCAGACTAAAGGCATAGGTCAGTATGTTCATCTGTCAATGGACAGGTTCCGTGGATAGAACAGAGAATGTTAGTGTCCAAATACACTGTACCGCTTGTCCTGTGTCACCCCAAAGACAGCCTACACAAAATGAACAGTTCTCATCCATCCAAGAACAGCCATGGCGTGACAGGTAGGGAGAGCAAATACACTGGAGTCAGTGTGGATCAGGCAACATTCACCTTGTCATCAGTCTTGATTGCTAAACCTCATTTGCAAAAGGTGCTGTGTGAACTGCTTTCTAGATGATGTTGCTACATGTGCATTATAGAACACAGATTCACAGGTGTCCCTGATTTGTCAAGTGTTCATATGAAACATATTCCACATACTGTGTTATGTAGCATGGAGGAAATGTTGGGACTGGCTACACTGACTGGCAGAGCTGTCAGTTGTTACATTGGGAAGAAGAATAGCCACAAATGAGAGTCACAGAGGTACTAGAAAAGGCTTTTGACAAAAAATACTATAGAAACTGATGAAAAGCGTTTGCGAACTATCAAGACAGGCAGTGGCCAAAGCATGCAAGCTGGGAGCTGTAATTCACTCGAGACAAAGTTGAAACGCAGTGAGAGGACAGGCCCTGTACTGGAAAAACAAGATGTTCTATTTCTACCAGATGAATATCAAACATAGCCAGAGGGGCTAGTGTGAGTGAAACTATTGCCAGGTTGCAGAGGGGGACACGGTACTGTATCATGGTCCCAGTCACAAACAGCACCAGCCATGTACTTCCTCCATGCACAGCACTTGGATACATATAGCAGGTGGAAACTATTTACCCAGCTTTTGCTAGGCCAGTGGAAAGGAGTGCTGATAATTTGTAGATATCTTACAACTCAATTGATGAAGAAACAGGCGAAACAGTAGCACAGCTGGGAGAAATGAGTTACAAATCTCAAGGGAGGAGGAGTTTGGGGCCCTCCTATTGACATGAGTCACCTGACACAACAGCAACAGGCAAGATACCTGCTAAGAGAAGAGACTGGAGATTTCTCTCACAATGAAGACAATGTGGGGTACATTCCTTCTCTCCAACTCAAAATACACCCAAGTGACACCACACTGGTTAGCTCGACATACACCTCAGTACCGATGGCTTTACACAGAGGTAAAGGAATACTTGGAGGGCTTGTTGAATAGGGGATGGATTACAAAATCCAGGTCATCCTGTTCCTTAAGCACAGTCTGTGTAAGAAAGGAAGGTGGTCTTCAGCTCTGTGTGGATTACCAGGACTTGAACTGGAAAACTATCCCAGACCTTCACTCAGTCCAACAAATCTAGTACATGGTAGACAGCGTTAAAGGCAGCACTTGGTTCTCTGTCTTGGACCAGGATATGGCTTATCATTAGGGCTTTCTTGGGTAAACTGACCACCACCTGACTGCTTTTATTATGTTCTGGTAACTCTATGAGTGGGCTTTGATTGTCCTCGGCACTCCGGACCTCTGTGATGATATCTGCCAGGAAGGAGAACCCTGGTTATGTCCAGCAACCATATCAGTGGCGGTGATGGAGTAGGCTGGCTATTCAGGGGAAACGACAGTTTAAAAAATGAGAGGCTCAGAATGATCATCCATTTGAATTAAGATTGACATTTGCCTGATGCTTTTTATCCAAAGCAACTTACAATTATGACTGAGTACAACTTGAGGGTTAAGGGCCTTGCTCAGGGGCCCAACAGTGGCAGCTTGGCAGTGATGGGGCTTGAACCAGCAACCATCCAATTATAAGTTGAGTACCTTAAGCACTGAGCTACCACTGCCCTGAGCTTTGTGTTGAAAAGGTACAAGCATAATCTGCACATTGATGAAGATGGCATACTATGCTGAAAGACCACAAATAGGTACCAACTGGTCCTACCAATAAAGTATCATCAGTTTACAATGAAGCATAAATAACCACATAAAGGATCAGGTCATCAAGGATTGGGACAAGTACTGCATCTGGCTAGAGATTGGTTTTTTTGGCTACACATGCAAAAATACATAGAAATCTACTTTACACATGTATGCAGGTGTCTACATTGGAAGTGCCCTGTTAAGAAACAAAGTTCCTTTGGGTATTGTGACATACACATTTGACTCTCATATCAATCAATTTTCTACATATAGAGAAGTGTCAAGGAAGCTATGAGTACTCCTGTAATAAACTGCAAAATTAGCTGTGGAAAAAGCCTGGAAACTGTCCTCAGGTTTGATTACTTCACAAAATTACACCCTGATCAGGGAAAGATGTGTGAAAACAAGCTATTTGTAAAACTAGAGGAGTATAGTTGCATCAGAGGATCTGGGGTGACATGATATTACTCCCAGGTGAATGGACAAGTCAAAAAAACTTAACAGAACCCTTTATGCCATGCTACGAAATAGCTCAGATAAAGCCAAAACCAACTGGAAAAGTTTCTTAATGAAAGAGTTGTAAAATGAGAGAGCATGGTTTGCACCTAATTATGTACTGTTTGGTCAGAATCCCAGACTCCTGTAAAATATCATGTACAGCAAAAGACCAGAATCCATTTCCATATGAGCATGTTGATATGTGGAGACTCCTAATGGAGGATGCATATCACTTAGCTTCAGAGACTGCCCAGAAGGAGGCACCTAGAGAAAGGCCTCTATGCCTGGAAAGTACATGGTGCTGAATTGTAGCCTGGGTGTAGATTCCTGGTGTGTAACCTAGGAGAGAAGGGTGGACAGAGAAAGCTTGTGGACAGATGTGGTGAAACAAAAGAAGCACTTGAATCACCCTGTATATGAAATCAGCCCAGAAAATGGAAGGGGCCAGGACAAAATTCTCCGCTGGAATATGTGTCTGCCCTGTCTTCCTGCCTAGAGACGAGGTGGATGTGCCCATAGAGGCACCACCAGAGAACAAGAAAATGATGCTCTGAGGATGATGGGAGAAGGGAGCTAGTAGACATGGTGGATATCAGCTCGGAGCAGAAGCAGTGGAGTACCCGGTGGATTCAATTAACACTGTAGAAAGAGAGTGAGAGAGAAACATCAGGCACCACCTCTGGTGGAGGATGTCACTAAGTTAGAGGAAGAGGAGGCTGCCCATGCCCCAGATGAAGACACTCCTGATGAAGAACATTATTTTTTGGTTCCAGTTAGAAAGTATCCTTTATCAGAAAGAAAGAAAAGGAAGATATTTCCTTATGATTCTCTAGGTCAAGCTAGTTTAAATGAAAATTGGTGTCAAAGTATACAGAATATATTTTTCAGTTATTGAATGGTTCTCATGATAACGTGTTCTTGTTTAGGGTCCAACTGAGAGATATATTATCATGAGCAAATCATTAAATTCACACACTGATGTTAGTGAGGATTGTGGTGGCTGTGATTTCATCTATGTATTTTCAGTCAAGATATGCCCATCCCAGCTTTATGTTTTGGTGTGACGACAGCATTATGCACGCTAATAACTATATAAATACAACAAATGTCTGATGAAGAAGAGTGTCCTGTAAACTATAATGAGACTCCTACACAACAACTTTGTATGTTACATGACATATTTGGGAAGACATTTCAGTTTGGAGGGGAGGGGAGACTGTGGCAAAATAGAAAAAAGGTGAGAAATAAGCTCCCATGAGTCTATGTCACAGGTTTGATACAGTTTACCAGCATTGCATATATTTCTTTGAAGGTGGTTCATCCAAAGCAGTACTTTACTTAGCTCTCTAAGTGGTTTATCCACTCAATTATATGAAGTTCATCACTCAGTTCCTCGCATTATACAGATTGCGTTTATATATCTACATAGAACATACATACATAAAAAGAAGGTTGCTAGTTTTGCATTCAGCTTCATCCCATTCACATCTAATAATACTTTCCATTCTTAGAAAAGCACTTCCAGTGTTAACTTGTTTTCTTACTTTTCTTATGAATTTTTTTTTCGCAGCAGTTTTTGTTCTGCACCTCACGATGCAAGGCACTCAGATTCTGCTGTCTTTTCTTAGCTAAACAGAGGAATGACAGGAGGTCATTATAAACAGAAAACAAGATTCCAACCTGGAATGCAATTTTTTAAAACAGGTTTTCTCATGCATTTTATACATATGTGATGATGTCATTGCTAAAATAGTGCTTTTTTTAATGGTCTACATATTTCACAGTTTATTTGAATTAGAAAAAAGGTCAAATTGACTAATGCACCATTAAAATGTGAAGAGATGATTGGTCCCTAGCATCAGCCAAGTAGGAAGCTAAGAAATGACTCATTCTTTACGTTGTAGTATAGCCTGCTAAGCTCTCTCTGTATCCCTGTTGTCTGTTTTCAGTAAACACCCAAATCTAGACACACTTGTCTGGTGTGATTTTTCAAGATTTTCAAGTGTATTGCACATTCTTTTGTTGTTAAAACAAAACAATAACTGTGAAGTTAATGTTTACTTTGAGAATATGAATGTCCAGACTGGCTAAACTGGACAAGAATCACAGCACATTCCTCATACAATTAGGCAGTTATGTGACACTACATCATTAGCTCAGACCCACAAGATCTCTAGAGTTAGATCTACGTGTGGCATTTGCATTAGGGTTTTGCAGCTTATTGTTAAAACGAGGACAACAGAAGTCATCGTGAGGATGATAAGACTACATCACTAAGAGACAGAGTGAAATTATTCTGTGTCAAAAAAATGTTTTGATACATTTGTAAAAATGCACTAATGATCTTAGAAATGGTAAACAACCTGGTAAACAATAGTAGTAACTATGTAACAACTGAAAATACTTTGTCATTCAGAAAAATGTATTTTCAGCTGCTCAGCAGCTCAAAAACAGTCCACAGGCTGTAAGCACAGATATGTCAAAGACTAGCATAAAGAGAGAAATACATCAGCCTGACAACCAGGCGTGCATGATACAAATTGTTAGTAAGCCTCAAATATGTAGTGTTCTGGGGCAAAATCTTCGGATGAACAGATGAAAATACAAGAGTGAAGAAGAGAGAAATGTTGAGAAAACAAAGGAGCTCATCATCCAGAGATGTATGATTCCCACTTGACACTGGGCATTCACTTAGCTTTACTAATATTTGAACTTGATGGTATCTGCCAACAATAATTACTATATGGTTCATTCAATATAATCGTAAACACTTGTAAATTAAAGCATTACAAATTTTATTAAAACATTCTGAACTTTAACATCATAGTTTTGTGTCATTTCTAATCTAATATGCAGGAACAAAATCAAAGCAACCAAATTTGTCACGTTCCAATTACAGATTGCTGTGCCCATAGAGTTTGCCCATTGTACCAGAGAACAATATAGACTTGTTCTGTGCTTCGTAAGAATACGTCCATTAAATATTATGATTTCAGATAAAAACATGTCTTATTGCAGGTCTTATTCTAATGGTCAGAGAACAACGTTCCTGCATTTACATACCATTGCCTTTTCACTGTGCTAATTATCCCACCCTGATAAATGTAATCAAAGCTTCAGAAATTCTAAAAATTTTATATTAGTCTAAATTGCTTTGATGATATTATTATGGATTTTTAGCCATACCCATCATTAGGTAATGTAAATTATGGATGCTTGACAGAGTGGGTGGAACTTAAAACAGCTGATTACTGTTGGGCAGAGAATTGATTTAGGTTCCCTACATTAAGTGCACTGAAACCCTTACCGTATAATTGGCTCTGTGCTGTTTAATTGACCAGGTTTGGATCCCTATTAGAATAACCACAGACATACACACATACCAAATCCCCTGCCTCTGTATATAGATTGGTATTTGTGTGTAATCCAGTATGATTTGTGTGTCTTGCAGTATGTAATGCAGCACACTATGCTGCGTTTATTCAGATCATTACCACATACATGAACACCTTTGCAAAGTTACTCTGTTAGAGAAATTTTACCATCTAAACTATTCAGAACAATTGTCAATAGCAGCGCATGGATATCGGGGCCAAGCAGCACAGTGAAGGTAATTTACATAAATACCCTGTTAGCTCTGCGCTTCTCTCATTTTGGTGTCACAGTTCATGTTAGCTTTATATATCGTTAGGTTTATATCTAATTCAGGGCTGCACTTCTTCTACGGACATAAGTGTTAATGCTCTTATAGGGGCAGTGAAGCAGGCAACATTTACCTGTAAAAGCAGAGCTAACTTTGAAGCTTCAAGGCTCAGTTTTGAACAGTGGAAATACAAAATCAATTTTCTTTGTTAAATAAAAATCTGAAATAAGATGCATTTGGGGTTTCTGTAAGGTCTTAGCTTTCAGGCGTTTTTTAAGCCCTCTCTCCTCAGTGTTTCTAAATGTACAGTACTGCTCTTCACTGTATAACTGTGCTCATAACTTCCCGTTCTCCTCCGCAGGCCGAGTGTCCTTCTTCTCCTCAGGCTCCGAGAACCTCCACCGGGTGGAGAAGGTGGCATGGGGCACACGCTACGCTATCACCGTGTCCTTCACGTGTGACCCCGATCACGCTATTTCAGACCCCATCTTGCCATAGTATCACTGGTGTCTTGCCGGGACCCTGGGACAGGTGCAGAAAACCAGAAACTATCTGAATCACACTGAAGATTCATGTCTTTATGTGAATATACTTGGAACGTGTTGACAACAACTAGAACAACACCAATAATAAAGCATATAACATACATCATATATCATTGTTGTTATTCAAGGGACATTTTCACTCTTTACAAAGACTGCCTCCTGTGGTCCTTTGTTCTATATATGTGTTTTTAAGCAGCTTGTGTGTGTTTCCCTTTGACTTTGAGCATGCTAGTCTCGTAAATGGCTTTTTTTCTTGCCTGGCTGTGCCTGCTTTCTCTGTGGTAACCTATGTGGTTCCTTTTGTCACAGTTGAATCATTTTTCACAGAACAGCTCGAGTGGAAATTCTAAACGGGGGGTATGATCAAAATTTCTCATAGAGGGAAATTCTTAGATCTCCTACTGATAGTGCTGATAGTGCTTTTTAAAGCTTATCACTGAATACCTTTCCTGTTGCAAATGTTATTATTACAGGAAAAAAAAAGAATAAGAAAGAGAAAAAGAACAGGCTGAATGACTTTTCTTTTTTAACAAAAGGTTTTATCTGCTATAGGTCAATTACTACTTTGGCTGTCTGCTGAACAAATGCATTCTAATAGCATCAGCAGGGTATTTGCCACATTACACATTCCCTATGTTACTCATTGAGGGCTTACAGAGGTAAAATAATTTATTGTGTTGCAAAGGTTTATTACGCTGCATAATCTGACTGAGCCTTTAATGACATGACAGTCCAGGAAATTGCTTCATTTGCCTGCCACTTCCTGAGAGGTAAATGATGATCTTAAATTTATTCTACCAATTTACATCACGAATGCTCTTTGTAATAAATATGATCACAATCATCTCACTGCTAAAATTTAATTGAGTGTAGCGCTGCCTAATCAACTATGTTTCAATGCTTTTGATAATATTAAAATATCTTGAGAAAGCTATACTGTATGCAGAGCTACACTGTCATAGAAAGGCAGCCTGTGTAATCACAGAGAAAGGATGAGCCACCTTGGTACTTTTCACTTTCTGAATGGTGTGGGCAGAGTGAAATGAATTGCTGAGTTGCTGAGGTAAACCTTTGACCTGGAATTGGTCTTTCTACTTTCTCCACTGCTCAGAGCAGAGCAGTCTGCATTTTTATAGGACCACAACTGAGACATTTTGAGAAATTATTTATAGCAGGTGATTCAAAGGTTTCTCTCAGATCTCACCTAGTATGATAAAAGCTGTTCTATATGTGAGGTGTTTGTTTCAGCTCTCTCACTGTTGAACTAACAGGAATTAAAAATTATCTGTTATATGGAGTTTTACATTTATTTTATGTAATGAAGCCTGCCATCTGATCTTATAAGTGTTGATTCATCCATTATGTTAAGAAAAACACTTTCTGACTAAACCTGGAGAACAAAATGTTTACTAAAGAATATTCCATCTTTGTAAAATACAGGGCCAGTCATGCAGACCCAGAGTAAGCATAAGCCTAGACTAAAAACAGTTTCCAGTGGTTGAAAACCATCGGCACTGCAATTTAGTCCAAGACGAGGCTTAATCCCAGTCAAAGATATCAGCGACTGAAGTATCTGAAATGGGAATGCATTTGCAATCCATCATTTTTACAGGGTGCTGCTCTACTGTGACAGAAGCTGAGCGGGAGAAGCTGATAGTGTGTCCCTCAGTACAGTTCAGTGTAGCAGGGTGCTCGTTAGAAATTTCAGTGTCTAAAAAGAATAGAACATTTTGATATGAAATGACACACCATTCATTAGTAATGTGTCCATCGATGCGCATCATATGGGTTTCCTGCAATGGCTTGTACAGGTAATTTCTCTTTAATGTTGAGGTTATACTTTATTGATCACTGCAAATGGAAATTCAGAGTGACATATAATAATTTTTTTGAAGCATTGATTGACAACCAGATTTTACTGGAGCTGCAAGATGTTCTGTTCCCATTGGTGTGACATCACTGACATACTAATTTAGAGGGTCTGTAATATTGCTTAATAAATTATACATTGAAGCAGTTCATTGTGGAGGACAAATATGAATATTTATGTGATGGATTCTAAATGTTTTACCACAGAGGCACAGACTTTTCTTGCCAATTTGTGCATTTTCTGAGGTGAACAGCCATGTTCTTTCTATCAGGTTGAGAATTAGTATATTGTGATTTATTTCCATTATATCTATACATTTTATGCAGTCCTCGGTTTGGAGTGCTGAGGTTTTACTAGCTGCTTTGGGTTGGGTTGAACATAAGTGATATTAATTCAATAAATTCAATATTGTTGAATATTGAGTTAAATTCAATATTGACACACAAATCTTTAATAGGATGCTCAACAACTGGGTTAAGAGGCAAAACATTATATTGCCGAAGATATGAGAGATGAGTGAACTTTAAAAAACAATAATAGCTAATAAATATCCCTGAATTTATTACCTGTCTGTTTACCTGTGTGCCTAGAATGTGATACCATTGATAAAAAGCATATGACTAATGTCACAGGCCAGGTACTTATAATCTGTGTGTATTCATGGTTGCCTCAGTCAAGAGTCTTACAACATAAATCAGTTTGACACAAGATAGACATCAGTGTCTCCTGAAGTGTAGTAATCCTTTCAGCTATGTTGTAAATCAGTTTTAAGCTCTTTACATCTTTGATGTAACATGATTAAAATCAATAAATAGATTCAAAGCTGTTCCAGCCTCTACTGGTTGCTAGTTCTGTAGTGTGGTTGGGCCTTGTTTAAATGTGGTTATGAATGTGAATGGTCAAATGCTTTTGAACAACAAGATTTTGATACAATTAATAGATTTACAAAGAGTACATTGAGAAGAGAGAGTCAGTACAACAGTCTTGAATCACTGTAGTTTTTCTCCAGAAATATTTTAGGCAGTTGTTACAGCAACTGCACATTTTCAGAGCTATTTAATATCATGGTGGACACATGAATTGAAACGGCACTCCTAAGACAGTAATTACATGTAAAGATTGTCCTTACACCATCATGTAGAAGTTCTGTTTGTCTGCACTGAAGCAGTTAATAAAGCAACTTTCTCACTGGAAATAAACCACTTTGCAGGTAACACTGAAGTCAGTGTGTAAAACCATCTGTTTGTTAAACCCAAAATTAACAAATGCAGGAAAGATAGGAATCATTTAATTCCACAGATGTTCAAGAATTTGATACAGTAAATGTGAAATAAATTCTGAAGCCTTTTACTGGTGCTCTTCTTTATGGCTAGTGTAATATATTATTATATTGACGTTGATTAATAAGAGTGTTTTCTTCACAGAGCCATTAGATAAAGTGATACTCCCAAAATGTACATCTGACTCAACTCTTTTGATGTAATCATGCTGTAAATAATATGGAAAAGTATTTGCCAGTGAGGTGAGGAACACAGAGGGTTGCATAAAAGTCTATATCACTGCTATGACTGTCATCTGCGTTTCAGCCTACACTCGAAATTTAATGGATTTGTGAAAATGTCAAGTTTCATTGTCTTTCTTTTTTGTTAGTGGCAGATAGAAGCACATGCAGTACAGATTGAACAGTAGGTTTCTTATCCCCTCTGTCCTACTACACTGAGTTGTTATTCATGACAGAAGACCTCAAGGTTACAGCTGTTTTGACGTGTGTCTTTGATCCTGTCCAGATGACATATGGAATCTAGTGGTTCAATGTTTCACTGATAAAACATGATTAAGCTTCTAAGTTCCATTTAAAATGCAATAAAATGCATCTCTCAATAATCTTCTTTTTACTTTTTTTCTGACCTCATGTACTACATATGCTTCATGTACAATATGTTAGTGGATTCAATTGTTTGTGCAAATGTTACAGTTTTGGAAGCAGAATATATGTGCCTCTTGTTTAGATCTGGCCTTAGTATACATTTAGTTTTAAGGAGTAGAGGTGTGACATGTTACTGAGGCCAGCTGCTACATCCATCTGCACCACTAGTTCCTTGGAATGTGTGAGTACTGGAGTTCCAACACATGCATATGCAAGAAAGTGAGATCTGTGGTCTATGACAAATGTCACAGTTACGGATGTGATCAGGAACGTGATCACAGGCCAGCTGGAAAATTTGACTGATATCTAAACCATTTCTTATTAGGCTTAAACTAGTAATGGAAATCTCATTAGTCTCATAGAAAGAAATTAAAGCTTGCTATGGACATTGGCATGACTGCTTAACCATTTTATATTAACATTGTCCACCATTTTCAGGAAATGAGGGTAAAATTTATGTTAGCAAGCTCTATAGAACTGTTTCTATAGAAATGGAATTTGCATTTGTGTTCTCAGAGGTCAATAGCCACACAAATAGAAACCAGTGCAGCACAGTGACAGCTATGCCAATATTTGTATGCATGCAAGACAATATGTTGTAGTAAAAGGATGAACAGATAAATCATATTCCAGTAAAGCAAATGCAATGATTTCTAACATATTTAAAACATAAAACATATTTAAAATATTTACTGCTTTGTGCAATGTTCAAGAGTGAGATTTGAGATATAATATTTTAAAGTGAAATTTCAAAATGTATTTATTTATTCCTTTTGCACATTTCCCATAGTTTATTCCACTCCTATTCTTTATCCTTACCTTGACTGTACATTTTTATAGTATGTCACAGAAAGTACAGAGCGCAATAACGGCTGTCTAGTTTCTTCTTTATTTCAGTTGTTCTAGCACCAAAATAATCTGCAAGTCGGACTGTCTGTCTGGCTATGGATGAAACCTTTTGTGGAGATCTTATTGATGGATTGTTTATACAGAAGGCTGTAAATTATTAGTTTTCAGCCATACATATTTAGTTTAAAGACATCAGGGCATGTTTTATATGACATTACACACACACACACACACACACACACACACACACACACACACACACACACACACTGTAAATTACCTACTGAGGTGATGAATAACAGTCACTTTATACTCATTTCCCTACTCTGCACATGAAGAGCTCTTGCAGCTTAAAACATGGATAAGGAGATAGTCACAATTTCACTCCATGAAATGTTTTTATTAATCAAATCTTTTGATTTATTGTAGATATGTTACAGGATATTATGCTATGATTTTATTCACGCCTATGTAAATTTCTGGTAGTTCGAAAAAAAAGATAAAACGGTCTGTGGATGAGTAGCTAAATATAAGACTGGTTACAAAAAAAAAATAAAAAATACATTTACCTCGGAAAAGCAGCAGTTTTTCTAGTCGTCGTTTCACTGCACCTTTAATTGTGCCATCACCAGCGTCTCAGAGTTGAACTCAAACTGGTTGCTTGATGACGCAGACTTCCCCCATGAGTACAAACTTGGTGGGCGCTTTTTAAAAGACGATGTGTAGCGATAAAAACTCTTATGGCGATTTTTAAGATACTCCCGATAGTTCTTGGTTAGAAGCGTGTAAAGAAAAGGATTTATGCAGCTGTTGCTGTACGTAAGACACGCTACAAGGTAGTTGATGCACGTATGTGTATGAGAGGCCAACCTGAGGGGCTCATGGTATAGGGGTAAAAGTTGCCATATCCAGAAAGGAAGAAAACAGGCCCAGAAGACTAGTACGATTGTAAATATCATTATAAGCACTTTTTGCTTTGGAGAGCGTTTGTTTCCCTTATTTATGGCTGAGGTCCTTTGAGATTCTAGGTATGTCCTTGCTAATCTGGTGTACAGATAGCCTATTATGAGTCCAGGCGCCATTATGCTTGTGCAAAATAGGACAGTCAGATAAATTTTATACGCTTGTGGTGCCCAAGTTGGTGCGCACATCCTTTTTACCCCTCCGTCTGAGGATTTTTTGGTGGTCTGATTAACCATGATGATCATGGGCAGAGTTAAAATTAAAGATAGTATCCACACTCCCCACGCCATGGCTTTCCGATAGCTTTTGGAGCGTTTGACAGTATCCAGAGGTTTCGTTACGGCCAAATATCGCTCTGTGCACATGACTGTTAATGTAAAGATACTTGCGTGCATAGTGAGGAGGTCCAGACTTAGAAGTATACGACAGCCCACATCCCCGAAGTACCAGTCCTTGAGAAAGTACGTGCACACCACAAACGGGATTGTGGAGAGGTAAAGGAGATCCGCAAGTGCCAAATTAATTATTGAGATGTACATAGAAGTGGCAAAACGAATGGAATGACACATTACCACGAGTGTGTACACATTTCCCGAAACTCCAACGACATAAACCAATGAGAGCAACGTCCCGAAAGTCGATGTAATTACCAGCTCGTCAACGGAGCCCGAGTTGCTGTTGCGAGATGCACCGTGGAAATTGCCTGGCTTGCTGAAATTCATTGCTCTCGTGAATGTGACTGAAGTAGCCAGTATCCCTTAGAAAACTTTACGAGTATGCGATTTGGCAGGTGCGCAATAGCGAGACACTGTTTTGGTGATTGAGAAATGTATCTGAGCATAACCGCCGAGGTCCGCAGCTCCTGACGTCACCTCGACGTCTTCCCCATGTCTTGTACTGTTCTTAGTTGTTACTTAAATTAATAGATTTTTTTTCGAGTATAACAAATATCTCTTGGATGCAATCGATTAAATCGCAAACAAATCCGATGTAATATACATAATAATAATAAAATGTTAGAATAATAAACTTTATGAATAAAAAATAATATGAATGCTTTTACTAAATTATCGTTACCAGTTATATTGACGATGGTCCAGCTGTGGAACCTGTTTCACGCGCGGACAAAGGTTGTACCTTACAACCGTTATACTCTACAGATAAAATAGTAAATTTAATCGTACTTTGAGGCCGCAATTAACTTAATCGTAATTTAAGAATCTGCATTTTTATTAATATTTAATATTTTACGACATGACAGATTACTTCATCCAGTTACTCCAGTTACTTCATCACCGGCATTTTAAATAAAGAAATGGTGGGAATATAGAATGGTAGAACAATAAATACACGTTTACTATTGTAGTAAAGTATGCTTATTGCAGTCGTTGAGTAAAGGGCAATAAGAGCACTGGCAGGGTCTCAAGGATGATGCGGACAAAGCTCTGAGGTGGCGCTTTCACCGAATACCTTCTTTAAATACTGATAATCCCGATCTCCACCCCCTGTAAAGATGGGCTTTTTATGAAAGCTGCACTGGAGATGGAAACAATACGGGTCCTTTGCCCACTGATGACCAAAACACTTGCAGGCGCAGAAAAGATGGGGATCATACTTTTCAAGGCACGAAAATTCTAATATTACAGGATGTTGAGTCAATAATGAAAATAAAAATGGTTTCCCAGTAGTTTAAGTCCAATTTGTTCCTGACATGGATGGCTTTATTCCTTGAACCTCTCTGCACCCAATTCAAGGCCATGATAAAAAAAAGTTTGTTCACATGCTTGAACATGTATTTGTAGAGCCCAGGCAATATATAGAGCTGATCTGTGAAGCTCACTGCAGATCTGGAGTCCATTACATTTTAAATAGAAAAGTAATTTCTGTTGTATAACAAATGGGAACCACACCGTATAACTTTTTTTTAGCTGAATGAGGAGTTCTTCTGACTCTAAACCCTGTGGTGGATGGTCAAATACAGATCAGAAGAAGAGTGCAGTGAATCACTTGTAGGACCATGCCTCCTCTCCCTGTAGTTCCTAAACTGCTGCAGTAAAAGCTATTGCTTTACTGAAGAGACATGAAACCACAAAAGCAATCTTGAACTGTTCTGTGCCAGATACAGTGAACAATGACACCCCCCCCCCCCCCCCCCCCACACAGTTAGATGGTTTAAAATCATACTTTATACTTTGGACAGCTTCAAATCCCAGGGAACAAGATCGAAATTCATCTCTTACATTGTGGAGTCACAAAAACATAGAAACGTTTATTGATGCTTCACATCAAACAGAAAAACAAAGACCTTATATAAAAAATAATAATGACTTATAATCAAGGTGCAGGTGCTAGTAATCCATAGATTGGTGGAATGCTGGAGATGTGCAGTCGGCAGCAGACTTAACAGTATTTAATAGGCAAATAGTTATGCCAAATGTAATTAGGTCATTTATTGTGGTTTATCTTTGTCAGTATAAAATGATAATTCATAAAGTGATTCTTATTGTTTCTGATTTGCTCACCCGGTGTCTGACACTCAGTGTATGATCCTTCATGGTCAATGCCTAAGTTTGGATAGATATATTAATAACCACACTATTGGTAGATCTATAAATAAGTACAAACAAGCAAGCAAGCTTGATAGGTAATAGAAACTGCAGAATAGTGAGGTTTACAAATCTTAATAATTTAATGATTTTAGCACTAATGCTTATGTACATTTTTGCATTTTATGTGTAATCACCTAAACCAGATGGGGCCTTCAGCTGTTTTTCTTATTATTATTATTTTTACATTAAACAAGTGAGTTTAAATAAAAATAAGTTCTGTCATTGGAGTCAGAGGTGCCAGTTATGCTTGAAAGTAGAAAATGCATTGCTCTTTTTTTATTTATATATGTATATTTTACAAGAGAATTTAATCTGAGGTCTCATGTGCATTTACATCTAATAAGGGTTTGAGGTTGGTTTAAAGGTGAGCTTGCGGGTGGTGGGTCTGGGACTACAGACCTCATTGCTCAGCCTTGTCATGGGTGTCATGGGCTTCATTCAGTGAAACAAAGATGAAGGGAGGCATTTACCTGTGAAGAGCTTGCAAGGTTGAAAGGTTTCTTTTATGAAGTGAGATGTTGGTTAAGGTAGACCCTGAGTTTACTTACTTTTGCCTTAGATTCTGTGAAATTCAAGGCTTATTGTCTGAACCTAGTTGTCAATTGCTTTTTAGCTGTAATTACTCACTCACTACAGGTGTAGTTTCGCCCTGGCCTTAGGTGTGAATTAAGGGGCTGGCTCAGCACTTATTGAACTGACTTAAATTCAGACGACTCGACTACAGACATCTATGTCTGTAGCGGTAATCAACATCTGGGAAGGCTTTGTTTTTGCTCTCAATCAGTTAATCTACATCTCAACTAATGGACTTCACAAACTCATTTAAGTATCTTCTCATATTATCTCAGTCTTTAATCTCATACAGCTACAAATCAAGCATCTGAAATGTGTCTCTCAATTCCTGTCCACATATCCTACAGATCTCCTCGACGCTGCAATCTCAGCAACCTCACTTACTCACAACGTTTGGCACCATCACAGTTCGTGGTGGCAGGAGGGCTCTGGAATTGCCAACCTGCGGTCCAGAAGGCCGACTTCATCTCAGCACTGGCATCCCTCCACTCCCTACACTTCCTGGCTCTAACAGAAACATGGATCACCCCTGAGAACTCGGCAACTCCGGCTACCCTGTCCTCTGCCTTTTCATTTACCCATTCTCCGATGTGTCTCGGCAGGGGTGGTGGCACAGGTCTACTATTGTCTCAAGAGTGGCGTTTCGCTCCACTTTCCTTCTCTTCTCTTTCCATCTCCTCTTGAAATTTCATGCCATTACAGTGTCTTTCCCCACAAAACTTCTTATCATTGTCATCTACCACCCTCCAGGTTCCCTAGATCACTTCATTGATGAGCTCAACATCCTCCTGAGTCAATTCCCCACTAAAGGAAATCCACTCATTCTTCTTGGAGATGTCAACCTTCCATCAGACAAGCTACATTCCTCCTGCATCCTTCCGCTCTTGACACCATTTTACCTCACCCTCAACCACTCTCCTCTGACTCACAAAGCGGGCAATGTTCTAGACCTGATCTTCACATGTACCACCACAACATCGGACATTGCAGTCACTCCCTCCACCTCTCGGACCATCACTTTCTATCCTTCTCTTTTCATTCAGTCCTCCCAAATGTGTTCCTCCTCCTTCCATTGCAATCTGCACTCCATAACTCCCGCTTCCCTTACGTCTACTATTTTGTCCACCCTTTTGTCCAGACCTCAGCTCATATCAGTCTCTTCTTTCCAATTTCTCACTGGAAGTAACAGCTGCAAAGTTATCCTACTACAGAGAAAAATTCAAATCATCAGCATCTGATCCACACAAGCTCGTCACTATTCTTCTCTCCTGAATCCTCATCTCTTACTCTGGAGGATTTTATCACCTTCTTTGAGGAGAAGGTTGCAGCAATCTTCCCGTCCTTTTCCTCTGTTCCCACTCCTCCAACCAATGCGCATTCCCCAACATCCAACTCTCTGATTCCTTTTTCTCCTCTCTCCTCAGATTCTTCAACTCCTGACTTCCAGCAATCTGACTACATGTCCACTGGATCCAATTCCTTCCACTCTGTTCCAGACAATCGCAAGAGATCTGCTTCCTTTCATCTGTCATAATCAACAACTCCTTATCTTCTGGATACGTGCCAACTGCATTCAAAACTGCCAGGGTGGTACCAATCCTCAAGAAGGCCACACTTGATGGCTCCAATGTTACCAACTACAGACTGGTATCACTTCTCTCTTTCCTCTCAAAAGCCCTTGAATGAGCAAATTATAATCAATTGTCTCTTTTCCTCACCCAGAAGCGGCTGCATGATCCCAATCAGTCTAGCAACAAACCAGCACATTCTACAGAAACGGCCCTCATAGCAGTGACAGAAAACTTCATGCTGCTAAAGCTGACAAACAGTCATCTGTTTTGATTCTTCAGCAGCCTTTGACACAGAGAAAGAAGAATGTTGTGGTTCACTTCTCTCCAGGCTTGGTGTGACTGGCTCTGCTTGGAGATGGTTTCAGTCCTTTATGGAGGGACAGTCCTATCAGGTGACATGGAGAGGATCCATATCCAAACCATGTAGACTCTCCACTGGTGTTTCACAGGGCTCAGTATTAGGCCCTCTTCTCTTCTTTGTATACTCGTTCTTTTGGTGATGTAATATCTTCTCATGGTTTTTCCTACCACTGCTATGCAGATAACTCTCACTTATTTCTTTCTTTTTCACCCTCTGACATGCAGTTCTTGAGACGTATATCAGCATGCTTGACTGATATCAAATCATGGATGACAGCCCAACACTTGAAGCTCAACACCAGTAAAACAGAGCTTCTGTTCATTCCAGGTACTCCCAACCCTTACCATGACCTCACAGTTTCCTTCGAGAACTCCCTGGTATCACCATCTGAAGCTGCCTGTAGCCTGGGCATAACTTTGGACAACCAGTTGTTGTTCTCAACTCATGTTTCTAATCTAACCCTGGTCTTGCAGATTTCTCCTTTGTAACATACTAAGGATTCGGCCCTTTCTCTCGCGGGAAGCCACCCAGGTGCTTGTGCAGTCTCTTGTGATCTCAAAGCTAGACTACTGCAACACATAATTTGCTGGTCTTCCTCTAAGAGCCATCAAACCTCTACAACTTGTCCAGAATGCAGCAGTATGACTGGTCTTCAATCTTCTGAAGTTCACACGCCCAGTAGCTGCACGCATCAGATTTAAAACCTTGATGCTTGCCTACAAAGCCAAAAATGGACCAGCCCCTTCATACATGAGGTCAATGGTCAAAGTCCGATCTGTACCTAGAGTACTTCAAACCTCAAGTACGGTTTGGCTTGAAATACCTTGCTTCAGGACTCATGGACGACAAGCATTGTGAACTATTTTCTGTCCTGGCTCCAAAATGGTGGAATGAACTCTCACTTCCTCTCCGGACAGCAGAGTCCCTTGCAGTCTTCAAATGCAGACTGAAGACCCATCTATTTGCAGAATAGTTAAAGGACAACTGACACTGCTCCCATATTGATTGACTAAATTAGTACTTATTGCAGGGTATTGTTTGTTGTTTAACAAACTCTAGCACTTATTGTTTATCGCACTTATCATTGTTTAGGATAGACCTCGTGTATTTTGTTCTTCTAGGTATCAGCATTGATCCATGTATTCTAGTTCATTGGTATGTTGGACTCTAACCTACTGTACTAGGATGTATTCTATGAGTAAATGACAAAGAACTTTTGTAAGTCGCTCTGGATAAGAGTGTCTGCTAAATGCCATAAATGTAATGGTTTGTCACAGGATATTTGATATCGTGTATATTTCCAATTGTCATATGTAAATTATTTTAGTTTTAGATGTACACAAAGTTTATTATGTAGTTGGGGGTATCTTTTACAAATGAAAGGTAAAAGGAGGTTTAATGAAAACAAAAATCTTCAGAAAAATATCTAATGTTAATTTTCATTTCCTCATGTTTTTACCCATTCAGTGCTGCAGGTGTCATGACCATTACTTTCCTTAGAACAAGCTAAAGTCTTACCTAGGCCTTGTTAACCCTATCACTGTGGGCATGCTGATACATGCCCTGACAGGCCCATAGCCATCTGTGGCTGAGAGTCCAAGGTAGCAAAATTGGCACTGCTCTCTGGGTGGGTAGGATGGCAGTTCCCTGTCACTCCCAACTTCCTTACTCAGGTGTAGAGGTACCTGTGCTTGCATTTACTGATGAGGCCAGTTAATACTTTCCTCTGAGGGTGTTCTGCTGCCCTGGGTTGCAGCATGGACAGCTGCTTGCAAAGATGTAGACGTAGACTACATGTGTCTAAGAGGAAGCATAATCATGGTTGGTGGTTGGTTGGGAGAGCGAACTAGCTAGTTGGTGGAACTGATGTAAAGACTGAAGTTGGAAGAAAATGGGATAAAATTACTTTATCATTTTTGCCTTTCACTGACATCTTGTCACTGACATTTTCTGAGGGTTTAAAAAGTAGTAATAATTATCTTTAAAGGAAGAGTCCAAGGTCAACATTCACACTGGTATGAGAGTTTACATTTTCATAAAGTTTACACATTATCTATGATGTTTCTTGATCAGAGTGTTTTCAGTTGTAGACTTTTTATGTCAAGGTTCAGATAGTGTAACTTTTCCTAATGCCTTTCTAATGGTCATAAAGAGTTGTGATTATTCAATTATTCAGGTAAAAAGTGAAGTTTTCAGATCAACGTGGTGCTGGGTGATGGTAGGGTCAGTGGTGATGGTTCATAATACCTTTTATTCAATCAGTCAGGATATTAATGCAAATTGTCAGAAATAGCTATTCTATAAAAACATTTTATTTTAAACTATCTGTCCCTGACAACTTGCTGTCTTATTTCTTATATAGTTTATTAGAATTTTACTACCTCTTTTTGATGTCGTTAGTGTGTTGATCATGCCAATTAGTATTTTATCCAACTTAGTTAGGATATATTATAGTTCAACATGATTTGTATTACCAATAATGACCAATTATTATTTCTGACCATTTAGAATTGCTTGTGAGTAATTGATATGAGTTGCATTCTCTAGTAAGGGTGTATTATGTGGGTAGTTTAAAATGTATCTTAACACTAACATTTCCTGCATTTACAGGAATGAAATCAGTTGAGCAAGAGGTTTACTTGTATTTTTTTCTATTGTTGTTGTGTTATCATAACACGTGTGCCCATACTGCATGACCTCCAAAAAGCTTTGGAAACCATGACCTTACATTACTGTGCTTTTTATATGATAGTAACTTATGGTTGTTTATCAAATCATGCATTGTACTCACAATGGTCTTAAGAGGCCCAATTTCATTAATGCACCCTGGAGAGTGAAGATATATTTCTTTTTCAGACCACTGCTTCTATCTGCAGTGGAACCAACTCATATTTGTATGCTCTCAAATAATGGACATTTGTATCTATTGGTTATAATCATTGTTTTAAATGACAATACCATTTATGAAAGCATAATTACAGCTACAACCATTTGCAGAGCGGAAACATAGTGAAAAACTGGGCAGAAGTTTCATCTGCAAGAGGGATTAAAAGCTTTGGTGCCATTAATTCTTTAGAAGCAAATCTGAGTGGATGCTCTGCTGTCCCTGCCTCATTCATCTCTCTCATACTTAGTGACATCAACATACAGCTTCTGTTCCACTTTCAGCAGCAGCACTTTATGGAAATATGTAGGAGTGGATTGCAGTGACTACAGCTTGCCTTTACTGGTTCATATTATATGACCCCATTGAATTTCATGGGAAAAAAATTACCTTCCATTTATCTAATGTAATTGTTCTGCTGTGCATTATTGTGCATTATCGGCTTTAGCTATCATCTCTGTACATGCTGACTCAGTGTTGTTTGAGGTGAAGAACAATTCTTAGAAATTCTTAGAAAGACTTTCTGGCAGTGAATAAGCCTTGTAATATACATTGTGGTACTCTTAATAGGAACACTGTAGAAACCTTGCAACTTAGTTAAGTGCTGCTCTTCAGAAATCAAAGGGGCAACCACTTTCCTTAAGAATAATTCAGGATTCTGAACCAAACCACCAAAACTGAATATTAAACATAAACCAGTGACATTACACCTAAACACATATTAAAACTGGTTAGTTTTATCCTATACATGAAATCCCTTTTTAACAATTTGCTAAATTTACAGACATGCTAGTTTCAATATTGTTGCAACTGTAAAAATCTAGTTAATCTAGATCTATATCAGATTCAGTTTTTATACTGGCATACAGCATATGAAAGCATTCCTGTCTTTATTATTATGTTTTTTTTAATTGTCCATTGATTTTTATCAAATGTTACACTGTAAGTACTCAAACAGTCCTTTGCTCTTAGTGCAATTAAAGGTGTCATTGTACATTTTACAAAAAACAAAGTGCAACTAATATTTGTTTCAAAGCTATTTAAATAGCCAGGAGTCTGAGGGAGCAAAATTTGCACTGATCTCTGAGTGGGAGGGATGGCATTACTATGTCAGTGTCATTCACTGCTGCAGTAGCTAATCATGGATATCGGTGTGTTTGTACTTACCGATGAGGGCAGTTACTGCCATCCTCCGAGTGTACTGTGCTGCCCAATGTTGCAGAATAGACAGCAGTTTGAGAATGCGGTAGTGCTTTGCATAGTGTTTGGTAGTTACCATAGGACAAATGTAGATTAGCTAGTCAGTGGGTGGGAATTGGCATAATGTCTAAATTGGGAGAAAAATGGGGTTAAAAAGATTCAGAATAGCATTCTGAAGACACTTCTTGAGATAAGTGCAGCTGAATAGTTCTATTGGAGCTATGGCAGTTTTCAATGGTATAACATAGACAGCATAATGGACTGAAATGCCTCTTTTGAATACTTAGAATAAGGTTTTCTGCCTTTAAGGCCAGAACATTTTAGTAAACTGAGATGTTATGAATTGAAATCCATCTTAAGTTGTTATTGTTATTGTGGCCAAAACCCACATGTGAATGATTTCAGTTGCTGATTTTCCCTTAAATCACATCCTGCATCACCTGCAGCAAATATAAAGTCACCAAATTAAAATACATCCATAGAATTCTTATGTTCTTATGCCTTGGATAATTATTTTTGATCTTGATTTATAAATTTCAGCATCCTCAGGGAGATGACACATGCTGTGTTTGACTAAAGGGGTCGTCTATGCTTGGGGCTGGATGTACTGCATAATAAGTTGAAGCTATGTCCTTTCAAAGATGTGGAGCACAATGAGTCTGAGAGATTGAAGTGGTTCACTCATTTCCTGTTCTCTTTCCATCCACATAAAGCACTCATTTTACCTTCATGAGACTGCCTTTGATCTTTCTGTCCTCCTCCATTCCAAAACAAAATGGTTACCCATTTCTCCTTATCCAAGCTGAGGTGATTTTATTTCACAAAATTAGCCACTTTTTGAATAGTTATATTAAACAAATACTAGTTACATTCTACATGCAAGAAAGACATTTCCCATTCTTATGTTGATAAAACAACACAAAAAAAAAAGAAACATTTTTTTTCTGATCTTCAATTGCACTGTCTAGACAATGGGGAACTATTTATTTAGATTTCAAAATGTGTTTGGTGAAAGAGGATGGAATGACTCCCGTCTTTCTATCTAGTGAGAAGTCTTCAGCAATATGAGAAACACAGGGCAGCTTTAATCACTAAAGCCTACAGTATTTACATTTACAGTTGTTACATTTGGCAGTTGCCTTTGTCATTGCATTACAGTACAGAAGTGCATTGTAGTCTCTATCCAAAACAATTCCTTATGATAGCATAGATAGAATAATGTCAACAATATGTAATATTTAAGTACTTCATCTGAAGACAGCCAGTGTTGCACCTCAACAGACAGGCAGGGTAAGTTCATTCCACAACCTGGGTGCCAGGACAGAGAAGAGCCTTCTTTGTGTCTTGAGGGATGCGGGTTTAACTTGAGACAGGTTAGAACCTTGAAGGAAGCAAAGTGCAGAATGCATTCTCACTAGTGCTTTTTAGTTATGTGGGAGGCCCAGTTTTGTGTTTGTAGTTGAGCATCAGTGCTTTAAATCTGATGCAAGCCACTACAGGAAGTCAGTGGAAGGAATGCAGCAAACCTGGAGGACTTATACCTTTTCTTACAGATGTCCAAAAGCTGATTATCAAACGAAGCAAATTCTTATTATAAAAGTCTTCCGACTAAAGGCTACAAGAGTTACTAGAAAAAATCTATATTTTTCCTATCTTTTCCTGTACTAGCTGTCTGTCAATGGCAACTGCAGTAGCTGAATGTTGCTTTTCTGCTTTCATAAGCAGACAGCATAAGAAAACAGACTACATAAGCTTTTGCACTTTTAAAAGTGTGGGCTATGTCTGGGTTTCCATGACAAGAGTGCACTCTGTGTTATAGCATCTTTAAATCCAAACTGTAAACCTCCAACTTTGATTTTCACTGGCATTCTGTAATCTGACAAGCTGACAAGAAGTTCTGCATTTGGGTTATCATCAATCATTACCTTTCTGTTTTCTTGAAGTTGCTTCATGGACACTGCTAAGAACATGCAGTTGAACTTGACTCGTTTATAACTAGCATATGTTTATTTTTATATTTGTATTCCATTGTTTTCTTGTAAAGTCTTTTTATGCACAGTTTATCTTATCAGAATAACAGACAATGAATATTTTAAAAAAGCAGACATTTATCTGGTCTTTGTATGTATATACTAGAATTTTGTCTGAATTTGTTTTGAGGAATCTGTTATTTGTACTTGTTTGTAATAACATTGTTACCTGAGCAAAATCCAAGTGACCATTATGAAAAATATTCTCAAGATGGATTGTCATATGGCAGCAAAGATGGCAGACATATTTTGTCTTTTAGAAAGGATTTAGAATGTGTTTTAAAATACACATTTGTAAAATATACTCATAGTACTTCTGTTTTGCGTAGTATTTATTAATTGCTTCAGTACAATTTAAAATAGTGTCTTAGATGGTCTTTTGTGTCTTAGATGGTCATAAGAGTTCAATGATTTAGCATTGATACTCATTCTATCCTGATACAGAGGGAACAATAGGGACTATAAATAAAGGCTTAACCAGTTCCTTGCCCCTAGGTTGTGAGAGTCCTATTTATGACGACCTATATCACAATCCACTTTCCACAGATAACAGATCATGACGGCATGCCCAGTGAGACATTTCCCTTTACGCTGTAGCCAGTAAGCTCAGTATTCAGCCGCACAAGCTTATTTGTTGTTTGGTGTCCAAATCCTCCACTGATAAAACTCATTTACTGGGCCTTTTGATCATTGAGCTCTGGGACTGCAGTATGCATTAGTTTCTAATACTGAGAGGACTACGTGCCAACTCTGCTGCTGATCTTCAGGCAGTAGCTTTAGGCAGGCAGAAACTCTCTCTGAAGTATTCAGTTCTTCCCAGGGTTAGTGAACTGATACACCAAAAGAGGCCTTACTAGAAGGAAGAAGAGTTGATCTTATCGGTAATAAGATAATATTTAATCTACTCTCATTAAAAATTAATTACAAAAATTATCATATTATCTTCATAGCAAAGCAAAAAAATAAAAAATTCTTACACAAGGTTACTCCAGCAGTTAGCCATTCTGTCAATGGTGAAGTATAAATGGATGACTATTACATTTCTCCAAAAGCTTCAAAATTATTCATATATTTAATCAAAAGTGGCCCTGGTTTATGGGGGAAACTCAGTCAATAAGAACAGTGAATCAAAATTGCATTTTGCATTACCACAGAATCTGCTGGATGAAATGTCAAGATATTCGGACTGCATTTACAATGTTCTGGCTGTATTCATATTTCTAAATGGTACCAGCTGCTCTCCTTACAAATGAAAATACTTTCAATACCAGATCAATATTTTCTAGAAATAGAATATTGATGCTGAAAATTGTGTTCACAGTGATTGTGCACAGAATGAGTCAGTATTGTTCATCTGTTGCTTATGTGATTAATACACCACATATAGACAAAATAAAAATGAAATGAATTTATTAATTTAAAAATAATGTACATACATTCAGCATCTGCAATTACATATAAGACACTCACCACCTGTTAGTTCATCTCATTATTTTCCTCAGCAACATGAAATAATCAAATAACTCATACCTTGTACAGCTTCACTATTGTGCAGTGTCTTTCAGTCCATTAATAAGTTTAAGTGATTAAAGAAATTTGATTGATGGATTAAAAGACTATTTATAGTTTACTTATTGGTTGTTTACTTAAGTAGTCCATACCTCATGACGTGCCAAATGGTGCACATGATCTTATTGGCCTGTCTTACCACAGTCTTTTCAAATAGATCATATAATCAAATAAATACTGTGTCCCACCTATTTCCTTCATCAGTCGAACTGTACTTTAAAGTCAAACTAGTGTAATATCTGTGCAATATATCTCAAAAAAGCTTTATATTAGCTGTGTTAAATAAAACGCATTAACAGTGTTATCTGCTCCATAAATATGATCTCTGCATAGAAAATGAAAGTGCTGAAAAAGACTTATTCAT
Source organism: Electrophorus electricus (assembly GCF_041902795.1). Taxonomy (NCBI): domain Eukaryota; kingdom Metazoa; phylum Chordata; class Actinopteri; order Gymnotiformes; family Gymnotidae; genus Electrophorus; species Electrophorus electricus. Next base: position 4,705,411 of record NC_137511.1, on the reverse strand, counting down.
ATGCTTTAAACATTTTTTGATGCTTTGATTTGATGCTTCAAAAATCTTGGCTCAAATAACTGTGCAACAACAGCAACATAAAATAGGTGTATAGTACATTTTATACTGAAATTTAATCTGATTTTAGAATGTACTTATTCATAAATAAGGCTCCAATTGCACTTAAAATGTGTACAAACATACATTGAAAATGTAAAATGTAAAAATGTATGATTTTTGCCTAGCTATATTTGGCCTCTGGAACATTCCTCTTCAGTGTCCAGCAGTAGTCTGCCAAAAGAGAGGGGATTTACTTTGCTTAGTACCACTTTCCCATACTTATATATAATGATATATGAGTATACTGGAACAAAAAACTATGTGTGATAGGGAAATTCTGAAATACATAACAAACAGGGTTTTTTTGTATGAAGCAAAATATATGTTGACCTTTAGCTCTTTATCACAATCAATATTTATGTTTTATTAATAAATTAAAAACTGTACTTTCTAGATGTCTATGTAATCAGATAAAGACTGTCAGAATCATAGACATTTACCATTTGTAGTGATGGGCTGATCCTTTGCCACCCAAAATGATCGACATGAGAGTCTCCATGGCAACAGGCAGCTGTCCAAGGTGCTGGCCAAAGAACAAACAAGTGTCAGCACCCTTGTTTTGGACAGCAGAAACAGGAGGTGGTTGGGGCCAGAACAGCACAGAGCTGGTGTGGGTAGGCACCTGGCATAACTAAATTCTTTCATCCATATCAGAGACTGTTTCTACTGGCCCTCCCTAAAGTTGCCTAAAGTGCAATTCACCTCTCCCAAGAGGCCCCTCCTTCTCTGTTCGTCCCCCTTCCCACTATACGGATCCCCTTTGAGAGGCTTGGAGTGGACATTGGGCTCATGCCAAAGTCCAGATTGGGTCACAAATACATATTGGTCATGGTAGACTATATGACTTGTTATCTAGAGGTGATGCTGTTAACAAAGGCAACCTCAAAGGCAATTGCCAAAGAGCGGTGTGAGGCTATAGCAGGATCTTTTAATGAACCAGTGCACTCTCTTTATCTCCTGGCTGATGACTGAACCCCATAAATATGGGTCAACCTGATTGCAGGTTGCTCACTGCTCTCTGATGTACAGTCGGACACCTCTGACATAGGTCTGCAAGCACTATTGATCCAGGACTTTGGTGGTGGACAACATCCATCCTCTACATCAACTGGATGCTCAACCCCCAAGAACAATCCTGGAACATGAAGCCTTGGTCATCAAATGGGCTCTTGAGGACCTCAGATTGTATCTGACAGGTAAGCCCTTTACTTTAATCATCAGCCATGCCCCACTGCAAAGGTCACACATTTCTGAGTCACTTGCTCATTCTTTTCCATCAAATATTTTTTTTTTTTTTGGTGTCAGGTGGAGCATTGAGCCAGGGTGTTGAAAGACAACAAAGATTACTTTTCTCAACTCCTGGTCCTTTGGGCTTCTTGATCCCTGCTACCTGGACTGATTCTAAGGTGGGGGGCCTGACTCCTCACTCTGTTGTATATCAACTACCCTCACTGGCTAATCCAGTTATTGTTCTCATCTCTGTCGTGGTGTGGCTCGTGCACTTACATGTGCCCCACAGTGGTCACTGAAGCAGTTGTAATTCTGTACACTCTGTGCGAATATTTTTGAAATGTGACAACAGATCATGTCTTCGGATTCTTTGTTATTAGTAATGTGCTTGATTGTCATGGTTGGCCCCTCGCTGGCGTCCCGTCTCCCTATCAACTTGTCATGTACATGTTTTGTTTCCTCGTGTTTAGTGTTTCCCCCTCATTGGTTCTATTTGTGTCTTGTTAGCAGTCCTTGTTAGGTATTTAAACCCCGTGTTTCCCCTCAGATGTTGCTGGTTATTTGTCCTAGCCGATTTCTTGTTTACGTTGCCGGTATTCATTGCTCTAAGCTTCTGTTTATACTAAGCTTGTGTTCGTTTTTCCAGCTTCTGTTTATACTAAGCTTGTGTTCGTTTTTCCAGCTTCGGTTTGTGCGCAGTCATAGCTTTATTTTGTGTTTATTTCTGTCAGGGTTCTGTGTTTCGCGTTGTTTGACTGATTCCATGTAGCCTTGTAGCCACGATAACTGTGTTTGCTTTCTGTTTATGTTCATTCGTATTGGTTCTATGACTCTGAGCTGTTCTAATGACCCAGATTTACACTTTGCTCCTAATAAATCTCCGTATAAATCTCAGACAGCCAGCTAGCTAGTTACATATAATCCACCTGCAGTGTATAAATACTTTAATATTTTTGTATCATCTAGTTTTTTGATTGTTTATTGTAGTAGCTTGGTTTGGTCTTGTAGTTGCATATATTGTGTATCTTTATGCCTTACTTTTCTTATGATGAAGCTGCTAAATGAGCACATTTCTCTGGACAGTATTTAATATAGTAGTATTGTAATAATAACTTATTAAAGATAACTCAGTCGATCTGTCTCCTCCTCGCTCGCTAGTTGTATGTGCATGCATTGGGAACTTGGACGGTTGGTTGTTCTTGTGCGTACAATGAAAGATAAAAACAAGATGATATAAGAATAATAAGAGTAGGTATATTAATGTAGCCTTGAATGGTCCCTGTGCTGAAGGATTTGGTTTTAAAGGATATATAATTTATTCTGAAATTCTGTGACCAGAATGTTATGAAAGAGTATTACCAGGAGATTAAAATGAATACATTTTCAACCCTACTAATAAAGTTTAACAAAGTTTCATTTTACATATACAGTACTCACACTTGCTTCCAAAATTGTTATATCATTTCGATCTCTGTGTTCATCAGTTCATCAATCTTTGCCACTATAACAAAGATTTTCAAACCTTTTACAGCTGGAAGTGACTGGATTTATTTTTTGTACCTAAGAGGGTGTGGGGCAGTTATGTTTGAGGTTCTATGACAAAATGTAAATGTGTAGTTCTCATGGCATTAACAAAACTGCTTGATTAGATTTGAAATGTGATTATATGTACATGACCTGAGATTCTCAGTGACCAATGTGATGCAGAGCTCAAAGAAAGGAGCGATTTTTAAAAACACATTTTTATTGCACCAACACAGACACACTATTACTGTATAAAGTACTTATAATTTTAAACATTCCATTGAGCATTAAAAACCTTCACTTATTCAGTAATTCACTTATTCTATAATCAACCGGTATCAAGTTGTAAGGGGGGGGTTGGAGATATGTATAGCATTGCACATGCACATAGTAAAGAGAGAGATGCAAATGCATGAAACTGTTTAGTCAGTCATCCAGTTTAGTCATCTACATCTCAATGCTAAGGCATGCCTCAGTGATAAGGCATGTTTTTGATTCATTGCTGCTTGTGAGGAATATTGTCATTAGTAGATTACCAGGGTAACTTGTGTTTCTGTTATTTTAAGTAACAACAATAGAGAATATATAGTGTGTACATAGTTCATAACACACAGAAACATAAATATGCGCGCGCACATTTTTCTATTTTAGGCTGACATATTTGCAGCTGTCCTCACATTCATTCAGTTTATTTGCACAATGAATTGATGTTGCATTTGCCTTTGATCTCAGCAGGTCTTACCAGATAGTATTGTTTTGTAAGAGAATTATCAGTGCCATGTCTAAAGAATAATTCAGATTCTATGTTTAGCTAAACAGGTCACAAAATTGTTTAGTTGGAAATTACAGTGCGCTTCACAAAAATAAGTTGTGGAAATGAAAGTGAAAAGAATGCTATTATATGCTTGAATATGCTTGAATGGCTTTTGAAATTTCCTGGTAGATTTGTGAGTGTAGCGACACACTGAACTATCACCTTCCAGGCAAAGGAAGACATTTAGTAACATTTTGTAAAACCAGCCTGTTTTATTATTTGTGTCCTCAGACCACTTAACACTGTTAAACACTATGTGTCTACCCTGAAAAACGATCTGGGTGGTTGCTAGCATTCACCAATGCGTTTGTTTATGTTCCTGAACATTTGGATATAACAGCCAAAGTCAGATGAAAACTAGTTCCAGTAGACTGATGTGGACACCGCTCCTGAGATGGTGGCTGACTCTTGCCGGCCACTTTGGTATGGTGACGGCGTCGGCTCTGGGGCTCAGAGGAAGGGTGCAGACAGCATTCCATTCAGTTTGGAGAAACACTGATAGATAGCCGAGGAGGAAGTGGAAAATTCATCCCTCTTTGCACTCCAGCTTATGACCTTCGTCACGCATCACGGCTGCTCCAAAGTGCACAACATACTCGGTATATGTACAAACAAACAGATGCCTCTTTCCCTGAAGTGCAGCTTCCTCTTTCTTAATCCTGCACAGCGATATGTGGCTGCTTCACTACGCTCCACATGCTACCGAGGACACTCAGCCAGACAGTTGTCACCCAGCGGTTCAGCTGTCATGTGTGAGTAGGCCAAGTGTCATGCTGTGGTAATTATAGAATAAATTTGTCTCTGATGAAATGCTGTAGAGAATCTCAGACTTGCACGCTAACTCAAATATGAACAGTCTTTTTGAGACGACGCTTTCTGCCTTATTGCTTTGATGAAGTGTTCCATGGATGTCTTGTCAGGTGCTCTTTCATTGTTGAAGGCAGTGTGGAATACCATTTGTGTAAATAAAATAACTAAAAATAACTAATATTTCATGAAATATGCAGTAGTATCACTGAACAATAATTAGTAAGCAACTTGTGCAATATACCATGAATTAAAAAGCATCAGTTTGGTGCCTCATAGCACACATAAGAATTCCGGTATGACTTGCACAGTAAGGTTAGTCTGGTTCGGACTACACACAGCTGTGTGTGATGGCTTTCTCAGCTGATTGTTTTTGATAGACCTTCGCATCCAGTGGTTGTGATGGAAACCCTTGATGAACGTTGCAGGAGGCAAGGAAAGCCATCACTTCTTATTTTCTTTTCTCCGCTGACATGAGAACGAGGTAGTCAGGAAACACGCCAGAGCAATGTTAAAGCTCATTAATCTCGTCTCATTTTGATTAATGGACACTGCTGAGGCTCTGCAAAATCAGAGCCATTTACTCAGTGCCAGCTGAGAACAATACACCACTATATACTATTAGCAAAATAACATAACTCCATATTATTACATTTAGTAAAAGTGGAGGTTTGAAAAACATTGTTTTTAATTTTTATAGTTCAATGTTATTAATAATCAGCTTACTTTAGGAGCTTTAGCTTATATTATATTAAAAAATCAATTTGTAATAATAATAATAAATATGTATAATAATTAAGAAATGTCTTTACCCTTAAAAAATGAGGTTTTAAAGAAAAGGAACTTGTAAATATGGTTTCTGATTACAGTTGCTATGTTGCCAGATGCACTGTAATGTTGCCAGATGTTGGACCACTTGTTCTTTCCCTGTAATTTATGAATGAGGATACAGCAAAGTCAGTCTGCACCGACTGGCATGACCTCCATGGCAAGGGGCCAGGTGGCCAGCGTATGGCTGCTGCAGCTAGGTCATGAGCCTGTCCTTCCACAAAGACAGGCACATCTGGACCAGGAACCGAAACGGTCATTCAATACATTTAATCAGAGATTAGCTGATCTTAAACTAAATTAAATTAAATTCTAGTGGTTTTCTGTTACTTACACTTAGACATACATGGATCATACTAATATTGCCATATTTCCTCACTAAATGCATGCTTAATTAATGCTTTTAATACTTCCAGTAAATACTGGTTTTTAGAAAGCGCCACACAGATTTTGCAGTCTGTGACAATGCAGGCAGCATATTTGCCTCTCAGTGTTGTCTCTGGTTTGAACCCTTGGTGGAGTTTTCATGTTATCCCTGTGTGTGCATCGGTTTCCTCCAGGACCTCTGGTGTCCTCCCACAGTCCAAAGACATGGAGCTTAGATTAATTGGCTATCCTAATAAATTGTCCTGGTGTGTAAATGATTGTATGTGTCTGAATGCCCAGTGATGACTACCCTAACAAAGATGTCCAAGTGTGTGTGAATGATTGTGTGTCTGCCTGCTCAGTAGTGGATGGTGCTCTGTCCTGGTTGTTTTTCTCTCTACCCTCCCTGCACCTGACTCACCCCCCCAGGGGGCTGAGGTTTCCAGTTGAGAGTATACTGCGTGCAGTTGGCTGCTGCTTCTCATCGGTGTGTGACTGGATGTAAAAGATGTGTGTGTGTGTGTGTGTGTGTGTGTGTGTGTGTGTGTGTGTGTGTGTTAATTGTAAAGTTACCTTGGGTTCCTTTGAAAAGCTCTATATAAATCTAACTTAATTCATTCATAACTTCAGTCACTCTTATTGTGTATAGGTAATCTGATGTGATTAATCACACCATTCATTTTGGCTGAGGGATGTTCTAGAACTCTGGTCTGAATGGCCAGGGCAGAAATGGGATGGCAGACCTAAGGTCACAGAGTTCATTTTGTTGCAGTGGAATTCTTAAGGCTCAGCCTGGCCATGAAATTCCTATTTAGGAGGGAATAAGACTATTTGAAGGCTATTTTACACTTTACAAGACAGTGATATTTCAAGATTTCACTAGATGTGAGAGAGACCTAAAAATAACAAGGAAGATCTCTTGTTCTTTAAATCCTTCACTTTAAAAATGAAAGCAGGCCTCTCTTCTGTCATTTGATATTCCTGATACACAGTGCCAGCAATAAGCATGTGGATAGTGCTACACATTTTCTGGCTTTGGATCTGTACTTCGCATCTTAAATTAAACAGTGACCTAAAGTGCAGACTGTCAGCTTTTATAAAGAGTATATACACACATATTTGGTCAAATGTAAGAATTACAGCTATTTTTATACATGCACAATAGCAAAAGGTCTAGACTGCATTATAGATGTGCAATTTTTATCTGGCATCTGTTGCTGTTGCCTCTCAACGTTAAGATGAATAAGAAGTCAGCAGGAGACTGAATAGATCAGTTGGAGCAAATATATCTAAACAAAACCAAACATTATGTGTGTCAAAATCGGTTGGGAGGACAACCATGTGACAGAAATCAAGTACAGGAACATACGCAAAGAATGTGAGCTGGATAGTCTAAAATTGAGGAACCACGAGAGAAAACAGCAAGTTTCTGTGGGCTAACCAAGTGGGAATAGATAAGGAGCAGTAAAGAGTGATGGTATACAAGAAGCTAGATCAATGCAAAGTACAGAAAAAGGAAGTAGACTGAACAAGGAAGCAGAGAGGAACACTTGGGCTATGATTCCTAAGCTAGAGCAACAGCTCACAAAGAATTACTGTACTGGGCCCCTAGATGTGAAGGCCTCTCATATGGACCCAAGTCTACAGAAAAGGGTCACTGTGTGTGTGTGCACATGCAATTCAGTAGTTTTCATTTGGGCTGACTTCAAATTTACATTTAGTTGATGCTTTTATCCAAAACAACTTACAAGTATGACTGAGTACAACTTCAGCAACTGAGGATTAAGGGCCTTGCTCAGGTGTCCCACCAGCAACTATCCACTTACCAGTCAAGTACCTTAACCACTGGCATACATCTCACAGGCTAAGTGAGTGCGCTGCCATTTGAGCTAATTCCCCACCTGGTATTCTCGCAGTAGCAGCCCATATGTTTATAAGGATGTAGCATCAGTCTCAAGGGCTTGTTTGATTTTTTTATTTTTTTTGCCTTTTTCAACTGCATTCTCTCCCAACTGATTAAATCTGTAGAGTCAAGCTATGTGAGATCAAGAGGTTCTGGAAAGTTTTTAAAGGGGTACAGGGACCAGAGTCATCATTACCCTCAGGCCTGGTAAACAATGATACATCATTGCATGCAAGATGTAATCTTGCACACCTTAACATTTTTACTAATGTGGCATGACATTCAAACTATCTTAAGTTACAATGCACTGTAAACACACTGATTTTCTGACAGCAGACAGGAGTCCATTGTTAGTGTGAGCAGTACCTCAGTTATAATGTATCTGTTCATGTCTACACAGCAATCGTGTAATTGTTGTGATCTTGAATAGATTAGCTGTTGATTTTGTGTGCAGTAGATTTTTATATTCAACCTCAGAATGCCTATGGAGATACTGAAAGTGAATCTGATTGTGCCTTCTCACATTCTGATGGTGGCCCCACAAACGAGAGCAGAGATAGACAGATATGGCAGATATGAAGATAGACCCATCACACACAAACTCAACTGTTACATCAGACATTGCCTGCTTGTTAAATAAACCTTTGGAGTAACTTTTACCACACGTTTTCTTGTTTGTTTGTTTAATTGAGTTCAGTAATTATGCTCACACCAGACATGCTTTTTAATGTGGTGCCAAGACATGTAACTTACCACTGAAAAACTCATAAAGCACCTTCTTATAAGGTAATTATGGAGGCAATTTAAGACTGTTTATCTGGTGTTGTTTATGGTAGAATGGATTCAGGATAGTGTAGTGTGTTTTGAATAACCATGAGTTACCTATATTAAGAGACTCTATTTCAAACAAATAAATTGGCTGGATGACAAGTGTTTCCAATCAATTCTTGTTTGTCCTATATCTTTAGCTGAGTATAGTTGAGTTTAGTCCTTTAGTTGAGTTCCCCCCCAAAGATTCATTTTCTTCTTTGTTTCGCTATCTGCCTATTCTTGGTGGTCCTACCAATGATAATTCATCCATTCTGAAGCTAAGATACAGTAAATAAATTAAACATATGTGTAAGAAAGAGAGTGTCTAAGTTGTTAACTGGACACACCAAGTGATCTGATGTTTGTGTACATAAGCCCTCTGCCATTTCGCATTTTGTGGTTTAATTGATATGGCCAAAACATTTGAACATTTGGATGTTTAAAATATTCTGACAGATATTACCTGTGTATTTATTAACAGAAGCGTTAAATTTGTTCTCTCTTGCTTTAATAAGGTGTGGACACTGAGATAGATCGCAGACTTATGCTCTAATGTCTGTCTTTGAGAACCCCTTGGAAATTATGCACTCGGTCATTTTATCAAGGACATTGCTCTTGGTATTAATAGCACAAATTATCTTGAGGACTAAAGGTTTTTTCATTAATTACATAATTCTTTGAGAGCTACATTCAGTTTTAAAAGCAGTTAGGATTTACTATTACACCTGTAATCAAAGACATGCTTCATCAAATTATTTATAACACAGGCCTGATCACATGCAACTATGTCAACTCAAATGCAGAATTTCGACCTCAGTGTAGCCATCTCTCAGGCATTTTCATTGAGGGTTTATTCTCAGTGAAGATGACTCACCACCTGTGTTTGGACACACAATTCACAGAATATGTGAAAATGATCTCAAAGTACTCTTCATTAAGCTGAAATGAGATGGAATTAATTGAGATACATTTTCTGCTGCACACAACACCTGCCATTTATTTGACTTGACATGCTGACAATCAAAGCTGCATATTGAAATCTTGTGACAGTGGCACACAGTTTTCATGACAGTTTTTCCAGTTGCTATGTCTCAATGTGAAAGCAGATCCCAACTGCTTTCTCTGTATTTATAGTGTAGCAGCAAAGATCTTTGTGGCATGTCTAAATGTGTCATGTTAAATTTGGGCTCTCTCTCCTTCAGTTGGCTTTCCTCAGGCTTATCGTGATACACTGTGGTAAGCATTTGGCTCATGTTTGCCATCACTGACTTACTGTTTTGAATTTTTAATAATATTATTCAAATATATTCAAATTTTTCAAATTTTTATAATTCTGAAGATGATTAAAATATATATCACTATTATTGTTATTATTATTGTTGTTATTATTGTTGCTTGTTAAAAGTATTATAAATGAAATATGAAAATAGCATTCTTATGCAAACTAATCCAGTAATTCTTATACATCATATTACTTGCAATTAATTTTAACACAAACTGAATAGTACAGGACAAAAAACCTCTTTTGTGTTCATTGTACTGGTGCTCTCTGCTCCAGTATTAGCATGTACATTTTTGATCAACAGCTCTAGAGCTTGAACTCATGAGTAGAGCATTTACTTTTCACTTACAGCTGTACACATCAGTGACTGGGCTGCTCTTGCAGTACGAATCAAAACAATTATTTAAAGTGTGTTCTTTCCCAGCCCTGATCTATGCACATGCCAATCAACGATTTAATGGCTCACCTATCTAGAGCTGGCACACAAATGGAGATTTCCCTTTGGCCCATTCTTCATATCACTTAGGTAGTTTTGCATGTTTTTGATGAGTTCTTGTAAAAGGAAATCTAACTGGCACATGCTCATTTGAAATTTGCACATCTCTTCCAGTGTAGTGCTCACAGACCAGAGTCAATAAACACTCAAGTCAAGCTTCAGGGGAATTATTCCAGAGGAATTTTCAGATAGCCTTCTGTTGGTCGATAAAAGACTGGCATTCTTAAGGCTTACCCAAAGTGGCCAGGTCTCTTTAGAAAGGGAAGCACAATGGTTGAAGTGGCTTAAACCATCCCTCTTTAGATTTCTCCAGTAATCACATTGATCTAGAGGAAGAGAACAGCTATCGGCTCACTGCACAAATCCCAAATATGTCAAATATTGAACCAGTTACCAAAAACGCCCTCTGTGTGGTACTTATCACTTTCATACGCTCATATAATTCTCATTTGTTAATTTCAGTTAGTTTGGTGGAGAAATAGGTGTTCCTTCGCCAGCATTCAAAAAGTGTAAATTATGTCACTACTATATACACACTTAAAATGACGTATTTCATGCTACTGTGAGCTTTTGTAAGGTAAAAATGATAGAATTTAGCAATCAGACTGCTTCATTTTTATTCAGTAATGATCTCAGGCTATCTGATCATCCCCATGTATATGGAACTAATTAGCTTAGACATCTGTTGAAGACCTGTCCAGCTCCAAAGGTTGCTCTCAAGAATACAAATATAACCTGATTTTCATATTTTTCCCCCTTCATATAGATGAACTTTCATATTCATATTCCTGCTGAGCTTTAACTCAACTAATTTATTTATTAATTTATTCAATTTCAGTGGCAGATCTACTAAATAATCTTTCCACATATCCTTCTTCTACATGGGCCTCTATCCAACAGCAAAAGCATTTCCAACTGTTGGTCTCTAAGCTATTTGCTTAGAAAGTGAAGTTCTATTTGGTTCAAGCCTTATTAACTAATGGAAAAAAGTTGTCCCATGCTGACCACTGTGTTGATGACCAATTAGGTTATACACATGAGCATAGTTCAGTTTAGTATGAATTCCTCTGTGTGTGTGTGTGTGTGTATATGTATATATATATATATATATAAACAATCCTGCAAATTGCAAAATCTTTGATGTTTGCTGTTGCTGCACCAAGCTAGTCACTATTTCGGTCTACCACAAAAAAGGGCAAAAAATGGCAGGCTGTGGCACAGAGTCAGCTTATCTTTAAAGAAAAAAAAAATGTAAAAAATGAAAAATTCCTTTTGGATTATGAGAACTGTGTTACTGCATGTTGTTTATTATTCGACTCAGGAGATAATACTGGTATGGACTGGATGTGTTATCAGATGTTAAATGTGTACTGCTACATGTACTGTGATATACACAATTTGCTGTTTCACTGCTGTGATCAGTTGTACTACTTGTATTTACTTGTTTTTTGGCATTGATGAATGCATTTTGTTAGCACTGTTTCTCACATCTTACCTGTTTACCATCTTACCAAAGTGAACATGAATTGCACTCTTCAAAGATTTATCTTACAATATAACAGCATAATCACAGTGTTTATTTTAGTAAAATGTGACACTATAAAACTTTCAATTTTTATAGCCATTTTAGCATTAAAACACACAGTAAGAGTCTCTTTTATTCAACTTTTTAAAATTAGGTTAAACATATGAGCATAGCTCAGTTTCCTATTAATTCCTCTGTGTGACAGAGACCATCACTAAGGAAGGTTAAAAAGGTGCTCTCTCTCTCTCTCTCTCTCTCTCTCTCTCTCTCTCTCTCTCTCTCTCTCTCTCTCTCTCTATATATATATATATATATATATATATATATATATATATATATATATATATATATATATAAACAATATATATATAAACAATATATAAACAATCCTGCAAAATGCAAAATCTTTGATGTTTGCTGTTGCTGCACCAAGCTAGTCACTATTTTGGTCTGTCACAAAAAAGGGCAAACATGGCAGGCTGTGGCACAGAGTCAGCTTATCTTTAAAGAAAAAAAAAACTTAAAAAATGAAAAATTCCTTTTGGATTATGAGAACTGTGTTACTGCATGTTGTTCATTATTCGACTCAGGAGATAATACTGGTATGGACTGGATGTGTTATCAGATGTTAAATGTGTACTGCTACATGTACTGTGATATACATAATATGCTATTTCACTGCTGTGATCAGTATTACTACTTGTATTCACTTGTTTTTTGGCATTGATTAATGCATTTTGTTAGCACTGTTTTTCACATCTTATCTGTTTACTATCTTACCAAGGTAAGCATGAAGTGCGCTCTTCAAAGATTTAGTTTACAATATAACAGCATAGTCACAGTGAATATTTTAGTACAATGGGATACTATTTCATGTTAGCATTAAAACACACAGTAGGAGTCTCTAACACTAGAAAAGTATGTTTTGAAACCACCCTTAATCGTTTTTTGTCTGTAATGCTTCTGCTAACACTATGCTAAGAAACCATTTGATTCAGGCAGGTTAGGCAGGCATAGGAGCCTGATCATTATTCTGATTATTGTTTTTAGCTAAGGAGCATAAAATAGAGGGTTCTCTCTATTGTATGTTACAAAGTCACTAGAGGACGGTTTTGCTTTTCACACCTTTTGAGACATGATTGTCTATGAATTTTATATTATGTTGCAACATGACCCACAACTAGAGTTCTCATCTAATTGTGTTTTAGTGTGAGGCAACTGGGTGGTGACAGTGGAGGTCTCAGGATTTAATGGATTAAACCATAGACAAAGAATGCATAGAGGGGCATAAAACCAGAGTGGGAGAAAGAGAGGACGTGAGGAGGAGAATACTCCACACCGTGAATACAGAGATTAAGTGGAATACTCGGAATAGTGGGAGAAATAGTGGGAGAAACAGTGGGAGAAAGAGAGGACGTGAGGAGGTGAATACTCCACACCGTGAATACAGAGATTAAGTGGAATACTTGGAATAGTGGGAGAAATAGCGGGAGAAAGAGAGGACGTGAGGAGGAGAATACTCCACACCGTGAATTCAGAGATTAAGTGGAACACTCGGAATAGTGGGAGAAATAGTGGGAGAAAGAGAGGGCGTGAGGAGGTGAATACTCCACACTGTGAATACAGAGATTAAGTGGAATACTCGGAATAGTGGGAGAAATAGCGGGAGAAAGAGAGGACGTGAGGAGGAGAATACTCCACACCGTGAATTCAGAGATTAAGTAGAATACTCGGAATAGTGGGAGAAATAGTGGGAGAAAGAGAGGACGTGAGGAGGAGAATACTCCACACCGTGAATACAGAGATTAAGTGGAATACTCAGAATAGTGGGAGAAATAGTGGGAGAAAGAGAGGACGTGAAGAGGAGAATACTCCGCATCGTGAATACAGAGATTAAGTGGAATACTCGGAATAGTGGGAGAAATAGTGGGAGAAAGAGAGGACGTGAAGAGGAGAATACTCCACACCGTGAATACAGAGATTAAGTGGAATACTCAGAATAGTAATTTCCTTCATTATCTGGGATTTTTTTTTTTTAATGGGTGACAGTGAAGAGAATATGAGAACATTCTCTGTAGCACTGGCAAAAAAAAACAAAGAAAAAAATAAAACAAAAAAAAAGAACTACTTTTGTAAAATTAAAGTTGAGTCAGTGCTGCGAGTGAGCCAGAAATAACAGTGATCATATGATTATTTTTTCTTGCAGTCTCACAATCTCGGAACACCCTCAGACCAAGAATGTTTTAAAAATATTTCTGTACTCATTTTGATTGTTCAAAGTAACCAGTATTAAAGATGCATAAATGAAATGAAGGCTCGTGTGGTACAAATAAATTATCTAATTATGTTTTAATTGGCATTCAAAAATCTGAATTTAATTTAAATTCAAATTGACCTTTCAAGTAAGTCATTCATTAATACAACTTCTTAAAAACACCTCCAAAGCTCCTTCTCCTATGCCTTGAATAGTATTACTCAAAACTAGTTTCTTGGTCTCTGTGAAGGTTTTTGTTCTACACTTGACTTGCTATGCTAGACTAACTGATAAGTTGGAACAACAGAACAAAGCTGTCTTGAATCTTTGATGTCAGCAAAGTTTCAGATTGATAGACGCATTCAGTGATATGGGTCTGTGGATTTAAGTTTTGATGTGCGGTTTAGTTGGATTATCTTAACACTGACCAGTCTTGGCACAATAGTCTGACAGAAATCAAAGACCCTGTGGAGTCACTGCTAGAGATATACTGCCTTGAGTTGATCTGTTTCCACATGATCCATCTTATCTTTTCAATGAGGCAGATTGTCATTTTCTCTCCAAGACTGTTGTGATTGCTCTAGGAATTCCAAGCAGTTTAAGTTCTTGAAGAGAAGAAAAACACTATTCTTCTTCCATGACATAAATGCGCAGACATACAGACAAAATGTGTTCAGATGATGAAACATAATGTTTAACCTATTATAGTGAGCTACCAACCAGTTAAAAACTTAATATTAAAAAAATCAAGATTTAGTTATAATCCTTCACTGAAAAATTGGTAAAATTATTCTTTATGAAATAAAACTACTGACACGAAACTGGTCATCTGAAACATCATAGCACCACATTTTAAGTAATGCTATATTAAAGAGAACGTTGTTTAATTAGCGAATAGATATTCTTAAAATTTTAATTAGAGATTTAAGCTTCATGTTTGAGTGCCATTTATGAAAACTAAAGTAACAACAGCACCAAAATAAATACTTAGAGATATATCATATATTAACTGAATATGTGTTTATTTTTTATTGTTACATAAACCCAGCAACTCCTTTATTTGAAACACTGCATTGGTAGGATCTGCATTGGGAGGATCCTGTTGAGGTGGTTCAGGCATATAAGGATGCTCCCTGGTTGCCTCCCACAGGATGCTTACCAGGCATGGTTAAATGGGAGGAGATAAATTTAAAAAATGTATGGCTATATTTACTGGTCATAGGTTATGCCATCTCTTGGATTAATGATGAATCTTAGGCTATGTCCATGTCCATAAAATTGCCCCTAAGTGTGCAGTGTATACTTTGAAGCATTTTTTCTATGCTAACCTACAGGGAATTGAGAATTAATATGTCTGACATAAATTAAAAGGTGATGTGTAAATGCAGTCTCTGATTTGTGTGCCACAAGTAAAATATCTTTCAATTATTTCCAGATTTTGAAGATTATAGTCCGCAGATTGCGATTTAGACTTTAATTCTACCAAAGCTTTTGATGGCTTAGTGATATTAATAGCTTGATAGCTTTTTCATAGTTACTTCAGTGTATACATTTTACACAGGCTAAGATACAGGCTAAGATACTGTTTACCAGCCTACAGCTCAAAATCTTACAAGAGCACTCATAGTGTTTTGTAACTGGTTCTTTACCTTAATGATGTGTCACTATTTCCCTCCCCAATATTTTCTCTTAGTCCTCTCTTTTTCAGTTTTACTAACTGCAAACATCTTTCACTGGTTACTAAATGCTGGTTACTGGTTACTGTTCTTTTTGAAGAAAGTTCACAAATCTTGCTGTATTTCTAGCATTATCCAAGGCAGATGCATGATGTACCAAACCTTCCACTGAGTTACCAATGAAAAGAGAAAACCCACATTTCTATGGAACATCCTTGTCTGTACTACAAAGATTGTTTAACATGAAGTATTTCTGTTATGCCCAAGGTAACATGGTGTGTAAACTGGACATATTAGAGTGAAGATATTGATAACAGACATCTTCAATGACAACACGGTTCTTTTTAACTGAGGAATTGGCATGTCCTCGTATCCCTCCTCAAATCAATCCCTGAATATAATTCTAGTTTTCAAAATGTGAGTAAACACATGCCCCCTCGTTATGTGTTACTGCCCCCCAGGCAAAGCAGTCTAAATCCGGAGTTGTGTCTGTGAACTTTTTATATACTTTTGCAAAACTCTGCTAGGATTCTGTTGAAATTCATTTCTGCTAGTTAGCAGGAAGTTTCCCTGTGGCCATGGATATAATAAGCCCTGTTTTATTTTTAACTGAACCTCTTCATGTATGCATGCTATGGTAATAGGCAACAGACACACACAGTCAATTAAGGCAGCATAATAATGCCCCTAAACATGTACAATAACATTCCCCCATTCAATATTTCAAAGAATCTTGTAGATTCTATTTTTCACTCAGCTTTTTGAGTTTAGCAACAACAACAATAACTTTCTGGAGAAAATATCTTTTAAATTTCATTTGTATTTCTAACCTTTTTTTGATGAAGCTCTTTATTGCTTCCAGTTGTGCATTTTAACAGAGGGCTGAGCATAGAACACAAGTTTAAAGATTGTTAGGTATTCTAAAGAAAGTGTTCTAAGTAATCTCTTTCTGTTGCACAAGTGACATGGCACTCAAGGAGATGAATGGACTAACAAAATGTATTAACATAAACAGCACATGCTGAGCCAGTGTCTGTGGGTTAAATTTATCTTAAATTTTGCTAGAGATAAAATGGTGTAATGGCATTAGCTTCTCTTGCCTGTAAGCCTTTTACCCATACATCATTTTAGTGCTGAAATGTCCTTCCCTTCTATAAGTACATTATAAACATTTCTAATTTTGTTCATCTTACAATTTACAGCTTTTCTCTTGTTACATTTACAGCATTTAGCTGACATGTTTTTACCCAAAGCAACTTACAATTCTGAGTGAATACAACTTGAGCATCTGAGAGTTAAGGGCCTTGCTCAGGGGCCCAACAGTGGCAACTTGGCAGTGGTGGGGCTTGAACCAGTAACCATCTGATTACAAGTGAAGTACCACTGAGTTACCACTGCCTTTGTTATCCATTTCTTATGTTAACAGCAATCTGTACTTTAAATCTCTAGATATATGTTTAATACTTACATGCTGTGTAAGTTCAGGGACAAGCCCTGAAGCAGTGATCCAATCTATACAAAATCTGTTTTTTGGCAATGAGTACTAGGATTTTCTTGGAATTCAGCTGAGCACACCAGTCTGTGTGTATGTGCTGGGGCTTTAGCTGGAATAGAATTTTGGTCATAGATGTATTGTGAGAAATTTGGTTTTTCTAGCTTGTTTTCCCCATGCCAGTAAAGGCACCAGTGTGAACCCAGGCTAGATCTGGCTGATTTATAAAGCTGTGCTTAATTAGCTTCAGATACTCCACATAAATCACGGGGCCAAGGACGCCACTTGAATTATTCTCTTCATTTAAAAAAAGAAAAAAAAAAGAAAAAAAAAGATATTTGGATTTGGATTTTAAAAACAAGTTCAATTTCAATATTACATTTTCCAGGAGTAATAAAATGCTCCCTTTAAAAATTTCTTGTCATGGTGCTCCAGGCACCCAGACGGAGGGACATGCCCACTGCCCCACATGCATACTGCACACACTGCACCTTCCCTGTTCCCAGTTCCCTGATTATTGATTACAGGCACCTTTCCCTTGTTTGCCATTGTTACGTGTGTGCATTGGTTCTCAGTTTTTTCCAGTTTTCTTTTCTCTGTCACTTATAGCAGATTGAGTCCCTACAACGTTCTACCAATCGTGATGTTCCAACTGAGGATCCGTGGGCGGTACCTTGTATTGATACGTGGCTCTGCGAGACCCTGAAGCATCCTTATCACTCCAGGGATTCCCCTGTGGTTCACTTGCTTTTTCCCTGCCCATTGTTGACCTTGTGTAATTTTGTGTGACTTGTGGTTTGACTGTGTTTTGGATTGTCTTTAGTTGACAATTTTAAATAAAATAATTGGAGCCTACAGGTGGAAACATATCCATTTTGTTTCTCTCTCTATTTAAGACCACAGGAATGCTTGAACAGTGCATTGCTTCCTGTCTGCTGCACTGATGCATTGAGTGTTACTTCAAGCTCTACTGCTTCCCAGCACCCCGGGTTTACTGCTAAGTGTTTTAGCCTTTCTATGCTTTTTTGCCATCTTGCCACTGTGCTTTGTGTTTCTTTATTTATAGAGAATAAAGACACTCCAAATGTGCACTTGCATCTTACTTGCTTCCTGCCCCTGTCACAGGTTTTTTTTTGTTTTTTTTTTTAAAGCAAAGAATATATGTTAGGGTTCAGCTGCATTATACAAATACATTATCAAATACAGGGTTCAAATGCATTTGGATATTTAAATGAGACATAACCTTGACAGGGCCAGTAAATTAAATAACTATATGTGTGGCAGAGCTGAACTGTGGGGTTATGACAGTGGGCCTGAAAGTGTAGTAGGGGGTGTTACAGCGAGGGTTATGACAGTGGGCCTGAAAGTGTAGTAGGGGCTGTTACAGCGAGGGATATGACAGTGGGCCTGAAAGTGTAGTAGGGGGTGTTACAGCGAGGGTTATGACAGTGGAAACCTCCAGCACTACTTTTATCTTGTTCTCTTGTGGTCCACTGAAAGCACTTAGTCATCAGGAGAGCTCATCAGGCTGGCCAGTAATCTTCATTAACACACATCAGATGTACCTGTCATAGATTTCAGTTTAGTCAAGCTTTGCCTACATTTCTGTGTTCTCTTTTTTAAACTGTTAATAGTACTGCAGAGCTATTATGTGCTGAAATTGTTCATTGCCATCTACAAATGCAGTTTTCATTCTGTACATTGACCATTTACTGAAAATCTTCTTGTTCCCAGTGTAATCGAGGGAGGCTTGGTACACAATTTTCTAAACCCATAAAAAGAAAAGAAGACATTAGTTCAGAAACCATTTTCAAATTATTTTTGGGGTCTGCTATTTTGACTTAAATATGATTTCTTTGACTTTCGTTCTATCACAAAAGCACAAAAGTTCAGTAGGTTTCAAAAGTAATTCAAAGTAATTTATTTTTCTACTCATCTGTGGAGATCTTATAATAGAGGATGACATGAGAAAACATGAGATTAAAGTTTTAAACATAAAACTTAAAACTTAAGTTGGTTAAGTTAATTTGTTTTGAACTGAATAATTTAAAACATTGCAAAAAAGTAGTGCAAAAAAGCAGATTTAAATTTATCTTCTATTTCTAGAATATAACTTCAAAAATGTGGTTACTTTTGTACCTAGAAGTGAATGAAACTTCATGTGTTCTTCATTTTGTTCATTCTTACATTTTGTAAGGTGACATGATTTGGATCTGCCATCACGACAGTGCCATTACCTGCATGGGTCTCTCACTGCTCTGGCTGTAAGTGACAGATGAGAAAATTTTGTGCAAGAAAATTGCAAGCCAAAGTCTTGTCCTGAAGTGGATTGTGTGTATGTATGAATGTGTGTGTGTGTGTGTGTGTGTGTGTGTGTGTGTGTGTGTGTGTGTGTGTGTGTGTGTGCATTCATATTTGTGTCCAACCACAATCTATTTTATATGTAGACATTTTTGGTAGAGTTTGTGAAGAAAACAACCATCCTAGGGCTTACACTGAGGTTGACTGTCTGTGTCTCTGTCTGTCTGTGTGTGTGTGTGTGTGTATGTGTCTGTGTGTGTGTGTGTGTGTGTGTCAGATGAGCACTGATGCAATCTGTCTCAGATCTCACAAAAGTCTGATTCCTCTGCACTATCTTTTTCTATCTTTCTCTGACTCCACTGTGGTTTGGCCCTCACCATTTGCATGCTCAACCACAAATCCTCTGAGTGAAAAAAAAGGCATAATAAACCCTTAAAATGATAGTGTATCACTACCATAAAAGTCAGGGGCCTTGGGCTGAGACTGTCCCAGTGATAATGAGTATAAACCCATTTTAAAAGAAATGCCACAGTATTTTTCTCGGTGCCAGATGATTCCCACCTGAGCTTTGAAAGGAGGCGCTGTGCCAACTTGAAGGGTCTATTAATATAATTAGTGTGAGAAAGGAAGTTAAATTTAACATACCATAATGCATTAATGCAGGCAAGCACAAGTCATGCTGGTCATTCATTAACATAGTTAAGGCGGGCAAAATCTTCTGGGGATGAATCAAGGATATAAAACAAAATATACCCTGAGACAGACCACAAGAGAAACCATGAGACATTTTGTCAGGGCATTTAGTGGTTGCATTGAAATATCAGTGTTTGTTCAGTACTTGCAGTATCATACTGAAGACAAAATGAAATAGCAGTCATTCTTACATATGCTACAGAAGCATGAAGTGGAGAAAAAAAACCCCCAAAGTAACAGTAAAAATGAACAGGTGAATATTGCTTGAGAGATGATAGGTTGTCAAATGCAAAAAATAACTTGTAAACATCTACTTCAATTTTCCTTGGTGCTCTTTTTAAAATGTATGAAGAGAAATGTTAGAAAATGTAATGGAAGGCAATATAATGGAATTTAAAGGCTTCAACTAACTGTAGCCCACAATTTTCCAGTTTAAAAAAAAATTCATTGATATTGATGTGAGGAGAAAAAAAGTAATTTAGATTTAAAATAGAATGTACATTTGATGCAAATAGAACAAATAAAAAGTTCAGAGATCAAAAACCATATCGCTAATCAAATCTTGGCCAGCTTCGTTTACTTTCTTACATTAGGAATCTCCATATTAGTATGGTTACAGTGCAACTAGATGAGGGATCATTTGAGCCATTATTTGTGTTTGTGGTCTGGATTCATCAGCACATTGCATTTGGCAATGGGATATGAAAAGGAGTGACATGGTGCTGTATGTCTGAGCAGGGCTCTGTTTGCACTTACCTTATCTCAGACACCTGAGGAAAGCATGATGTTCCACCACACTGCATAATTATGGATGTCAAATAATTCATTCTCTCTTTCTGTTTCCCTGTCTCCTCCTCTCCCTCTTTCTCTCTCTCACTCCTTCTCTCTCTTCGTTTGTCACAATGGTCTCAGTTTCCTTGCTAAAAAAGATGGTACATTTATGGTCAGTAACTAGTTAATTATTCTTATTACAGGATCAATTATTATCTCACTATCTTCCACTAATCATTGTTCAGATGATAAAAGGCCTTTGTTTTATTCAGTTGTTTACCTGGTTTTCACAGTATTTTGCACAGTATTTTACAAATCATTCAGTTGTAAGAGAAATTAATGACATGGTATCTGAGCATGTATACCTATTTATTCTTAAATTGTGGTTTCAGTACCTTTCATGGTTGGACACATGCTTTTCATCCTCAGTCACATAAACGTTTTTGATGGTTAGAGTAAGCTCATAGCTATAAACTTAAAAATGTTTGCCCATTGCTGAAACCTAAAAAGAAAGTTTTTATTATTTTTTTTTTTTAGCTCTTTGCCAAAGTAACCATTCACACTAAATTCAGCAGACTGAATTATAAAGTTCTGTGCTCTACACTCTGATATATCAGTAACTCAGTTTTTAATGTCATTATCCCTGTTACCTCTAATCTGTTTTAATTTGTGACCACTGGTCAGAGATAAATGGTTAATGCATTAATTCAATGTTCTAATACAGAATACAAGGTCATTTATATCATAGGCATCTATCATCTGTAGAGAAAGTTTTAAAAATGTGCAGAATATAAATACACAACATAAATACATGTTAAACAATTAATAACATGATGAGGTAGCTGATGCATTGGTGAGTGATATATCAATTCCATGTAGATGTTTCTTTGAATATATTAATGCTGGCATATCATAAAATATCTTAGTAAATATATATATATATATATATATATATATATATATATATATATATATATATATATATATATATATATTTTTTTTTTTTTTTTTTTTTTTTTTTTTTTTTTTTACATATGTGTTAAAACACTTAATCAAGTCAGAAAAGCATCATAACTCTCACTCCAAGATTCTGGAATTTAATTTCTTTGGTCATTTTTAACATTTCAGCTGCAAAGCCCCAATACCACAGAACAGGACCAGAGGGATTCATCGCTGAGAGACTGTGTGGGCACAGGCTGTACTCTGTGCAGCCTGCGGTATGTGTCTGCTATAAGACTGAAACAAATTGAAGGCTGTACAGAGGTGGGGCAGTAACAGTGTGAATGGGAACGACCACTCAGCTCTTGTGCCCCTGCTTTACTCTATAAGTGACCTTCTCAGCTGCAAACCCAGGGATGCCTTTCATAAGGCATTAGAGCAGTGGTCCCAGTGGTATCCTCATCAAGATGCTGAGAGTCAGGGCTTATGTTGCAGCAAATCAGTGATGCACCTGGTCCCATTTGAATCTGTCTGGTTGCATCACAATCTTGTTGCATCAAAATCTTGTTAAGTGTCTCAGATTAGCAGTTACATGAATGCATATGACAAGGTGTACGTGACGGCGCATATGCCGTAGGGCAAGGAACAGGATGCAGAAGCCTCTCTTGACCTAGACAAACTTTTATTGACACGAGAGGGGTGTGTACCATTACAGTGAAATAAAATACTCATCAATACAGTGTGACTGTTCAGGAAGGGTATTTACCTACTTTAATTCTATAGTTCACAGCGCGTATTAATTAATGTAACCAATTGTAAGGACATGAGAAAGATTCCTTCATATAAAGTACTAAATGCTGACAAGCTGGTAAATATGCTCTTACATTTATGTTGACTTCTGTTTGAGTTTGAGGACATGTATCTGCACTGGTCTGATTGTTTTACCCTCTGATGATTGAACCTTGAGTGAGTTGCTGTCTAAGAAGTGACTACATTCCTCAGTCAGGATCACAGTCAGAGAAAGAATCCCATCACTGAAAGTATGATGAGTACAAGGTATTCTTTAACATATAAACCATGTGCATATAGAAAATAACATACTTTACCAGACATGCTTTTTATTCCAACATATTCATGCACACTTATCAGACAAAGGATAAATTGCTGAGCAACTCTGTGTAGTACAGCAAACAGAAGTGCAACAGTGCATGCAGCATTGTGTGGATATGAAGCACAGAGATTAGAGTGTATATAGCTAATTCAAGTGTGTATAGCTAAAATAGAAATAAGTAATTTACTTAAGTGCCATATCTATCCTGCACCTGCTGTATAGTGACATCTAAAACCAAATACAGACATAGAATATCAAATGAAACAGCTTGTGATTTAACATATAGACCAATTGTAGCATTTATGAGATTACAGTGTAACTGCTTGGGTGAAGGCCTTGAACAAGAATTGGCACATGATGCCTATGGGTAAAGCAAAAGAAAAATGTTAAAATAGCAGAAATAATGATATGTAACTGTCTAGAAATTGGGCACGTTAGCTATCTACACTGTAGCTTTGAGGCAGTAATAGAAGGAGAATTTAAAAGTGGGAAAGGGTTAATTGGGGCCATTCATTCATAAGCTAAATTGCTTTAGGCAATAAACTGTGAAGGTGAAGGGTTGTGTAGATGATGATGACCTCAAACTGCCCAGGCTATGGCAGCTTGATGAAGAGGTAACTGCCTGAATGGTGGGCCTGTGCAGATTCTCCCTGGTTCTGCTTGGTGGAGCCAAGTGACCCTCTCAGTAGAGCGAACAGCGTGCTGCCACCTAACCTTGGACTTAGAAACAGATAATGACAACAGCAGGCAGTGAGGACACTCTCAGTAATGGTAGAGCAAATGCAGACAGATGAAAAGACATGTAGAGGCTCTTATTTAATAGACATTATTAAAAGCAAGCCCATGACCAACCCATGTCTGATTTATAAAAATTGTTCTACCACATGGAAATGAGCGGTGATTTGAGTGCAATGAATAAATGAGCTTCAACCCCATGGAATTAAGCACATGCTCACCAGCCCCTTATTTACATATCATATGCATATGATGCTCCAATTTAGGCTCATATACATATAATTTTCATGAATTATGGCTTAATTCATGCATTCAGAAGGCTATAATCACCAAAGATGGGTCCAGAAGAAAATAAGTCAAGAAGAAGGCACATTTCAGACAAACAAGTTGGTGTCCAATTCACTGAAAACAGATGTGTGCTTTGAAAATTGCTTAAAACTGATGTCAAAGGAGCTTGCAAAAAGAAAATGGAAATAACGGCCCTCAAGTTTTAATTTATCATTTACTAATTTACCAGGTAATTACATATATGTTAACAATAATCAAACTGAATTGCTTACAATTCAAGTGCCAGGATTCTCATGTGTAAATACAATTATTGTTCTTGTAGTTTTTTAGTTTATTTCCATTACTCATATTGTAAATTATACTGATAATGCTGATGATTTAACAAGCATTTTTTAGGTTGTTAAAATTCAAATTTACAAGTTCTCTGACCAGAAGTGATTTTGATTCTACAGACATGGCAAAGATGAAACTGACGATTTACAGCAAGGTCATGATTAGATTTGATCAATGAATGTCACTTAGCAGATACAGGGAGAATATGTTCTCCTGTTGTCCTGAGATCTCCTAACAATAGTAAAAATGTCTCAGTCCAGAGTTTTGTAGTACCTTTGTGATTTATACATAAAAAATCAAGGCTTTCATAGAGAGCACAGCCAATGGTTTATTGTGGACAAAAAATATGGTGAAATTTAAACATGAATGACAGGTACAGTATTTGCTGTATACTATATTTTTGCATAAAAGAAATTGAAAATCATTATGAATTCGATGGTTCTCTACTGAATGTGCCGGAACTTATTTTTAGAGTGCACACAGTATGAATGTTAAGCCTTTATTCCAGGATCCTGTTTGCTCTACTCAGCTTCATGTCTGCCTGTAGCTATTAGCTGGAAGCTAAGCTTACTTTGCAAGATTAAAGGTACAAATTACTATTCCAGCCTTTTCTTCATGTTAAAATTCATTCACCTCTTGATATAAAGATTAGAAGCACATATTTTAAGACAAATTCTTTAATATGGGTTACTATACTAAATGAAGCTTTCCAAACTGTGTGAAAGCTTAATTAAAAGCATGTTCCTTATGCCATAAATTTTGAAATTGATTTAGAAACTAGCATGACAGGAAATCATTAATATGTTATTTTATGGCTGTTGAGAAAAGAGTGTGAATTTAACATTTTCTCAGAGCTGAGACCCAGTTGAATTTCTTTTCTATTTGAAATCATTTTCTGCATCGTTATAAATGTATTTCAAACTTTTATGAGAAAATAAGACAATGGATGCTTAGTCAGTCACTCACAGTCTAGCATACTATGCAAGTATATGTGATGGTTCATAGAGCTCATCAAAGTGATTCAAACATTCAAATTGAATTTTCTCTTCTCAGTTATATTTCCTTTTGTGCTGGTCAATTCAATTCTCTTTATCTAATTGAATCATCTAATAATCTAATTTAATCAGATGAGGAGGGTTTCACAAAAATCCTTTCTTATGAGGGAATCTGTTTTGTATGGCTGATTAGCTCGACTGCCTTTGTTATTATTTATTATGGTAGTTTAAGATCACAGGCTAGATGAACATAGATTCTGCAGGCTGTTGGTTGATCACCTAAACACAAGATCTTTTTTTAATTATTAAAATAGCATAATAATAATAATAATAATAATAATAATAATAATAAAAATAATTCCTTTCAACAAATAAATATTTTGAAGCATGTAACAAAACAATTATAAAGTGTGTCCAGTCATCCCTGAGTACAGAATTGCTATCAAATTGTTATCAATTGCTATCATCATGCTATCAAAGTCCAAGTCAAATGTATATATGGCACTTTTTACAACACGTGTTGTCACAAAGCATCTTACAAGTGTTTTGGTGCTATACGTGAAGAGACCGCTCAGTATACAAGGCCTGTGCCTTTACATGTTTTTGTTTCTAATTAGGTTACTGTGAGGAAATGAGGGATGCCATTTTAATGAATCCATCTGTTGCACACCTTGCAGTGCAGGGGGTTACAGTATAGAGGATGATTCTTTGGCGTGTCTTCCTATACAGCAACACTCCTTCAGGGCTCAGCAGATCATGTTCCTTGTGATGTGCAGGGAAAATGGACCTGGCCACTGGTTCAAACTTATCCAATACCCAGTACTAAATCAGGATTAGTGGGATCTGTTGAGCATTTAGGAAACACATTGTGTTCACTTTGGTTTTTTGTGCTATGAGGATGTTTTGCTTCCCAGTGATACGAGACAGATTGAAAATTGTCATGTATGTGGCTTAGACCTATAGAATATTTGACTTTAAATAAGGCACCCTTAAGGTCCAAAGCTTCTCATTCTTATGGCTCTTAATTTGAATAATTTGTAACCTTGCTCTAGGCATTTATCTTTTGAAATTCTTTCTCTGAACTTAAATGATCTAGATACGCATAGGAGATATTCTCAGTCATTCTCACTAATTAGCATTTTTAAGACATGAGGGCCTTAATTCTAATTAATTCTAACACCTGACAGGTGTTTGCTGGCTTCCTATCAAATTTAGCAGTCTCTATAGATAATCATTCTTAAAAGGTTTTATTAACTAATTTAATACATTTTGATATGCTGAGAGCAATATTTGTATCTATCTACAAAATGCAGTGAGAACTACTCACTATGGCAATCATACTTTTGACTTAATTTTGACTTTTGGTGTCAACATAACATACCTATTCTTCATTAGATTATAGTAATGCCTGATCATTACCTCATTTCATTTGAATTCGACATTTGTCATATGTTCATAACATCATAAAGAGCTAATCATTTTATTTATTTATCAGCTGACTTTAGTTGTTCAACTAATTAAACCACATTATATAATATTACACAATAGTAAATATTAATAGTATAGTTACATATTTTCTACTTTTTAGTGTGCCGATGCTAAAAAGTCAAATAAATAGACAAAAAAAAAAAGCTTGTCCCTTGGTACAATGGCAACACTCACATGCTATAAAACAAATTGAAAGATAGAATGTAAATGCTGGCTGACTGAACTAGGAATATCCCAGTCTGCTTGGAAGAATTAATTTATAGACTACAGAAGGACGCTTATTACAGCACATGAAACTTTTGTCTTTTTTTCGTTTATTGAGAATAGCAAGAATAATCTCGGACTACTATTCTTTATAATATCTACACCAACTAAGAACCAGACAGCCACTGAATCTCAGATACCAGAAGTCTTTAGCAGTAATGATTTTATGTACTTTTTTACACAAAATTGGAAGTCCATTTAACTGTGAGAAATCTACTACTTTACTCAATTGATGTAGATACTGTGCCCAGCATAGCTATAATTCAATTCAAATAAATTCAATTTTATTTGCATAGCATTTTGTATGTGTTGCCACAGTAGTTTTACAGAGTTTGGATTTGATTTTAACTCTGCTATCAATATTGGCTATATATAATAAACTTTAAGGTAGTCAAGTTTCTTGTTCATAAACCTAATCCTAATCCCTGTAACGTCATATTATATATAGGCTGTATCACAGAACAGAGGCAGCATTACTGAAGATGACAAGCTTTTATCTTCTGATCAAGATTATGCATGATCTGAGCTCAGCATTTAACACAAAAGAAAACCACACAATCCTAGAAGACAGAAAGCTAAACACAATCTGAAACCTTGTTGGGGTCACAGGATATGTTCTTTTTTGGTTCCTCTTGCCATTAGCTTGCCATTAGCTTCCTTGGCTATTCTGATGATGCATGGTTGCATATGTCAGTTAATCATTCAAATGAAAAACTTTGAGTTCTGTGGATTGAGACATAAAAACATTCTAATTAGGCTAGATAACATGCTCATACTAATACCAGACATGTTTAGAATCTGACCTGGTCTTGCAGATTTCTCCTTTGTTACATAGGGAAAATAGGGATAAGAAATATGTATTAATCCCTTTCTCCTGCAGGAAGCTG